>NW_020664418.1:38333861-38350396 GCF_002925995.2 Terrapene triunguis | reverse complement strand
GTGCTTACCCTGGCGAGCCGCGTGCCAAACGTTGCCGACCCCTGCCTTAGAGGTTAAGGAGAACAATTTTTCTCCCTCCTCCTTGTAACAATCTTTTATGTACTTGAAAACTATTATCATGTCCCTCTCAGTCTTCTCTTCTCCAGACTAAATAAACCCGGTTTTTCCAATCTTCCCGCATAGCTCATGTTTTCTAGACCTTTAATAATTTTTGTTGTTCTTCTCTGGACTTTCTCCAATTTGTCCACATCTTTCCTGAAATGCAGTGCCCAGAACTGGACACAATACTCCAGCTGAGGCCTAATCAGCGTGGAGTAGAGCAGAAGAATTACTTCTTGTGCCTTGCTTACAACAAGCCTTTGGTGAGACTCTAAAGTGGTCCCAGAAGACCTTTGTCTGGGGGTCCTTGCTGCAGATTTCACTGGGATTTGAGTGGATTCTGCTGGGCCTCTGTCAGGGTGGAGCATTCAATCCACCTTTTCCAGAATGGCTGTCCCTCACTATGTCTCCACTGCACGGTCCAACGGCACCTGCAGTAGAGGAGGCCTGGGGAGGGACCAGTATCACCAACCCAAACATTCAAAAATCAGGAATCAGGCTCCCAGTCATCAGGAGATTGGCTTAAAAAGCATTAGATTTAAAATAATAACTGTAGTGTTCTTCTTTGCCTTTTGGGGCCCGCTCCTCAAAGGTGTTTAACTCTCATTGATTTCAGTGGGTGCTTACATCCCTTTGGGGATCTGGACCTCGAGCCTTTAGGGCTGAACTTGCATCACGTTTTCAAACGTTTCTCTGCCATCGTGAGAACTAGAACCCCGCTTTTCTTTGGATGGACGCTGAGATTCTCAGGCCGTCTCTTGATCCTCGCGACTGGGGCTTGAAGAGAAACCTCAAATATTGCCAGGCTGATAAAATGATGAATTGGCAGCAGGGCCTTGGACTTTGCTAAATGTTATTTCCCATCATTGAAACCATTCCTTTTCAAGGGGAATTTCGTGTCTGGTTGTCGAGGGCGAGCTGTGTTTGCTTGAAGCACCCCTCCTTGGTTGGAAGTGCTGATTTGGCTTGGGATGTAAATGAGGTTCTGCTGATTCACTAGCCTTGTCTACACTAGACTTACACTAGCTCTGGAGCAGTTCCACCAGCAGGAACCATGGTGGAAGATGTAGTTTGGGCAAGGTGCTGCCATCTGATGCACTGTATCATCTAGACCTGCTCTGAGTTAAGTGACATTCTAGTTAAAATGGGAGCTGCTTATTGGCCATCCATCAGTAGCTACGAGCTCTGCCCCTCGTTGGCTTTGTGATCTCATGGGCACTCCTTGGTCTCAGAACAGTTCCTTCTGTAGGGGCCTGTCTGGCTGCAAGGTGGCTGTCTCACCCGTGCTTGCGGCTTCCTGTGTTCTCTCTGGTCACTGTCGGGGCGGGGTCTCAGCACTGCCGGCAGCATTCTGAATTTCTTCAAGTAGGGTCCTCCTTGGTTTTGTTTTTGATGCTTCTGCTCTCCTAAAGGCCTGCATCTCAGGGTGGCTGTGATGCATGAACTTGGTGTGGATGGTGAAGCTGTTACCCTGGTTGATTGCTAGCTGCTTCCTATTTGGAATCCAAAACTAGTTGTTTTGACTCCCTAGGAAGGAGTTAAGGAAGAATGGCACCTCCGAAGGTCTAGAAAGGGTTGAAATATTGGCTGCATGATGCCACTGCGGCAGGCTGTTCAGCTCACGGGCTTTCTCCAGTTACCTTGGGGTGAAGAAGGGAAGTGCTCTGCTTTGCTGGAGTTCAGAGTGGGAAGTGCATCTGAGAGGATATTGACTGTTGCGCAGATTGCTTTGTGTTAAAGGCCAGCTCCTACAAGTGCACATCACAGAGAGTTAGCCTCCTCCAGAACAAGAACTGACTGAGAACAGTAAATCCCCCACTCTCCAGCTGCAATACCCTCACTCCAAGGAAAGGGCCTGCAATGCTTCAGCAAAAGGGTCAGATGCTTATGACTGGCACAGCTGTTACTATGATGGTCACTGGAACCTTCCAACAGTAGCAGGGATAGAACTGCTGCTCCTAAAACACAAGCGATCACCAGCGCTACAGAGATTAGGCACTAGCACCTGTGGAGAGCTGTGACATGCCTAGGGAACAGTTCTCACTCTGTCCAGTAGCGGGCAAGAGCTCACAAAGATACCAGTGACTTCATCACGAAACAAGGGCCCAGGAGGCGAGCGGGGATCATGGCTGATTAGCCATGGAGAAGCAGTTGGGTGGGAGAAAGGATGAGTTGGGGATGGCACTTTTGTTCTCCTCATCTACCGCACACCCACTGCATCCATGAGACCCTCACAGAGCTGGGGAAATCTGGCACTCTCCCCTCCCAACCTGCTGCCATGATCTCTCCCTCCACTTGTTTATTTCTAGTGCTTTAGCTGCCATCCGTTAGTGGCTTAAACGCTGTTCAAGTGAGCCCCTCTCCAATGTGAGTGTCTCCTCCCGGGGCCTGTGCACTGACCTCTCTGCATGGAGAGCCGCAGCATTTTATGGTGATGTTATTATGTTTGGCTCATTCTCCTCCCCCGAGGCCGTTATACATGACTGTGTTAAAACCATGCATGGAGGTAATGGGCTTCCTGGCTGCCCCGGGTCTGTTGGGCTGCATACAAATGAGGTTGCCATATGCTGTGGGGCCTGTTTCTCTGATTCTTGTGGGGTTGTTTGCATTGCTTCTTATGAGCAAAAGGGACAGAAAGAAGCACTGGAGGCTGCTTGCTGCAGTGGTCTGATGTCCTGGCCTTTCACCTCCTATGACTTTGGTTCAACACCAGTGCCAGGGCAGGCAGCCAGTCTAATAGCTTTTTTGGGTCTTATGTCTTCGGTGGAAATTTGTTCCGATCACAAAGCCACTGGGATGCCGGGCAGGTTTCTAAGGAGAGGTCCAAGCCTGGAAAAGCAGCAGAGCTGGAGATCAGAACTGAGGGGCACTGGCCAAGTTGTGCATGGAGAGCCCAGGACTGGTAAGGCAGAGTGTTCTGCGCGTTTGGATCGAGGGGCATCAGCAGAACTGGATGGAGAGCCAGGACTGGAGTATTAGGGGTGGCTGTGGGTCAGGATTGAGATACATTGGCAAAGATGGGGGGATAACTGGAAGAGCCACGGATGCTGCAGGTCTGGATTAAGAATCATCGGCCTGGTTGTACATGGGAGAAGCTTGCATACCTCCTGGTGTTAAACCAGGGATCACAGACCCTTATACACACACTGCAACTTCCCTGTTCACCTTCAAATTTCATACACGAAAGCACTAAGTAAATCAGTAACCCAGCACAGGCACAGGCAGGTTTTCAGGAAGGCAGAAGGGTCTCTGAGCAGATTTCCTGGAGCTGCTGGTAACTGCAGTGAGGTAGGTTCTGAGAGTGGTGACCAAAACCTGATTCTTAGTCATGTCCACTGCCCTGTGGACGGGTGAGATCTACTAGGCTTTCTGTTCCTTCTGCTCCTGTACTTCTCCCTCTCGGAATGCGACCTGCACCAAGCCATGGGCAGACGGAAACCTCAAGAAGAAATCGCTGCAGGGTTGACCTTACTAGCAATAACCAGTCGGGGGTACTAAGCATCACCAGGAGCTTAGCATGCTGTGTGGTGCCCTCATTCACCTGCATACGATTTCTCGGTGGACTTCCCCATCCAGCTGCCCAGACCTCTTTGCTCTCTGCTTTGCTCCCTCTGCTTATCCAGCACTGGCCTCCTCTCTGTCCCGGCTCTCAAGAACCTTCTCCTCTGCAGCTCCTGCCATCTGGTTGGATCTGCATTTCTCTGCCTCATCGGCTACCCCACTTATGGGAAATCTCTGCTCCAAACATCTCCTTGCTCGAGGCCCCTGAGTCCCCACCTCCCTTCTCCTCTGTTGGCCTTAAGCTTGTTTAGCCTCCAAACACTGTCTTCCCCAGCTGTTTTCTGTCTCACACCCTTTAGGCGGTCCGGTGTCTTGGGTCAGTCACCCCTTTGGGTGGAGTCTGTGTGAAGGCACCTAGCCCAGGGAAAGCTGGATGGGGTTACCTGGCTTATGCTCGCCAGAGAGTTTGTGAGCGAGAGATGGTAGTTCGCTTGCGCCCGCTCTACCTGCCACTGTCTCTCCCATCAGCATCTGCCTCTGAGCTGCCTCGTTTCTGGTTCCCGCAGATGCCACAGGGATGTGTGTGTGTGTTGGCTGGGAGTGAATTTCAGCAAAGGCCAAGTAAAGGATCACAGTATGATTACATTGTAGGACCCCCCCACACACACACACACACACTAGGGTGACCAGATGTCCCGATTTTATAGGGACAGTCCCAATTTTTGGGTCTTTTTCTTATACAGGCTCCTATTACCCCCCACCCCCTGTCCCGATTTTTCACACTTGCTTTCTGGTCACCCTAATACACACACACACAATCCCCAACCCATCAACCCAGACCTCTGCATTAAAAGAGCAAGAGGACTGGGGAGCACAGCTCAGCACAGCAGGTCAAATCCAACACCTTCCTGCCACGTCCCTGTAACCCGGGGGCCACTGGGACACTTTGTCTCTGCACAAAGACACATGGGGAGAAAAAGAGGGCTCCGCCTCATCGCCAGCGACCAGGAGAGCATTTCCGAGGCACTCAGTGAGAAACTGATAAATGAGTTGCTAAGAAATAGGCACAATTGTCCCCTCTAGAGAATCTGAACCAGGGAATCTCATGTAGCAGCCCAGCAGAACAGGCATGTAACTAGCCCTGCAGGAGAGAGCCGGGGATGAATGCAGCGCCACCTGCTGGTCACAGGGTGTAAAGGAAATATCTGAGCCAGGATGTTTTCCCAGTCCCAGCTCATCCCCTCTTGAAGGTTGGGTTGCAGGGGAACTGGTGCCCTGAACTCTCTGCAGGGGAGAAACCAGGCAAGGCTTCCAAAATCAAGAACTGTTTGTAAGACAGGGGAGGGGGCCATGGCTTCAAACAAGTGCATACAGCTGTGACGGAGATGTTTGTGCAGGAGGTTCCCCACCCCCTGCATCCGGCACACTATAGCTTCTTGGCCATGGCTGAGACACACGAGGCAAATGAAGGGCTGAGAATACAAGTGAGCATGACGGGGGTAATGGAGCCCTTTGAAAGGAGCAGGGAATCTCTGCGGCACTGGCTGGGACTGAGGGGCAGAGGTGCGGCAGGCTGGAAAGGAAGGACTGGAATAAAAGGGGGATGGCAGGTCAGGACTGAGGGGCCTGGGCAGAGCTGGAGGGGTTCGTTCAGGACTGGAATAGCAGGGGGCTGCAGGACAGGACTGAGGAGCACTGGCAGAGCTGTGTGGGGCCCGCACTGGACTAGCAGAGGGTGCTGGCAATCCGGATTCGGGGGGGGGGGGAGTTACCAGCCTGCTGTACTGGGTTAGCAGGTGACAGCCATGTTGCGGGGAGCAGGGAACGGGGACAGTGGGAAAAAAAGTGTCTAGAAAGAGCGGCGAGCATTTCCCCTTTGCTCCCTGGTGCTGTCACCTCTTTCTTCTTCGGGGAGCAGCGGGGGTCCCTGCTGCAGCCCTGAGGACCCTCCCCCGGTGCTCCCAGCTCCGTATACCCTGCATTGCAAAGTGACCTCCTCACCATGCAGGAATATTAACCCGCTGGATGGTGCCAGCCTTGAGCACAGAGGGTATCAATGGCGCCCAAGGCGGTTATTCACCCCTAACCTGCCAGGCCCATCACATTGTACCTCTCCTGCTCTCGCCCCTCTGGGCCTTGTTCACTCCAGGCCCCAGCCACCTCGCAACTCACCAGCTAGCTGGTTTCCCTGCTTTGGCATAATAGCAAAGAGAAATATCCCTGGATTTTAATTGCTCCTCTTGCCGCCTCCTCCTCGAACCCTGTAATCACAACTAATCAGCTGCTGTCCCCCCGCAGCTGCCACGCTCTGCTAGCGGATGGCTCTTCTCCCAGCACACAGACCCAGCCCAAGGTGGCTGGGAAGAGTGGCTCTCCGGGGGGCAGTGACTGTGCTCCCCGCCCACTTGAAAGGTGTTTAGGAGCTGAAAGGAGGAGGAGCGAAAACACAACCAGCCTCGGTGTTTGCCACCCACCTCTCTGGAGCTAGGCGAGCTGCATTACTCAGGGCTTGGTGCATGAGTCCCTTCCTCTGCCATGTCCTGTCTTGCTTGGGCAAGTGCCGGCTCCCCAATGGGGCAGGGGAGCAGGATGGAGGCACCCCTTCCCAAAGGGGCAGAGGCCCCAAGGGAAGCAGCTAGGGCTGGGAGACAACGATCCCACAGCCCGTGAAAGCCCCTCGTGTGGGTTGGGGGCACTGGGTGGTTTCCAACATGAGCTGATCCCCCAAAGGCATCGCTTGCCCATCACCTCGTCAAAGATGAGACACGTTCAGCCTCTATCAGAGCAGCAGGTTGGCAGGGGGGAAGGGGGAAGGGCATACGAGGGAGCGCAAAGAGAAAGCAGGTCTGCAGGGGAACACGGGGTGCTGCTAATGACGACCTGTCTCCCGAGCTCACATCTTGCTCTCATGTGGCAGGGGCTTGATTTCCCTGCAGAGCGAGAGCCAGAAACCTTGAAGGACTCTGCATGATCCCTGGCCCCTTCATTCAATAGCTAGTAGAGGGAATACTTCCCAGCCGAGGAGTGGATTGGCAGGGGGCGGCGGGCAGGACGGAGGTGCATTGGGAGAGCTGCGACAGCCCAGGAATGGAATAGCAGGGGAGAACCGGGATGCATCGGGCACAGCAGGAGGAGCTGCAGGGCGGGCCGAAGGCGCAGCAGCAGAGCTGTGTGTGTGAGGAGCCCAGGGATGCTGCATGGCAGGGCTGAGGGGCCTTACTCCATTAGCATTGCTGTGCCCAGCACTGGCCTACACGATCCCTTTCCCCTGTTAGCGCTCTCAGCCCCTCTCTGTCAGGAGCAGCACATTCTCCCACCTTGTTCTGCGGCTGCACCTCCCGGAGACTGAAGGAAACCCGACATAGAATCATAGAATCATAGGACTGGAAGGGACCTCGAGAGGTCATCTAGTCCAGTCCCCTACACTCAAGGCAGGACTAAGTATTATCCAGACCATCCCTGGTCCAACCTGCTCTTAAAAATCCCCAATGATGGAGATTCCACCACCTCCCTAGACATGGTGAGAACTCACTGAAACCAACGCATGGGCCTGGCGTGAAGCCCCAGAGAGCGCTGTCTGGAAGGGGGACTGGGGAACTTGTCATTAAACTGCGACAAAATGGCAATAAAAACAGGGGAAGGGTCTGAAATTTGGGCATTTCTGGTCCTGCTTTACCCGGATCCAGTTCCCAAAGCAGGTGGGGCAAGACAGGCCAGGAGGACAATACCAGGGCAGCTGCTTCTGTCTTTCTCAGTCAATCCTATTTCCAGCCCACCAGAAATATTAGACTCAGAGCATGTGCATAAAGCAAAAGAGTCATGACAACCCAGCCTAGTTGGGAGAAAGGCACTGGGGTAAAGTGTCCCCATGCGCAGAAGGGTAACACAGCTCTCCGTGGATACAGGGAACTCCAGTTCTTGAGGGAGTGGGCACAAGAAAACTCCTGCCTCTCTCTAACACACAGGGAAAGGTACATGCCGCCCCCTTTTCAAGTACCTTGAATCTCTGCTGAGGACACCAGGTGCTGTTAGAGGCACTGGAAAGCTATAAGTAAATAGGAACATTTGGGAAGATGCCTTTTAAATTTGCCTGGGGGAACAGATAGCTCCAGGAATTGGGGATGAGCTACAGACCCAGTCACTGGTTCTATTCCAGCATGGTCTCTATTATTAGCTGGTATTTGTATTGTGGTAGAGGCCACAGCGGAGACCAGATCCCAGTGCTAGGCACTGTGGAAACCCAGAGTAAGAGATGGCCCGTGCCCTGAAGAGGTTTCAGTCTAATTAAAGGCAGGATGAAAACAACAGAGGGGGTGAGAGACGTGAGAGTAGCTGTACATGGGCATAATCTGTTGGTCTCCTGTGGCCAAAGGTCTCTGGCAGCATGCAATGAGTTTGGCCAGTTCTCAGCAGGCTGGTGTCCTCAGCACAACTGACACCGAGCTGAGCAGGGAAGCCATACGCTGCATGGGACCTAGAGGGGCTTGGCGAGGTATGTTGGCCCTGTCCATTCTCCAGGGTGGGCAAGTGGGCAGTTGGTACCTTTGAGATCCACTGGGAAAGAAAAGGCAATCTGGGGGCTCCTGGAGGGGGCAGAGAAATGGGAAATGCTTCACTCAGCAATGGGGACAGAGCTTCCTGAACAGCAGCTGTTGGTGTGGAAGGGTCAGGTCAGGTGCCTCCTGCTGCTGCTTCTGTGGGGGCTTGTTCTTGTGATCCCTCATGCCTTAACCGTTGTCAGCAATCAGACGGTCTGGGGCAGGGGTGGCCACCGTGATGGCTGAGCTGTTAGAGTGAAGTCGAGCCCCTGGGGATTGTTGCCTGTGTGTTGGGGAGGTGGCACGTGCCATGTAGCACATAGTCAGGACAGCTCAGGGACCAGGGCAGCTGCCCCTGTTATCCAGAGATGGACGTCAGAGAACTCCTGGAATTACAATTGGGATCCGGGCCCCATCACTGGTTCAAATCCAGCCACGGTATGAGGGAGGGGCCTGGCAGGTCTTTCCCACCTCCATTCACTCTGGTTCTCTAGCCCAGCTGGCTCCCCAGGATCTCCCCACGCCAGCCCCGTGCTGAGGTCACCATGTCCCAGGCACTGTTCTCAGCAACAAAGCCACTGTGCTGTGAGGCACCATCACCCCCTCACAGTGCGGCTGTGGCTTTCAGAGCATCACTCAGCTCGAAGAAGAGGAGCTGCATTGTCCTGTGAGCGCTGAGGCTGGTACGACAGCAGCGAGACTCAAAACTGTCCTTGAATGTCTGAGGGAGAGGCAAGCCAGGGGGCTGCCTGAAAAGAGGCTGCTGAGGGAAGCCGCAGCTCCCTGCTTCCCTTCCTGTCCTGTCAGTGCCTGGCTGCAGAGTTCCTGAGACGCTGGGAATGGGCTACGCTGAGGCCAGTGCCAGTTGCACCATGTGAGATACTGTGTTGTTTGCGTGCATACAGGGAGGTTAGGACTCGGGAGAGCAGCATTCCAGTCCCTGCTCTGACACAGCCTCACTGTGTGACCCTGGGCAAGTCACTTAGCCTCTCTGTGCCTCAGTTCCCCCTCTGTACACTGGGGGTACCAGCCCTGCCTCACAGGGGCGTGTGAGGGCAAATGAATGAAAGATTAGGAGGGGCTCAGACACTACAGTGATGGGGCCCATACAGGGAGCTGAGCTGTCTGCGTGTGCTCGTGTAGCCGTGCCGGCATGCGTACACATCTCTCTGTGTGTCTCGGAATGCGGCCATGGCTGCCACACTGGCGGCAGCTCCACGGGTGGCATGTTATGGAAAGGAGCTAACTTGCATTTTGCTAATGGCCATGAACTGTCTTAGGGTCGCTGCACCCTTCCCAGCGCAGTGTCTGAGCTCCCCTTACCTTCCGTCTCCGCCAGTCGCCCTGCTGCTGCTGCCTGCCCATTAGCATCATCCCCACTGCAGCTGGTGCTGTTCCTCCCCGCTGGGGAAGCAGATAAGCTGCCTGAAGCTGGACTCCACAGTGGCATCTAGTGGCCGACAGGGGAAACTACAGATCCTGACCACAGATGAGCCAGGTGTGTGAGGGTGAGGCCAAGCTGCGCGGATGCAGACAGGGCTGCGAGATGCCTGGCGCTTGGCGACTCTAGGGCCATGCTCTAGCAGCTAGCAGCCTACTACTGCTACCAGCTCATGGAGGTTCTGCTTTAGCTCAGTTGGTAAGCTCCTGCTGAGGGTCAGGGGTTCAAACCCTGCATTGACCCAGGCAGGGGTTGTTACATGTACACACACATGTCTGCATTGGCATGTGAGGGTGTGCATGTGCCTATGTGCACCTGTGTCTGTACGACTGCATATACAGCTCGCTCTGCATGCAGCCGTACGAGTGAGTCTGTTTAGGCTTATGTGCACCTCAGGACGTCTGTCAGTCTGACTGTTTGCTTGACAAGCAAACGTAAGGATGTGGCTTGTACTTCAAGGAAAATCACTAGGGAGCATCAGGCCCTGACAGATGGAATATTTTTAAAGGGTTAAGCAAAGAAAGAAACGTGAGAATCCTTTTGATGCAACAATGAGCAGAAGAGCCGTCTGGCACAGAAACCCCCGAGTGCAAACGGCTCCACCATTGAACTACCTGGGAAACATGTTGGGAAAGAAAGAAACTGAACTGAGGAACGTGCCTTTCATCTCTCAGGCCCCTCCCGCTCCTCTCAGGCTTCTCCTTCACCCTTTATCGTGACCATCGTCTCCTTTAAGGTGTACTGTAAAGCGATTCGAAGCACTACAGGGGCTCGCTCAGAAGAGCAAATTGCCATGCGAAGCTTTGTAAATGTTTTAAAATATCATTTAAAAGTGTGATTTGCTTAAAGTGCGATTTGTTGTCAGCGGAAGTGGCCTCCTGGATGGACGCAAGGCAGAGCTGAGAGAATGCAGCTCCCATTTGAACGCATGAGGAAGACAGGAGAGTTTCAAAGGGGTTGTAAGATAGTTTCTGTAACAGACCAGACTGCTCTGCATTCAACACACCTAAACAGGCATGATTCCTCTGTCTCTGCTGGAACTCTCCCATGGTGAAGAGTGAATGGCATGATGGCTGCTTATCCATGACACAGTTTGCAAACATTCTGCCTAATGAGAAGGGAACGCATTTTACCAGTGCCAAGGCATTAAGTGGTGTTTAACCAGATAGTAAAGAGATGTGAAATTTTAAGTGCCAGCCTTTTTAAATACAGAGGGTGCCAAAGGAGGAGTAAAATAAGAAATGAAGATGAACTGTGAGGAGTCTCAATTTTATTTAGCACAGTAGTTTATTCCATTTTAAGATTTTTTGGACTTTTTAAATGGCTTCTTCACACCTGGAATTGCTGCTAACCTGGGACAGATCGAGATACAAAAGGAGCACTTAAACATGATAAAGTCATTGCGGAGAAATTAAATGAATTCTTTGCTTCAGTCTTCACAGCTGAGGATGTTAGGGAGATTCCCAAACCTGAGCTGTCCTTTGTAGGTGACAAATCTGAGGAATTGTCACAGATTGAAGTGTCACTAGAAGAGGTTTTGGAATTAATTGATAAACTGAACAGTAACAAGTCACCGGGACCAGATGGCATTCACCCAAGAGTTCTGAAAGAACTCAAATTTGAAATTGCAGAACTACTAACTATGGTTTGTAACCTGTCCTTTAAATCGGCTTCTATACCCAATGACTGGAAGATAGCTAATGTAACGCCAATATTTAAAAGGGGCTCTAGAGGTGATCCCGGCAATTACAGACTGGTAAGTCTAACGTTAGTACCGGGCAAATTAGTTGAAACAATAGTAAAGAATAAAATTGTCAGACACATAGAAGAACGTAACTTGTTGGGCAAAAGTCAACATGGTTTCTGTAAAGGGAAATCATGTCTTACTAATCTATTAGAGTTCTTTGAAGGGGTCAACAAACATGTGGACAAGGGGGATCCACTGAACATAGTATACTTCGATTTCCAGAAAGCCTTTGACAAGGTCCTCACCAAAGGCTCTTACGTAAATTAAGTTGTCGATAAGAGGGAAGATCCTTTGATGGATTGAGAACTGGTTAAAAGACAGGGAACAAAGGGTAGGAATAAATGGTAAATTTTCAGAATGGAGAGGGGTAACTAGTGGTGTTCCCCAAGGGTCAGTCCTAGGACCAATCCTATTCAACATATTCATAAATGATCTGGAGAAAGGGGTAAACAGTGAAGTGACAATGTTTGCAGATGATACTAAACTGCTCAAGATAGTTAAGACCAAAGCAGACTGTGAAGAATTTCAAAAAGATCTCACAAAACTAAGTGATTGGGCAACAAAATGGCAAATGAAATTTTATGTGGATAAATGTAAAGTAATACACATTGGAAAAAATAACCCCAACTATACATACAATGGGGGCTAATTTAGCTACAACTAATCAGGAAAGAGATTTTGGGAGTCATTGTGGATAGTTCTCTGAAGACGTCCACACAGTGTGCAGCGGCAGTCAAAAAAGCAAACAGGATGTTAGGAATCATTAAAAAAGGGATAGAGAATAAGATGGAGAATATCTTATTGCCCTTATATAAATCCATGATACACCCACATCTTGAATACTACATATAGATGTGGTCTCCTCGTCTCAAAAAAGATATACTGGCATTAGAAAAAGTTTAGAAAAGGGCAACTAAAATGATTAGGGGTTTGGAACGGGTCCCATATGAGGAGAGATTAAAGAGACTAGGACTTTTCAGCTTGGAAAAGAGGAGACTAAGGGGGGATATGATAGAGGTATATAAAACCATGAGTGGTGTGGAGAAAGTGAATAAGGAAAAGTTATTTACTTGTTCCCATAATATAAGAACTAGGGGCTACCAAATGAAATTAATGGGCAGCAAGTTTAAAACAAATAAAAGGAAGTTCTTCTTCACGCAGCGCACAGTCAACCTGTGGAACTCCTTGCCTGAGGAGGTTGTGAAGGCTAGGACTATAACAGGGTTTAAAAGAGAACTAGATAAATTCATGGAGGTTAAGTCCATTAATGGCTATTGGCCAGGCTGGGTAAGGAATGGTGTCCCTACCCTCTGTTTGTCAGAGGGTGGAGATTGATGGCAGGAGAGAGATCACTTGATCATTACCTATTAGGTTCATTCCCTCTGGGACACCTGGCATTGGCCACTGTTGGTAGACAGGATACTGGGCTGGATGGACCTTTGGTCTGACCCAGTATGGACATTCTTATGTTCTTATGAGAATAGCCACTGAAGAATCCCAGTTAACAGGGAATTCTACTGGAATTCAAAAGAAAGCAAATGTGCTTAATTTAAACCACCATTCCAGTAATGTTTTTAAAATGTAAAGAGGAAGGTGTTCCCACACCTTTTCGCCTGCGGGATGCTCAGTTAATGCAATACAATGATCATGACGATAATGAAAGGGATCCTTAGTTTAATTCACTGATTAGTTTTTAACTGCTATTGCGACTTTCCCCTTCAGTTCTTCAAGTCACCATTAGACAATTGCTTGACGATGACACCAGCAGCGACACCAGGGAAAGCAAAGACTTCACATCAGTGCACATGACTTGACAATGCAAATGGCTTGAGATAGCCAGTGCATAGGTATATATTATTAAATAGCATTACATGAATTTCCCGTACTTGTGTGATGGGCAGGGAGGGGAGGGGGGATAAGGAAAGAGCTGGAGCAGAGCTGAAATCCTAGATCGCTCCCTACTCTGGGTGTCTCTCACACACTCTTTTTGTGGCTAGTTTTCGGGGGGTGTTTTTAAAAATAAGGTTCCTCCTACATTCAGATCTAGTAAAAGTGGGGACGACTAAACCTCATAAAACTCCTTCCTTCCCTCTTGCCCCTGCTACAATGTCTCAGCTGAGGCCGGAGCACTCTAGCAGGGGCCAAATGTAAAGGTGTTTGGGTAATGGCCAGACCGCTTGCAGTGCCGGAGGGGATGGCTAGCATTCTAAGTAATGAGAGGCGTCAACCCAAAGGTTCCTACTTTGGATAATCCCCCAGGCATCTCCCCGAGACTCCCCCAGCAAGAAGCAAGAAAAAGCAGGTTCCCAGCACCACCAGCTTGAAAGCACCCAGAAAACAGCCGAGGCCTGGAGCTAGACAAGCCAACGTAGAGAGGGATGCAGCAGGTGTCATTGGAGAGGCAGCACCCGCCCGCTGCCTCCCCATTCCAACAGGCTGCATTAGTCCCTCTGACCATGTTGAGGTTCTGCTTTGGCTCACTTCTTACTGTTACCCAACTAGTTCAACTGTCCTCGATTCCTAGGCAGCAGCTCTGACCTTGCCACAGACGCTACAAAAGTCGGTGTGTATGAGTAAGGTCTGTGAGGAATGCAGACAGGCCCTTTCTTATTAACAGACTTGGAGCCCCTTGGGTTTATCTATCTTGGACAGAAAGAACTAGCTACATCCTCACTCTGCTCAGAGCCTCTCGGGGCTCTGTGTGGCGGGGGCTCTCCCTTTCTCGGCTTACTTCTTGCTGTCTCCCATTCTCCGCTTTGTCCTTTTTTCACTGTGAATCCAATCCAGGCTTTCCTTCCCCAAGTGACCCTCCCAGGCCAGGTGTTAACCTTGCAGTGGCTGGAGCCGACCGGAAATAAACGTCGTTGGGCACGTGCAGTTGTAAAGTACAATGCCCCCTACTGGTCCTGGTATGCAGACAGGACAGATGCCCATACCTGGAATTCTGGGGCCAAAGTCCACCTCCCTTAGCTCACACTCCTGCAGATGATGTGGTTTTCACCTCCCTCCAACTCATCAGTACCAGGGGTTTGATCAGCCGTTATTGGCGTCAGCAAGGGAAATGGGACACAAGGGGCTGAAGTTAATTTAGCTTATCATAGAATTAAAATATTATTATGGAATCATAATCATCCTTGTGCTCAGACTTTGGAAGTATTCCCAGCTTCGGAGAAGTTAAAATATTGAATGCTAATATGATGGGACATGTACAGTTTATTGAGTGGGGTCTCCACAGAGGCGGGTTAACCCGAGTCCAGGAGATCAGGCCGAGGAGGGAGAAAACCCTTGTAACATTTTCACTCCACTGGAGAAGCCATGGCCCTGTGCATGGCAACCAGGAGGCACCACCAAAGAAGAGTGGTCAAGTAGGAGGCCTCCTTAGAGTAACACAGAGTGTGCCTCTCTGGAAGGCCGGCCCTGCTATGAGCTGGGGATAAGCTTAGCATCGCCCCAAGAGGCTCAGCTACGGAAGGGGGGAACCCACTGGGCTCAGCTGGGACTGCCAGTGGAGGACCCACCTGGCTTCAAGTCTCAGCTGCAAACATGTGAGTCCAGCCCCTGCACTGGTGGAAGGGGACGGGGGACTCTGCTGATTGGATTCATCCACCCGAGGGTCTAAGTTAGAACGACTTTCCCCAGGATCCCTTGCAAAGGAGACCTCCAGTGAGTGCAGGTTGTGGGGAGCCAGACCATTGTGCTAGGTAGGAGGCAGAGTTTAGTACTCAAGCAGAAGCATCGGGGAGTTTTGCATCTCTCCCGAGAACTGGATGAAGGGTGTGTGGTTATGAGCATGGCCATCAATGAACCACAAAGCCTTTTAGCATCCATTATTTGCAACTGCTGCTGAGCAAACAAATGCAGCCGCACGGGTCACTAACAGGATCATCCCCCGGTGAAGGCCATTCGCGTCAGCCGATACCTCCCAGCAGGAACAAAGAAGAGATGACCCAGAGAGAGCTTGATACAAACCCATCTCCCTCTTTCTTTAATAAGAAACCTAGGCGAATCAGGAAAAGTCAGCTCCGGCTATCCTCCGCGGCACTCTGCACCCATTCTGCATCCATCCCACGTTCAAAAAGGTGCCGTTTGACTGTAGAATAAACACCCAGGACCAATTCCTGCTCCCAGTTACAGTGATGTAAACCCAGACACAGAGGAGAGGGTGAGGAGGACTTAGCAGACTTGCTCTCAGCTTCCTTCCTCCACCATTCACCTAGCTTCAGCCAGGTGAGAGCTCTTCTTTCCAAGTTCAGTGGAATGGGAGACCAGAGAGGGGACCCAAGCCTGGGGTCAGGAGACCTAAAACTGGGACCAGGAGGCCAGAAAATGGGCCCCAGGCCTTGGGTTGGGCGATCCGAGAGAGGCACCAGGGATGGAAGACCAGAGAGAGGCCCTGGGTCTTGGGTCTGGAGAGTGATGGAAGCCCTCCATCCCAGAAAGACCATCAGTGATTGTTTTAGAGTCTAAAAAGAATCGATACCAACTAGCCACAAGACTCAGTCAGTCACCCTTTCAGCCCTGTGCTGAGGATGGTTTCTTCAGTACACTCAGGTCCTGATCCTGCCAGGAGAAGATTCACCTTCTCAATCAGGGCACAAGCGGCGTACAGAGGGAAGCAGTGTTACGAACTCACAAGAACATCCAGCTGGAACCCAGGAGACATGGGTTGTAATCCTGGCTCTACCACTGCTTCAGTGTGTGACCTGGGACACCTGGGCCACCCCGTGCCTCAGTCTCTCCATTTCTACAATGGGAACGTGATACTCACCGAACTTGGTAAAGATCTTCAGACATAAAGGTCTAGGCTGATCTCTCTTAAGGCTCCGTAGAGTGCTTCTCACCTGACAGGCCTCATTCAAGGACCTCTCACGTCAATGGGAGTCTTTCCATTGATTTCTCAATTGGGCCTGGATCAGGCTGTAAGTGCTGATATAAGTGTAAAGTGTGATGGGGACCTAAGCTCCCTCCCCACAGCTGGGCCTCAGTGAAGTTCTCATTGGTTGGTTTGGTAACTCTGCAAAGTCTCTTAAAGCAGTGACATTTACTCTCAGCTGAAGGACCCTGCTTTGCCAGCACGTTCTCTGCCCCGTCCCCAAACTGTGCCGACCTGTTTATCTGCAGGACCCCGCTTTGTCAGCACGCTCCTGGCCCTGGCCCCACACTGTGCCAGCCTGTTTATCTGCAGGACCCCGCTTTGCCAGCACGCTGC
>NW_020664418.1:38262207-38333461 GCF_002925995.2 Terrapene triunguis | reverse complement strand
CAAACCACTGAGCTATCCCTCCCCCCTACTGCATGTTGCCCACTAACCCCTGATCTCTCAGTTGAGAGTCTCAGACCTCAGGCACAGTATAAGAAGCTAAATTGAATAGAATGATACCAGAATTCACCCACACACGTAGGTGCTGGAACTAGGGGTGCTGCTGTACCCTCTGGTTTGAAATGGTTTCCATTATATGCAGGGTTTACTGTTTGGCTCAATGGCTCTTAGCACCCCCACTGTACAAATGGTTCCAGCTCCCCTGCTCACACAGCTACCTGCCCATGGGTTTCTCTTGGGCAGGGAGGGAGGCTGGCTGGAGTGAAGCTGGTGCTGTTAGCAGACTGGCAAGCTGGCTTCTCACCACAGGCCCTGTGTCCCAGCCTGCCAACATTTCTTCCTTCTCCTCAGCACAACAGCTGGGCAACACACCACCTCCCCCAGGCTGACATTTTACCCTGGGAATGAAATCCACCTGCCAATCTGAAATGGGGTGTTCAACTCTGTGCTCCATAGCTCCCTCCGTCACAGTACAGTGCAGTCCTGTTGTCGGGTTTGATTGATCAAAATGTCCACGCAGCCACTACATCCAGGGCCATATGACAGCGAGCTGCCCGCATCAGGAACCCCGCAGAGAAGCAAAATCTCCACCTTGCATGGACACATAGCTGGTTTTCCCAGGCATCCTAAAGTCAAGGCAGCTCAATCTGGAAACAGCTGATGCTCCCATGAGCCTTGACGTGACTGTCCCTTCAGCTTTGTGGCCCTCGTAGAGGTGCAAAGTGAAAACATCAGCAAAAGTTCCTTCCCCTTGGATCCACCTATCCCCATCCCACCCGGATCAGGGAAGTGAGGGGCAAACTCAGCAGCACCAGCAGCAGCAGAGAGCTGGTGGAAAGGAACTTTTGACTCATGTAGCTGAACGATCCTAAAAGCCCAAATCCCACTGTATATTCACTAGTAGGCCACAGATCTGCTCCTATATCCCTCCTCCCCTACAGACTGTTCTCCTCTCCCAACCTTGGCACTACAAGTATCTGTCTCCCACAGCACTGAATTCAGGAGACAACCCTCTCCACAGAGGGAGAGCATGCAGGAGAGACAATGGACTAGCTGCAGGCTTTGTGGGGCGATTTCCTGGGTTGCATAAGCAGCTAGAACAGAAACCCAGCAATGGGTTAAAGCACCCGGCAGACGCAGCACTGACCCTCTGTTCATAGCACGCACACTGTCCTACCAACCCCAGCCCTCATGCTGCAGTGCCATGGGACTGGCTGCTGGCGTGCTGCATAGGGGGAGGAACTGGCAGATCAGGCTCAAAGTCTGGGTAGGGCCTGTTTTGAGCCCCCCGGAACGTCTAAAGCCAAGTGGGGTGATGGTTAAGAACATCACAGGCTGCCACGGAGGGTGTATGCTCAGAGGGAGGATAAGGCCACACAAATAAAAGGAAGGAATAACATTAAGTGGGTTGGTTCGGGGGGTTTTAGAGGGAGATGGTTATTTTCTGTTCATTTCCAGGCTGCTGCTTCTTATGTACTAAATGATACAAATTGGTCTGTGGATTACAGTTAGGAAGGGGACAAAATTGTTTCTGGGACTGTTAGCAGAAATGAGCCCAAACTACAAACTTTGGACCCAGATTGTAATCCCCGAATGTATGTATGTATGTGTGTGTGTGTGTGTGTGTGTGTGTGTGTGTGTGTGTGTGTGTGTTGGTTCTGGCTCAGTCTATTTTTTAGCTGTAACACTCTGGGCTGGCCTGGCTGTGCCCTGGTCATACTGCTCTGAGCAGGGGAGTAGGACGTTCACCCATTGCTCAGTTTACCTGCGGCTTGAGTGTGGGTCTGATGTAGCACAGAGCCCCTGTTCTCCACATACGTCCACTGCAAGCCAGTGGGCAGGGAGCAAATGGAGATGGGCATGGAGTGGTGGGGCCTTGGCTCTCTGACCCCCAATTCCTTCCTGGTGGGGCCACGCCTGATGCCCTGTTCGATGCAAAGTCCTAGATCTCCATGCATTTACACCTTGTAAACCATACAATAAACGTTGACATAAACATACCTGACCCCTTCTGGCTTTAGCAACGGTTTCTGCATTTTGATCACTGGTAACTCCTGCTTTCACCCCTAGTGTCAGCATGCACCAGCCTCCTTTTAATCACTGCCACCTTCATTTGCCCTATTAGCATCTCTTTTCTCTTGCTCATTGTATCCCATTGTAAGCACTGTGCGTTGGCATATTTTAACCACACAGCGTCCTGAGCACCTCAGTAGGGAGAGGCAGTAATAATCCAATTAATTTGCATCATTAGTACTGCTCTATAGTCACTCGGTGTCATTAAGGATAATAATAATTAATACTCCATGCTCCGGGTGGACACGACAATCCGTAGCCTCAGAGACGTTTTGCATTTCAGTTCCTAACTCTGGAAATGGGTGGCTAATAGGTCTGGGAGGTCCTCTGTATGGGATGTTTTTTGGCAATACCTCTCTCTTCTCTTGGAGACTGGGACCTGTACCAATGATTAACTGGAAGTAGATAAAATCTGCCTGGGTTGGGTCCTGTAAGGTGTGAGACCCCCTTGCCCTGCTGGCTGCACTCAGACGGGTAGGTGCAGAAGGAGAGAGCACGTGCCCCTCTCCAAGGTGAGCAGGCTTGAAGGCTCAGAAAGTAGGGTCAGAAGAACAAGGCCAAGCTGCTAAGAGGACTGGTGGTGAATGGCATTGGGAGAAAAGACCGTGAACCTACTGTGTAAATGGATATGGAAGTAATGGTAGGATCTGCTCTGGAGAAGGGCCTGCGTGATGGTTAGTTACCGGAGCTGGATGGAACATTTCTGGCGAAACAGGCTGTTTTGTCAAAGCTGAAATGTGTTGGTTTTCAGGTCTGAGAGACACAGAGAGAGAAAGAGAGTGCCTGTATAGCTGGCTGGTTAGGGTACTGGCCTGGGATGTGCTAGACCCCGCTTCAAGTCCCTGTCCTACCTCATCTGGAGTGATCTGGAATGAAAAACTATGCTTGATTCAGAGCAGGGACTTGCACTTGGGTCTACCAATCCTAGGCCACTACTAGCCCCCATGCACACGCTGCAGTTGCCATGAAAAGGAATTGTCGTGCTCAGTCAACTCTAGTTGTTACACAGCTGAGTGCCCGTTTGTACATGCAAACGTGGGGTTGGCACAATGAGTCTCCTTGTGTCCTACTGGAAAACCAGGGTCGGATTGTTAAAACTAAGTCCATTCAAGTATGCACACAAAAATGTGTGTTCAATTGTGTATCTAATTTGTGCAGACACGTACCATGACTAGGAATGCATATTAGGAAATTGCACGTGCAAATGGTTAGTTGCATTTGTAACCAGTCATTTACATGTGAAATTACTTTGTTTTGCTGAAATAGCTGCTAGGGAGGGGGGGGGTCTTGGTTCCAAATGCAATCTAGCCCTCATTAAAGCCAGTGAGTGTGCCAAGTATGCTGTTTCAGACTCAACAGAAGGAGCAATCAAGCCCGTTATGTAGTAAAAACTGCTGCAGAAAGTGGGGTCTACTGCCCAAGGCCCTAGGCAGCATGGCCAGAGCAGAGCCAAACCAGGTGGATTCACAGGAGATTTTTCTGATTGCAAATGCAAGGGCTAGGATATTTGTTGCAAGTTGTGTGTATTGGAGGGAGCAAGGCAGCAGAATGAGTTGTGTGCATGATCCTGAGAGGAAGCAGAGAGATAGAGCTTCTTGGGCACAGAGCTCACTGGAGTGGCAGACTTGGGGATTTCTGAGAAAGGAAACTTGCTGCTGCTGGTTGTTTTTACTGCGTTCAGAGAAACAGGACACTGTGTGCATTGTTTGTGACTAAACAAGATTACACCAAGACTATACCTGGCTCCTATCACCAATTACCCATCCAGGTGGAAACAACCCTGCCAAAGGGGCAACATTCGGTTTGCAGTTCAGTCATGGTAACCACAAGCACAAATTAAAGCATTCGTTTTTGTGCATATAACTGAGTGCAAATGGCTTTAAAAACCAGGTCACTGAGTGCAAATGGCTTTAAAAACCAGGTCCCTATTGTCCAGCTGCCCTAAGCCTTGGGAAAAGTATCCCTTTGGTGAGGAGACCCAGAGAGCAAGGGGTTTACCTGGGAAGCCTGCATCCTCACAAAATATTCATTAGAGAAAACCACTGTCAGCATAACACGAAATGGAAATGATCAGATTGTTCTCATAAATCAGAGCACTTCCCTCAGCATACCGGTCATTCGGATGCATGCTGTAAAGTGAAGTCACATAACCCAGGCTGGTAAGATCCAGTTTCCAAATGTGAATTGTGCAAACCCTTCCTAGTTCAGCTTGAATCTGGCCTGCAACTATTGTGTGTCAGAAATAGCGCGGGTAGGTTTGTGCTCCCTGACAAGGGGCAAGTTTAAATGAATGAGCTCATCTCAGCTGGAAATCACTCTGAAGATCTCACAGTCCCCTTGGGCACAGGTCACATATGGCCCAAACGTGCAGCAAAATCTACGATGCAACATGATCAGAGAAGGAAATTCCCTTGTTGCACCCCTTTTGTCACATTTTACAGCTGACCCCGCTTTGCAGGGATGTTTCATAATGCATCTTTCCATCGCATGGTGGTAGGCAGCCATAAATCCAGGCCCCGTGCGAGAGGCTAATAAGAACTGGAGCCAAAAAGGCCCATGAGCTGTGACCCAATAAGATGGCGTCCCCTCTGACAAAAGGTCCAAAGCGAGACAGGACAGACACGGCACACTGGATATTGCACATGGCCAGAATGGGTGCAGGCTAAAGACAGCTTGCAATGGGGAGAGAGCCCAGTATGCCATAGCAACAAGCAAAGCAGCCAGCAGAGGTGCTGAGAAGGAGCCCCACGTATGGTGCCTGTGCACAAGGGGCCAGGAGAGCTTCTGCACAGTGCCAGGGACTGCCAGGATCCTCACCCAAGCGCCAAGCGAGATTATGTGATAAATGATTGCATTAGCCTGGACAGCTTCTCATTTTCCTCCAATCTGGCCTGTTTGCCCTTTTAGCACGGAGCTCCAGATAGCATTTCTCCCTTCACTGACTTCATTTTTCCTGTTAGCTTGTCAAGCTGTCAGTGTGAAGAAAAGAGACGACATCGACAAGGTGGTTACTGATTCAGCTCCAAGTACCTTCTGGGCATCCCACCTTCCCCAACATCACTGACCATAGCTCCCAGCTCACGCAGGTTCGCACCTGCCACAGCCAGGATGGGATCCCCCAAGCCCCGCCCCATGCCACTCGTCTTCCTCAGAAACTCCTGAACTTTACAGATTCCCAGCACAGATTGGAGGAGCCTGTTCCAGAGGATAGGATTGTGTTGCCATGGGGACAGGGTTCTGGCCTTGATGGAAGGCTGAGACAATATATGTGTGAAATGAGGCCCACGGCCCCTCAGAAATTCTTTCCTTCCCCCTTTCCCTCTTCAGCATTAAGATTTTCTCTTCCCATTCCTTCATCGCCAGAGTCTGGCAGGGTGCTAGGAGGCAGGTTCTGGGAATCCGAGGGGAGCTGTGAGTGAGTGAGACATCGAGTGTCTGTCTGCAGGAGGGATGAGAAAGGAAAAACAAGGAGATCCTGGCAGAGGGGAGAAAGTGAAGATGAATTTGCCCAAAGGAGAGGCACCTGGAAGAAAAAGCTGCTTGGAAGGGACGGGAGAGGAAGATCCTGGAGCTCAATAGGAAGAGAGCGAGGAGGAGAATGTGCTGGGATCGGGGTGGGAAGGGGCTGATCTTTCTGGGATCCTGGGCATTTTGGTGAATCAGAGTCCCGTTTAGTTGTGATTTGCCCTGGGGCTCTGAAACACTTAGGTGGATTTGTAGGGTCCTCCACTTCATACAGATCCCACTTCTGCCATCAGAAACCCCTGCCCTTCCAAGCCAGGAGAATGGGTAGGACTCCACACTGCAGAGCCTCTCAGTGGTCCTCATAATTTGCACTGAGTAATGCAGGTTGTTGCCTCCCAGGTCAGTGACTCTGTGTGCAGGACTCCCAGTCCTGCCTAGCCTACAGGACAAAGAGAAGTGTGGCTTGTTTGCTGCAGGCCTCATGGTCCCAAGAAGACAAAGGACAATGGTTGTCAGACTCAGTCTCCTCAAGAGGCTGACATCCGTGGTCCATCTGATGCTGGCACAGTGGCAGGAGGAGGTTAGCTTTATTCTCTTCATGCACCTGGCCTGGGCTTCTTGTGAATCACAGTCCATCCCAGTCCCAGTGCATTTTTCATTAGGATCAGTGCACTTGGCTCATCCCAAAGTCACCACATTTCCCAGCATTGCATGTCTGCACAACACTTGCTTCACATATATGTACATCTGTATCTCTATATCTCTCTATAGCTCTGCACTGTTATTTCCTGGGCCTCTGATGCCTTTGGGCCTTTTCCACTTGAGGAGAGTGCAAGTGGGCAGATCCCGCTGACTGATGCTGATGGACGTCCCGTTATGTCCAGCTGGCCGATGGGAAGGAAGTTGCTCCCCTAGAACTGACCAGCCCACAAGCTCACACACACACCAGATCACCCACGTATCAGCCCCTGTGCCGGCCACATCGGAGCGATTGGCTCTCCACATGTTCCGATCCCTCTACATTCTGAATGCCCTGTGGCAGTGGAATGCGCCCCCGTGATGGCATGTTCCACTAGGCTCATGCAAGTGGCTACAACCGCTCACCTTCTTAATTCAACAATTTCTTCCCATGCTTACTGGTAACTCACCCACTCACAGAGAGGCCCCTCCTCCTGCCACGCACAGCACTTATAAAACCTGCCCCTCAGTATGGTCCCTCTAAAAAATCTACCCCTGAGAAGGGTGGTTTCATGGTTATTATGACACAGAGCTGGGAGTCAGGACTTCTGTTCTTTCAGGTTCCTCTCCCACCCCTCTCACTACAGTATCTGAGCACCTCCCAGCAGTGCCCTAGGCGATGTGGCTAATATCAGGCAGGTGGGGTTTGTTCTCTCCCCTGGGGCAGAGCTGGGCATGCTTTGTAGCATGCTGTGTTGGTGGAGTGTTGATTCCTGTAGCTGTATGCATCGCTCTGTGTGTATGTCAGGGAAGGCAGGTCAAAGAAATGCATCTGGCACTGGGAGTGGGAGGGGGGTTGTGATGGGCCTTAGCTCCAGGGGAGTTTGTTCCACAGTTGGGGACCAGCCCCTGAGAAAGCGCTGTCTTTCACACTGACAAGCTTTGCCCTTGAGGGAGACAGTTCCCTGTCCCTGAGGAACGGCATGTCAATCACAGTCTTCATCCTGGGGCTTTAGCCAATCTTTTAAATATGCTGGGAGCAGGCCATGAAACACCATGACGACAAGGACCGAGACACTGAACTTGACTTGCTATTCTTTGGGAAGCCAGTGTAGGGAGTGGAGGACAGGTGTGATGGCCTGGCCTCCTGCCTAGGTATATTGCTGTAGTCCGGATGGGAACTGACAAAGGCATGTGTATTAGGACTCCTGGGTTCCATTCCCAGCTCTGCCACTGACTCGCTGTGTAATCTTGGGTAAGTCCTTTTCCTCGCTCCGTGCCTCAGTTTCCCCATTTGTAAAATAGGAAGACTAATAATCCTACCAATCCCCGCTGCACAGAGGCGTGATTACTGAACACCGGTGACACACTTTAGAACCCTGGAATGGAAAGCACTCGATAATTGCGAAATGAGGTGATCCTGTCACCTGAGAGAAAGCAGTAATAGGAACAGTGCTTATGGCACCTGCAGCATTTCTGTAATGCTTCACATCTTCAAAGTGCTTGACAAACGTTCGCTCACTCTCACAGGCCCCCTGCAAAAGAGGTGGGTAAGTACAATTATTCCTGGTGCAGCAGCTGCCCTTGTTTTAGCTGGCACCTGGCGGAGGAGGGACTTTCAAGTCCCTCTCCTTAGATATCAATTCCTTCATGTTGATATGAGGGTTAACAGCCATTTGTAATCGCATTAGAGAGACAGTTTAATTCTAAGGAGGCCTGTTTGCTGGACTCGCTTCCCTCGACTGCATTACAATGAGAAGATCAAACGGAATCAATTTCAACCGGGAGATCAAACCAAGGAATGGGAGAGATTTCAGTGTCTCAAAGTGCAATGGAAACCACAACGATGTCCTGCTCCAATAATGGAAATCTTTACAAATATAATTAAAGTGGGGAGAATTAGAAAACCAGATAGTGCAGGCAGGACTATGGGAAGGCTGAATCTAGCCAGGCTCCAGGCCAGGGCTACTGAAATGAACCAAGAGCTGCCCAGATTTTCTTCAAACCTCTTGGTCTTCACCCCTGCAGCCCCTCATTTATCAGCTAGTTAGGTCTTTATACTGCTCACATAGTCATTGTATCTGAGCACCTAGAAGCAAACGCATTTGGAAGCAAGGGGCAGAAATCAGCCCCATACTGCATACTCCCATGCGGTAAAGCCCCAACACTCAGAGTTTGACAGCTGAACCATGATTCGGAAGCAGGAAAAGCTTAGAAGGAGCGAGGGATGGATCAGTGGAAAGATAGGTAGGTTGGGAAGGAATCTGGGGGGTTAATCATTAGATTTTTTCCAATTCTCTTAGTCTGTAAAGTAGTCTGAACATCAGTGATGCTATAAAAATAGACTGTCAGCTCTCCGAGAACAGGACCACTTTTTTGTTCTGTGTTTGTACAGCACCTCGCACAGTGGGGCCAAAGCCCAGGACTGGGGCTAGTAGGCACTATCACCATACAGATGATGATGATGTTTAACTTGGCTCTCGCGCTTTTCATCTGTCAATGTCAAACCCTTTCTAGCAGAGGGTGTCATTCTCCCCATTTTACAGATGGGGAACTGAGGCACAGAGAGGAGAAAGGACTCATACAAAGTCACATAGGGAGTCAGTGGCTTTCACATAGCAGAGGGTCTGTTGCTCAAGGGAAGTGGGTAAAACACAGGTGTTGATGACAGCTGGCTGGCCATCATGCTGTTATTACTACAGCCTGGCCTGCCTAGCTGGATATGATGGGAGCTGCTCTTTCCTCCCCATTTAAAAACAGAGAACATCCGAAGTAAATGTGGAGGCTCTTTAGCGCTGACGCCCAGGGCGTGCTGCCATTGCAGTGTGTGGATTAAGTCATGGCCAGCCATTAAGCACCACAGGACGTTTCCTGGGTGTGGCCCGTATCTGCTGTGTCCAGAATTCCCCTGGTTTGTCAGGCCTGTCCAGCGGTCCCCTCAGCTAAAATGCTGATGAATTACTGGCCTGACCATAATCTCATGGTGAGAGTATTTCAATTCTTCCGGGTACTGATCACCTCCTGGGTGATCTGCAGGTTTTGTTTCCTGAGCTGGGCGAAAGGGTGGATGGTGGGCTGGGGAAGAGAGCAGGGGAGCAGTGGTGGGAGCCCCTAGGGAGCGGTATTAGGTCAGCAGGGAGCAGTGGATTTTGATAGCAAGTAGTCAGGCAGCCAGCCCTCTCAGGCAGTGACTGCTAATCCCGCTGCATCCAGATTACCAGCAGCACTGGCCCAGGTAAGAAAACAAATGCCTCCCCTTTCCCCGGTCTGCCCCTTCTCTCAATCAGCCTGCTGAGACTTTCTCTCCTTCCCTCTCTCCACCTATCTGCCTCTCTTTGGTCCATGTCTCTCCCCTTCTTTCCTGCTTTTTCTCTTCCCCTTCTCCCCACACCTTCCCTCTCCCTTCAGATGCCAGCTTGTAAACGTGCCACGTTCGGCTAGAGAGCCTGGCATTCCACCTGGCCAAGGCCGCCGGGCTCACTCTGGAGGCTGCTGAAAGAGTGGCAAAGTTTTTACCTGCCCATGTAAATGCCTCAGCCCACATGCAGCGCCTGCTAGGTTATTGCCCCTCCCCCCACCAGATATAGGGCTCCTACTCACTGCCACTGAAGCGTTGCACCAACTGGAGGTTTTAGCCAGATCAGCATTTCTGTGGCCGTTGTTGGCTACTGATACACGTAGCCACACCTAGGGGTTCTTGCTGAGTGTGCAAATATTTTCTCTCCACACACACCCTGGAACCCACCTCACATTGCTCCATGCTGCCCAACTGCAAAGTCTCTCTTGCCTTCCCTGGAGGCTGAGCCCAGAAGCGCCCCCAGTCCCTGCAGGGGTGGGGGAGGTTGCTGGTGGAAGCAATTCTGGTGCAGTTCGGTCCCTGTGCAGGCAGTAAGGCTGCAGGGAGTTTCCAGCTATGCTTTGGAGCCACATTTGCCCCTTTGCTGCCTCCCCAGTGATCACATCTTCCAGCTGTGCTTTGCCATGGAGCATCTATTCCATTCCCAATGAAAATCCAGTGGGAGGAGCCAGAGAGGCCTGACATGCTGGACGTGCTCTACCCACTGCACTATGGAAGGGACTACAGCAGGTATCGGCAACCTTTGGCACGCGGCTCGCTAAAGTAAGCACCCTGGCGGACCGGGCCAGTTTGTTTACCTGTCACGTCCACAGGTTCGGCCGATCGCGGCTCCCACTGGCCGCGGTTCCCCGCTCCAGGCCAGTGGGGGGCTGCTGGAAGCTGCGGCCAGCACATCCCTCAGCCCGCGCAGCTTCCCGCAGCCCCCATTGGTCTGGAGCAGCGAACCGCAGCTGGTGGGAGCCGCGATCGGCCGAACCTGCGGACGCGGCAGGTAAACAAACCGGCCCGGCCCACCAGGGTGCTTACCCTGGCAGGTTGTGTGCCAAAGGTTGCTGATCCCTGGACTACAATCTGGTCTGGCAATCAATGTTCTTCCGAGTACAGTGGTGATTACCCTCATTCAGGGGGAGCTTTATAGCCAATAATGATCAGAGGGCAAATGGGTGAATATAACCCCAGTGACTGACTCGTAACAAAAGAGACTGTGTGTGTCTGGGGGACTGATCCAAGCAGTGGCAACCCCCAGGTGGTAGCCAGACAAACTGTGCATCCGCCACACTCCACAGCCAAGGTCCCTCCACTAGGAGCCACGCGAAGCTTGTCTTGGTTCAGGGAGCTGCTGGGAGTTGCCTCCCCACCCCCAACCCCCACCTCCCGCAAGCCAGTTGGCGCTGCACTGAGCTGGTTTCAGCTGGAAACCACTCTTTTGCAGGTCTTACAACAAGGCAGGATGGAGCCCGCCAACAGGGCAGCTGCATTTGCCTAATGAAGAAGGCTAATAGGAAATAGAAATCTATCTTATTTGGTATGTATAGGGCCAAAGAGGATTGTCAGGAAGCTGATGGGCCCTGTTTATCCTCTTCCCCTCCCCTTCATTTCTTCCTCTTCCCTCCCCCAGCAAAGCTAAAGAGGGGAGAGGGAGAGAGCGCAAAGCCAGAGCAAGAGCTCAGGGGGTCCGGAGTTTAAGAGACGATATCGCTGTAAAACAATTCCTGCCATCTTCTTGTAGTGCATCCCTCTGGAATGATGTTTGAGCCATTCTAAGGGGGCTGTCTGATCTGCATTTAGACAGTGACACTGGGACGCCGAGCCCAGTGGACCATGTAAGTATCAATTTTCCAGAGTGGGCAGATCGTGTGTAATTACAGACCGTCCCAGGGTTTATGGCTGGAGAGAACCTCGCCGACTGGCACTAAAATGCTTATGAAGTTGTTCTGAATTTTTCCAGGCAGCTGCTTTGGAGGAAGGGTTCCAAGGCAGACAGTCCCCCCCCGCCTCCAGAACGGCCATCAGAAACGACAGCAAAGCCAGACTCCATGTTCTTATAGCCAACCCGGCAGCCATGTCTCAGGGAAGGGATAAACAAATGATAAGGGCTATAAAGCCTGTAAGCAAAGGACCGGAAATAGGCTTCCCTATGCCATAATGATACATAAATAACAAGAGACGGGGCTGAGGTTCCGAACCGCTCAGAGCTGGGACATACTGAGATTTGGGAGCCTGGATTGGTCTGAGCCCCTGTCCATAAAATCACTGAATACCAGCAACTTGTATTGTATTGTAGTCTCCCTTCCAGCATGCTGAGAGCAATGGGGTGTGGACACCTGGGATCTCTGTATCAGTGGGAGATTGATGTGCTAGTGTGATTATTGCTGTTATTTACTGAGCACCGACAGTGTGCTTGGCCCTGCCCAAAGTTACATAGAGTCTAGCACGGACACAGACATACTCAGTCAGAGTTGCTGGTGGGGTCTTGCACTGGTGTTTGCTGGAGGGCTTTGCAAAGGAGCATGGGAGAAGACACAATGAGGTGGGTGTCAGAAGGGCATGGAGGGAGCTGTCAGGCAGGGAGCTAGGGGAAGCTGAAGGGAGCCAGAGGGCAGTGAAGTGACATGGGTGCAGGTGGGGTGGAGCTCTGCAGCGCCTGGGAAGTAGCGAGGGGAAGCTGGAACTTGATGTGGAAGGTGAGGAGCTACTGTGCGGGGAGTGATGTGATCAGATGGGTGGGAGGAGAGGAGGGTGTAGCGCCAGCAACAACAGCATTGTGGGTAGGCCAGAGGAGGCACGGTGAGGGAGGCTGAAGTGGAGGAGGCTGCAGAGATGACAAGCCCTGGTTTGGGGAGAGGGCTTCACCTGGCACTGCCCCCAGCAGTGTCCACTGGGCAATGGCTCTAGCTAGGGTTTCATTCTGGTGGCTGACGTGTAATCCGTTTCCTAATTCTCCATCCTGTTGCTGGAATCAGACACAATTGCGCCAGTGGAGACCTGCCAGGTCACCTGACTCGCTGTAGTTCAGGGCTTTTCTCTCTGCCATGCCCATTCACGTCTCATGTGACCTCATCGGGAACCTCAGCCAGGATGGGACCCACCCTTCTGCAGGGTGTGTTCTGCGCTTCCATCTGTCTGGCCATGAACTGCTCCTTTGCACTGTCCACATTAACATTACTGAGCCAAATGCCGCTCTGGCTTTTGCTCATACAGGCCCATTGGTTTCACATTGTTAGTCAGGGCAAGAATTTGATCCACAGGCCTGGATTCTGCTCTCAGCCACACTAGAGTTCCCTGGGATAACTCTCCTGATTGCTCTGGGGTTACTCTGGATTTACAGCTGCGTAACCAAGATGAGACCCTGACCCTGAGCATTTAGAGCCAATCAAATGCTCCTGTTTTCAAGCAGTAATTGACTAAGCAATGCCCTCTTTGCGGCTAGCTCCCTCCTCACATAAACTCCTCACTGCCTGCTTCATAAAAAGGACCTCCTGTGAACTACACAGGAGAGAGCCAGGCTGAGCTCTAGCGAAACATTTGGACTTAATCTAGGCTCTCCGGTGAGTCAGTAATAAAATTGGTGACAAAACAAATGCTTTTAAAGAAGTGAGATGTTCAGAGAGGAGAGAGCCTTTAAAACAGACATTTAATAACACGTCCATAAAGCAAGGGTATAAAAGAGGCCATGAAATAATTGGCTTTCTGTGAATCTTTCCTGGGATCGGCCACACGCTCTCCTGGGATCGGCCACACACTCCTGCTCCTGATCCCACAAGAACAACCTTCCAGGGACCCCCACACACAGCCTCCAGTGAACCTCCAACACACAGCCTCCTGCAGTGACCCACACGCCTGGGTGGGATGCCATCCAAACACATCCTTGCAGGTATCCCCTATCTAGGATCCTTTTCCAAACTCCCCCAGGCTATCCCCCCGCCCTCAGATACACCCACTTGGGAGCCCTCCTCAAATGCTCTCCTGGGCATCCCCAAGTACAGCCGCACGAAGGACTTGTCTATGTGGGGAAAATGACTGGACTAGCTATTCCGGAACAGCTCCCCACGGGGACACTCTATTCCGGAATTAAATGTGATTTTAGTCCAGAATATTTACTCTGCCTGGAAACCACAAATTATTGTGGGATAAAAAGACTTTATTCTGGAATCGAGTGTCCACATGGAGGGGCTGCTCTGAAATAGCGATAGCACAGGGGTGGGTAAACTTTTTGGCCCGAGGGCCACATCTGGGTGGGGAAATTGCATACAGGGCCATGAATGTAGGGGTAGGGCTGGGGCAGGGAGTTGGGGTACGGGAGGGAGTGTGGGTGCAGTGTGCAGGAAGGGGCTCAGGGCAAGGGGTTGGGGTGCATGAGGGGGCTCAGGGCAGTGGGCTCAGGGTAGGGGTTAGGGGCAGGGCAGGGGGTTGGGATGCAGAAGGGGGTGAAGAGTGCAGGAGAGGACTCAGGGCAGGGGGCTCAAGGCAGGGAGTTAGGGGGCTCAGGCCAGGAGGTCTGGGTGCGGGGTGCAGGAGGGGTGCAGGTGTGGGCTCTGGCCCAGCACCGCTTACCTCGAGCGGCTCTGGGGTGGCAGCGGTGCGCAGCAGGGCTAAGGCAGGCTCCCTGCCTGCCTTGGCCCCGCGCCACTCCCGGAAGTGGCCAGCATGTCTGGAAGTGGCTCCTGGAGGTGGGATGGGGCAGGCAACTCCGCCGCGTGCTGCCCTCACCTGCAGGTACCACCCCCAAAGCTCCCATTGGCTGCGGTTCCCCATTCCCAGCCAATGGGAGCTGTGGGGGGCAGTGCCTGCAGGCGGGGGCAGCGCATGGATCCCTCTGCCCCCCCCCCCCCCCCACCGCTCCCAGGGGCCGCAGGGAGATGGTGCCGGCTGCTTCCGGGAGTGGCGCGGGGCCAGGGCAGGCAGGGAGCCTGCCTTAGCCTTGCTGCGCCACAGGGCTGGCAATCCTGCAGGCCAGATTGAAAGCCCTGACAGGCCAGATCCGGCCCGCGGGCCATAGTTTGCCTTCCCCTGCGATAGCAGATAGATTATTCTGCAATCGCTATCCTGGTCCATTTCCCCATAATGACACACCCTTAGACTCAAACTTCCTGCTCTCTAACAATGTATTAAAAGGCCCTGCTGCCCAATAAGAGCCAAATCATCCCTGTCATCCCTCACCAAAAGAGCCTCCTGCGTGTGGGGTGCAAACCAGCATGAGTTCCACTCTGTAGGGGACCCTGCAAATTCCTCCAGATGGTGAGGCCAAAGCCAGTAAGATTTACAATTCATGGGACCCCAGAACCTTTCCAAAGCGTGAGGCATAAACCAATATAAACTCGGGGGTCACCCACTTCATAGCTTCGGAGCTCATTGTACATACCATGGGCCCCTTGCATTCCTCCATTCCACTCCCTCTGTCTCCCTATGTGGCACCCGCCCACCCCCTCCAATTCAGGGATTCCCTGCAGCTCTCTCCATCCCCACTCTGCCAGAGTTTCTGTGTGCCCCCACGTCCCTGTCCTCCCATCCAGAGTCCCCCTTTCTTCCCCCATGCCAGGGACTGTGTGCACTCCCCTATTTTCCATTCTCCCCCAACCATTATTAATTGTCTGGGAGAGAAGTTGTTCAGGGTGTCAACATGTTAATCTCTGTTGGGAGGATGAACAGAGATAAATTCAGGATATTGTTATGCTGGAGGAGCTAATGGCTGCCATCAACCAGTTGTTTGATCTAGAAACATTTGCAGAAATGCTTGAAGCTGTGGCTGTGCTAAACAGCTGACACGGGCTCATTTTCCTCCTTCTGGTTTTCTGATTTGCCCCCAGATCTATATGGCTCTGGCCACTGATGCTTAGATCATTCCCTGAAATTTAGAAATCGATCAGATGCAGCGCTCAAAAGTTATTGTGTTACAGACAGCCAGGAAAATGCCATCAGGTTGAGTGTATGGCCTTGCAAGCTTGGCCAATTAAATACAATAACAATAACAAGCGATGGACGATGTTCTGTGTACACAACCAATTCTCTCAATTTGTGTTTACAAGACAAAGGAAGAGACACACAGAGAGAGAGAGAAACAAGCTGCTGTGAAAATAAAAAATAACCTTCAGACACCGATTGTTATTAGCCTGAGAGATGGGGAATGTCTAATTAGCCTGTAGATGCTCCTTCTCCCACTGTGTGAGATGAGAATGGAGAAGAGAGAAGGGAAGACATAAGTACTTATTGGGTTCCGGGAAGTGGGCGGGCAAAGCCCGTCCACTGCTAAAGGATCCCCCCCCCCAGCCTAAGGGGAGGACCCACAGGGCCTGAAACCCAAATGATTACGGGGGACAACTAAAGTAATAACAGGGACAGGAGTGCGGTCAAAGGGTCAAAAGAAGGGAACCTGATGGGGACACCGAGCAGAGAACCCTGGACAGCGCCCACTGCTCCTCAAAGGTGTTAAGGGAGCCAGTGGATGCCGCCCAGAGGAACTCTTCCCGGATACGTGAACGGACAGAGGATCGGAAACTGGCCCCACAGTCACAGGAATCTCCATCGGCCAACCTCCTCTCCCTGGTTTTATAGATGGCCAGTTTAGCCAGGGCCAAGAGGAAGTTGACCAGGAAAACATAAGTAGCAAGGGATTAAAGAGGTGATAATGGAACGTTCATTGTTAAAGGGGGAAAGGGTGAGTTCAACAAAAGGATCTACAGGAACAAAATACATAGGCCATACTTAAAGGGTGGAGGACTTTATCCTGGGAAGCAGTGACTCTGAAAAAATGTGGGGGTTGTGGTGGATAATCAACTGAACATGAGCTCCCAGTGTGATGCTATGGTCCAAAGAGCTAATGCGATCCTGGGATGCATAAACTGGTGGATCTGGATTAGGAGTAGAGAGGTTATTTTACCTCTGTATTTGGCACTGGTGCAACTGCTGCTGGAATCCTGTGTCCAGTTCTGGTGCCCACATCAAGAAGAAGGCTGTTGATAAATTGGAGAGGGTTCAGAGAAGAGCCATGGTAATGATTAAAGGATTAGAAAACCTGCCTTAGAGTGATAGACTCAAGGAGCTCAATCTATTTAGCTTAACAAAGAGAAGGTTAAGGGGTGATTTGATTACAATCTATAAGTACCTACATGGGGAACAACTATTTAATAATGGGCTCTTCAATCTAGCAGAGAAAGGTATAAACAGGATCCAATGGCTGGAAGTTGAAGCTAGCCAAATTCAGACAGGAAATAAAGGTGTACATTTTTAACAGTGAGAGTAATTAACCATTGGAACAATTTACCAAGGGTCGTGGTAGATTTCCCATCAGTGACAATTTTTCAATCAAGATTAGATGTTTTTCTAAAAGATCTGCTGTAGGAATTATCTTGGGGAAGTTCTATGGCCTGAGATATACAGAAAGTCAGACTAGTTGATCATAATGGTCCCTTCTGGCCTGAGAATCTATGAATCTATTAGAGCCTGTTTCATGAAGTGCTCAAGTCCCAGATACCACAGTGATGGGTGACCTTGCACAAATCCAGAGAGAAGGGTTAAAGAGATATTTCTCCCTCTGTTCTGCAGATGCCAAGCTTAATTTCCCACTCCATGACTGCGATAGGCAGGTGAGTGGGGTCATAAGAGCATCTTGACTTGATTCTTTTTTTACTTCATTTTCATCTGTGCACTGCATCTTCCACGAGCATCAAGGTGCCGAGCAGCGTGCAAGGACAAGAGATGCATGAGAAGAAGAGGAATGTTACAGGTGAGGAGAGGAACCGGAAAGCAGTTGAGTGGCATAGGAGTCTGCAGATGGGGAGAGAGCTCTGCCAAACTGGGGCAGCACAAACAAAGGCCTGAGATTCTGAGATTCCCAGCAAGCCAGCCGCAGGCACTGATCACTGATTTGTCAAGGATGGGGCGCGGAGGTGGGGAGGGGGAGATGGGAATCAGCTCACACCAGTAGGAGAACAGAGCAGCAGCGCTGTGACAGAAAGGCTTTAAATATCAGAGGAAGAACGATCCACTTAAACTGCTCTTTCATTTGTATCTGATCTTCTCCGCGTCTGTCCCATTTTACGGTGGCTGTCTTATTTAAAAATAAATTATTGCAAAAACCCCACACTGCAATCTGCTCATCCAAGCAGGGCTGCCTTTCTGGTCCTGATTTTATCAGCGTGGAGACGGTTTGTCCTTGCAGGATGATGTTACCATCTTGAAAACAATTTCGGAACAGCAGAATGTCATCCCCCGGTGGTGCGAGGAGGTTTTTATGCACTTTCTCATTAGGATGTACCCCAATGTGGAGACGTTTTTAAGAATCATCATCATACTCATTGTATTCTGGGCATCACATTGCCAGAAGGATATTGACATACTGGAAGGAGGTCAGAACATAGCAACAATAATCAGAAATTCAGAGAGATTGATTTACGAGGAAACACTAAGAAAGCTAAATATGTCTAGCTTGGCTAGTGTGGGGACATGATCTCCACTGACGGATATATAAAAGTGGTAATGAGAGAGCAGCATTGTAGAAGGTGGTACATGGGGTATATCTAGTGAAAGTGAAATTAAGAAAAGGGATCAAGTTAGGCTCAATCTCAGGAAAATCTAGTTTTCAGTAAAATCAACTGTGGGGTAATCTCCCAAAGGAAGTGGTGGATCCCCATTGCCTGGAATATTTGAAACTAGACTGGAAACAGCATGAGAAAATATACACTGGAAACAATCCTGCATTGAGAGGGGTGTAGACTGGATGACCTAATAGGTCTCGTCAATCTCTAACCTCTATGATTCCTAGCACAGCTGTTAAATGATACTGAGGGCTAGTCATTACTGACCTGGGCTATGTCATAACCAATGCTCTAAAAATGAGAGGCTCCAGATACTATTCCTAATCCTTAGCGCCATGCAGTCCCTTTCTCTAGCAGTTTTAGGTAGGTCATATTTTGTGCCCGAATGAATTGATGCTGTCCCTGTAAATACAGTTCATCTAATGTGGCACACTTCTGTATAAATACATGTGCTTTAGCACGGCTGCACTCTGTGAACTGAGGGTGTGAGCAGCCTGTGATTAGAGGTGAGCAAGACACTGATTATGGGTTAATTAGCTAGGCTAATAAACTGCCTGGTGAAAAAGCTGTATTTCCTCCAACATAAAGCCATTGAAGAACCTGGAGAAGAAGACCTTTTTGCCTGAGAATTTTGAAATGCTGCCTCTGAGAGGGGAATAAGCGTCAGACCTGGACTCAGTGGGTTGCTGGGTGGACTGCAAGAGGGCTGGTGGTTCAAAATTTACCTTCAGCCCCAAGGGAAGTGCAGCAGCAACCAAGCAGTCCTAATACAGAGCAGTAGGGCCTGGATAGAATCACAGAATCATAGGACTGGAAGGGACCTCGAGAGGTCATCTAGTCCAATTCCCTGCACTCATGGCAGGACTAAGTATTAGCTAGACCATCCCTGACAGGTGTTTGTCCAACCTGTTCTTAAAAATCTCCAATGATGGAGATTCCACAACCTCCCTAGGCAATTGATTCCAGTGCTTAACCACCCTGACAATTAGGAAGTTTTTCCTAATATCCAATCTAAACCTCCCGTGCTGCAATTTCAGCCCATTGCTTCTTGTCCTATCCTCAGAGGTTAAGAAGAACAATTCTTCTCCCTTCTTCTTGTACCAACCTTTTATGTGCTTGAAAACTGTTATGTCCCCTCTCAGTCTTCTCTTCTCCAGACTAAACAAACCCAATTTTTAAAATATTCCCGCATAGGTCATGTTTTCTAGACCTTTAATAATTTTTGTTGCTCTTCTCTGAACTCTCTCCAATTTGTCCACATCTTTCCTGAAATGTGGTGCCCAGAACTGGACACAATACTCCAGTTGAGGCCTAATCAGCATGGAGTAGAGCAGAAGAATTACTTCTCATATCTTGCTTACAATACTCCTGCTAATACATCCCAGAATGATGTTCACCTTTTTTGCAACAGTGTTACACTATTGACTCTTATTTAGCTTGTGGTCCACTATGACCCCCAGATCCCTTTCTGCAGTACTCCTTCCTAGGCAGTCATTTCCCATTTTGTATGCGTGCAACTGACTGTTCCTTCCTAAGTGCAGTACTTTGCATTTGTCCTTATTGAATTTCATCTTATTTACTTCAGACCCGTCCTGGGATCTGAGTGGGTGGATGGAGATGAGAGACTAGCAGCGATAGGAGCTGAAAACAGTGCAACAAGCAATCAAAAAACTTAACTTTGGGCACAACCCTTCAAGGCCTCTGCACACCTAAATCCCCCTGAAGTCAAGGGAAGGCTAGCAGCAAACAGGAAGAGCCATTCAAAAAGAAAGAGGTAGTAGAAAGTCGAGAGACAAGGGAATCACAATGAAAAGAGCATTTGCTGGAACACATGATGGCTGCCAGGGGAACGGAAGGAGTTTAAGGTGGATGAAGACCAGAAAAGTTACATATGTATGGGAATACGCTGCAGGAAACCATCCTACCATGGGCGGGTGATGGATTAGACAAACTCTGCTAATAATAGGTAATTTCTATTGCTATGATTCAGAGGTTTAGATTAGAGACTATTTGAAGCCTCTCCTTGGCTTGGGATCTCAGTAGAGGCTTTCTCCCAATGTTTCCAATGCCGAACTGCTGGTGTTTCTACTGCCAGATCAGTCACCAAGTGTCCAATCCCTGAGTGACACTTTCACCCAGAATGTGAAGCTAATCAAATTCAACCCTTTGTTTCTGAAGTTCAATTAACTTTCTGGTCCAGTTGCTCCACGTGTATAAATCAGCAGGACTGGACCAATGCTCCACTGATACCAATTTCCAGCAGCTGAGGATCTGAACTAAGAACTCAACTTAACTGAAACTCAAAAACAGGGTTGAGGTTGAGTAAGTTCACGTTACGGGTGAAGGTTCGAGCCACTTATTATTTTCTGCAATCTAGCTTGCTGAGCATTTTGATACTCTCTAGTGTGTTGCGTTGCTCTTCCCAAACAGCTGGTATTTAGACAACTCCATATCATGAGTGCCTCCAACCCAGCTACAGACCAGGCAGGGACCAAAGTCAAGGTAGCAAGTAAAGCTTTCCGTTATGCAACCATTTCAGCTCTGCTTTGGGTTGGAGTGTGATCTTGGAACAATCGGTGTATTTGTGACATGCTCTGTGGTTGCAGAGGCGTCAAATGAAATCCATTTCCTCTTTTATCCCTGTCATAAGGAGAGTGTATGTGTGAGGCTTCGCTATAAAAATAAATCCTCTTCTGTCACATTCCAGCATATTAATGATGACACTTAATAATTCCTGCTTCGTAGTCCCCATATTTGTGTGGGAATCTGCGACATGCTGAGCGCTGGACACGCTTCCCCAGCACACATGGTGCACTCTGCCCATATGCCGTGCAGCTTGGCAAATGAGTCTCAGAAAGGAAATCGGGAGAAACAAATTGCATTAACAAATAATACAACTTTTAATTGAATTTCATGGTGTTGGACTGACAGCTCTGGAGACTGGAGTCCTCACCTTATCCACAGAACAGGTACAGCACAGTAGGTGGCACGTTGCCTGCCACAAACCTGTCTAAGTGCCGTCCTGGAAGGACTTTATCTAGGACCGAGAGGGGACTTCTCTCTGCGGCTCATTACATTCTTGGCTTCCACTCTGATGTTACAATGGCAGGTTTTGTGATGTGGATGCCTGTCTGCTGGGAACTGACTGCAGTTACCTGTGTATTTCACACACAGAAGGGCACCAAACTGCAGTTGGATGGTGATGGCTTTCAGTTACTGCCAACCTGGAATGGAGCAGAACCAGTATCTTAGAAGTGAGAGGCTCCATAGTCTGAAATGCACTGTGGCCGGGAGATGGGCTACAGTATAGGACTTAAGGGGGCCAATTTTCATAAGGTCAAAAGCGGTGTGCAAGGAAATGAATCATGTGCATGTGCAGCTACCACAACGGTGTGCCTGAACTGGGTACTTGCTGGCGCAAATGGCTGGTTGGGTGTATAAATGGCCATTTGCATGCAGTCACAGAAATGCAGTGCAAAGTAGGCATGCCACTGCAGTGATATTTTGTCACATAGCCATAGGCACCTGCCCTGTGCAAAATCAGGCCCATTCGGTTTTTTCCATCTCCAACATCCATGATTGCACTTAGTCCATTGTCAGGCCCATTTGCCACCAACCCCCTGAGGAAACGGCATGTGTGGCTGAGTTCCCTGTGTTTTTGATCCAAGTGCAGCTATATTGCTGGCTCCCCTCAAACAGTCATTAAGAAACACTCATTTTTTTAAAAGCAAAAGTGAGCCAAACCTCATGGGTCAAGGTTTCAATGACTTCAACTACAACCAAAACCCAGGGAAAGGGTTGGATTCAGGGACCACAACCCTACGTTCAGGAAGGGCAAGGGTTGCAAGAATGGCCTGTCCCTTGTTAGGAAGTATCTTCTGCCCTTTTGAATAGGGAGCCTCTCCCAATACAATGCAGCCTCAGTACCCTTCTGGACGGGGTTATGTTTCTCTCTGCTCACCACTATCAAATAGTAACACTGATTGTAACCTTACAGATATGTGCAGATGGGAAATTACCATGTCCCCCCTCTACAGCAGCGGGGAAGCCAGAGCCAAGAACCCGAACACCTCATTTCCCGTCTGGCTCCCATGAGCCAAGGGAGAACTTTGCTGCATAAACGCTAGACACTGTGTTCCAAAACGAAACATTTAAATCTGTCTCCTCTAAAATAAATAAAGGGAAAAAATGGTGGGGAGAACCCCCCCTCCCAACTAGGTAGCTCAACGTTGTTCCTTTGAAATCCCTCTAAGTGGGCATTTACCTGGGCTGCATTCCACTCTCAAAGCCATTACTACAAGCAACACATACACTGAAGGAATTACTTTCTTTTTAGGCTATTATTCCTCTCTGCAAAAAAATGTACTGAGCTAGATTTTTTTTTCACACCAAAACCACTTGGGTGGTTGTTCAATAAAATAACACCCACCCCAGTTAGAGATGATTAGCCCCATTTACAGACTAGTCATCGCCCACAAAGTGTCCTCTAAATGCCCAGCCCACTGTTAGGTTAATACAGCCGGAGAATGGGGAGGAAATTGCACTCACTTCTCTATGGTTTTTGTGTGTGTGTGTGTGTGTTTTGCCCCAGTTTTTCTCTTATAATTCAGAAATTGGCCAAACGCTTTGTGTTTTGTTTTTAACCCTTTCACCACCCCTGCCACAGCTACCTGATAACATGCCTCTGAAATCAGCACCATCGCCTCTCAGTGGCCTGTCTCACCGGGGCACATTCCTTGGCTGAAACTTGGACTGAACGTCCCCTAAAAACATCAGCTCCCCAGATGAGGCGAAAGAGAACTCTCCCCTGGATGAATCAGCAGGAGCATCTGGGCACCCCCTCCTTCACTGAACTGGTCCCAGCAGGGAGTCACTCAGTGGGAGCCGCCTTCCTCTTGCTGAGCATGGTAGGGTCTGCTCCGAGGGGGTCTCAGCAGGTGTCAGCTCCCCTGGTTGAGTCAGTAGGAGCTGTGCAGCATTGGCCTCAGCTGGGAGTCTCCTCCGAGCTAGCAGGGGCTGGAAGAAGCTCTTGAATGGAAGAACCTAGTGTGGCTGGCATGTTCAGTAGCATAGCTGATGTGTTCTATCTGGAAATACCTGGAACTGAAGGCAGCAGGCAGGAAGCTGTGACTGGCCCTGGGATGATGAACTGTCCTGGTATGATACATTTCAGCCAGTGGAGACTCTGTTATTGCCAGGATTGAGATATAGAGCTATGTGCTGTATAGTGTGTATCCAAATCTGCATACATATTAGCGCACTCTCGCAACATCTGTCAGCCCTCCGCTCTGGGGCAGGAACTGTCTTCCCTTTCTATCTTGCAGAGAAGGGCTGAGCATACCGTAGGCTCTTAACAAACACATACCGAAAAGACAATCATAATGATCCCGTGTTCCATGTGTAAAGCATGCCTCTCATTTGTGCTAGGTGCATGTGCCCAGCTGCATTCGCACAAGGCAGAGTGACACTAACCGAGACATTAGCAACAGTTCAGAGAACTCCCCAAACTACAACCAAAACTCATCCCCCACCACAGGCCTCCACAGGGAATGCCCTGCCCCAGGCATAACAACGTGGGGACTGAGAGCAGGAGCACAAGAGCTGGACTGTCCCAGCTGATTGGGGTGGAGCCAGGGCCGGCTCCAGCATTTCTGCCGCCCCAAGCAACAACAACAACAACAAAAAAGCCGCGATCGCGATCGGCGGCGGCAATTGGAAAAAAAAAAACCCGCGATTGGCGGCGGCAGTTCAGCGGCATGTCCTTTGCTCCTAGAGGGAGTGAGGACCTGCCACCCCCGAATTGCCGCAGGTGCCGCCCCTCTCCCTTGGCCGCCCCAAGCACCTGCTTGTTAAGCTGGTGCCTGGAGCCGGCCCTGGGTGGAGCACAGAGAAGAAAGCTATCTCCATGGTAGCAATGAGCCAAACCATAAATGGCTTTTAGATTGAAACCAACACCTTAAACTACACCCAGAAAGAAACTGGAAGCCGGGCCAGCCTATGGAACTCACAAGGGTAATGCACTCTATGCAAGATGCTGTGTGCATGTAAGCAGCCATACTGGGTACTAGCTTAAGTGGTTGAGTGTAGCAGACATAGCAGGGGGGAAGCTTTTTAGGGCAGGGACTGCCTCCTACTCTGTTTATGCACAGCACCTAGCACAATGAGGCCCCCATCTTGTCTGCCCCCTCTGGGCACTACTATCATACAAATTAATAACAACAATAGTATGTGCTGTGGGGAGTGCAGATCAGAGAGGAAAGGCACCAGTCCCTGGCCAAGCAGGGATAAAAAAAGAGCATCCTTCACCCCTATCTCTACCTGGAAATCCATGAGCAGCTGAGGCTGCAGTAGCCCCGGGCCATGAGCCAGGGTAGCAGTAGATAGACACAATCCCCAGCCCCTCTGCGGAGAGGGGGATCAGAGTGTCTGTGTTGCTGAAAACCTGCATGATGGTCCAACGTGCACATGTGTGCCGATGAAATCTAACCCCCCTGAGGTCTGCTCCCTGGCTGAGACCCACATTAAAGGGGTCGGTATTAAGGAGCCCATAGGGCACCTGCTCCAGGAGTGACAAGCTGCTGCCTGAGTCTTGGGCTGCCTGAGAAGTTCAGCATTAAAGCTGTAAGCTTTCATCTCTCACCTGGGACCAATAAAGCAGTGTTGGGTAGAGACTGTAGTGATAAATGGGGCATAAATCACACCTTCCCCCTCCTCACCTCGAGGGGAGACAGAGCTGCCTGAGCCGTCTCAAGCTGGACTTCATTGCGCTCAGACAGGCCCTTGTCTGACTGTGAAGTCAATTAGAACTTCATCAGAAATCAATTTGCGAGGCCCAGCTGAGATGTACCTATAGATCAGGCTCTGCCAACTGATTATTGCACTAATGGAATATTCTATTGATTAATTGAATATTTAAGTCCCTGAGATGTAAGCCTGACTATATTATCCCCGACTTGTTACTGGGCTGCACAGCAGTTGTGCCACAGGCAGGGGCTAAACGTGGTGGAGTCAGTGTCTGACCTCTTGGGGTGTTATGCACAGGCTTATGCACCCCTTGAGCCTTGCCCTCCGCCATGCGGAGATGCCCATCTGTTTTCCATGGGCAGGAACGGAAGGGGCAGGGAGTTTCTTAATCCTCCTAAATAGGGGGAGTGGGGGTGGGTCTGTTTTCTGGCTACCAGTCCTCAACTGTATGTTCCATCACTTAATATTTTTGGACAGGCATCCAGAGCTTTGGGAGAGCACATTGTAAAAAGCATCAGAATAAATAAATAAAGACAGCACCGGCAATGAAAGAATCAACAACATGGGGGAAGGAAGGTCTTATTTGATTTTTCATTGAGTCATAAGTGTGCGGTCTGCCCTTTGCTAGCAAGGCTCTCAGCGTGCCGTGAGACGCCAGGTACCTGAGCCTCATGACAACCCGTTTTCATAGGTTAAGATGATTTAGTCCCATTTTACACACAAGCAGGAGGCCAGGCCTGGAAACTGAAATTGGGGAGGAGAGTCCAAAGATCTTCTTTCCCCACCTTTTCCTGTGCCCCAATCACATTTGGTGTCCACAGTGCTTTTCCACCCCTGTTAAACCTCAGCTGTTCTGATGGGCAAAGTGGCAGAATGCTTTGAGCACGAGGGTTTCAAACTTGCCACGTGGGGAGGGACAAGTTGCAGGTTTAATCATGTATCAGGGGGCAGCCGTGTTAGTCTGTATCCACAAAAACAACGAGGAGTCCGGTTGCACCTTAAAGACTAACAGATTTATTTGGGCATAAGGTTTTGTGAGTAAAAAACCCACTTCTTCAAATGCATGGAGTGAAAATTACAGATACAGGCATAAATATACTGGCACATGAAAAGAAGTGAGTTACTTTACAAGTGGAGAACCAGTGTTGACAAGGCTAATTCAGTCAGAGTGGATGTGGTCCACTCTCAATAATTGATGAGGAGGTGTCAATACCAAGAGAGGGGAAATTGCTTTTGTAGTGAGCCAGCCACTCCCAGTCCCTATTCAAGCCCAAATTAATGGTGTTAAGTTTGCAAATAAAATGTAGCTCTGCAGTTTCTCTTTGAAGTCTGTTTTTGAAGTTTTTTTGTTGAAAGATGCCTACTTTTAAATCTTGCATGGTATCAAGTATCAGGGGGTAGCCATGTTAGTCTGTATCTACAAGACTCCTTGTTACTTTTAAACCTGTTATTGAATGTCCAGGGAGATTGAAGTGTTCTCCTACTGTCTTTTGTATGTTACCATTCCCAATGTCTGATTTGTGTCCATTTATTCTTTTACGTAGAGACTGTCTGGTTTGGCCAATGTATATGGCAGAGGGCCATTGCTGGCACATGATGGCATATATCACATTAGTGGCTGATGTGGTTGGGTCCTCTGATAGTGTCGCTAGAGTAGATATAGGGACAGAGTAGGCAACGAGGTTTGCTAGAGGGATTGGTTCCTGGGTTGGTGTTTCTGTGGTGTGGTGTGTAATTGCTGGTGAGTATTTGCTTCAGGTTGGGGGGTTGTCTGTAAGCGAGGACTGGCCTGCCTCCCAAGGTCTGTGAGAGTGAGGGATCGTTTTCCAGGATAGGTTGTAGATCGTTGATGATGCATTGGAGAGGTTTTAGTTGGGGGCTGTACGTGATGGCCAGTGGTGTTCTGTTATTTTCCTTGTTGGGCCTGTCCTGTAGTAGGTGACTTCTGGGTAGCTGTCTCACTCTGTCAATCTGTATAATCATGACATCAGTGGGACCACTCGTGTGCTTAGTTAAACACCTGCTTAAGTGCTTTTTTTGGAACAGGACCAAACTGAACAGGGGAGAAAGAGAAATGAAGATGGAGACGGGGCGGAAGAGAACGCTGGGGTCAGAGCCAGGGAGAGAAGTATGCTGGGTCTGGAGTAATACTCCGTTCAGCGACCAGAGATAGGTTTAGAAAAATAACTAGTGAATTGCACTGTGTTGGGATTAACTCGGCAGCGCTCAATGGAAAGCACACAAGCAAGAGAGGGAATTCCGGTTCCACAGAGCTCCACCCCAGCACAGCTCTGCAGCAGGATTACAAGCATTACTTCAGCAGGACAAATATTGGCTGCTCCGAGCCCTGAGCAATAGCCCCTGGTCTCTTGCGGCTTGTGGCAGCAGAAGCCTGACACAAAATAAGCCTTTCACGCTGGGTGCTGTGTACCCACAAGGCAGGAGGATCTAGGGCAGAGGTTCTCAAACTGTGGGTCAGGACCCCGAAGTGGGTTGCGATCCCATTTTAATGGGGTCACCAGGGCTGGTGTTAGACTTGCTGGGACCCAGGGCCGAAGCCGGAGCCCGAGCCCCACCACTTGGGGCCAAAGCCAAAGCCTGAGGGCTTCAGCCCTGGGCAGTGGGGCTCAGGCTTCGGCTTCAGCCCTGGGCAGCAGGGCTCAGGTTACAGGTCCCCTGCCTGGAGCTGAAGCCCTTGGGCTTCGCCCGTCACCCTCCCCGCCCCCGGCCCCGACGCACAGACTGGCAGGGCTCGAGCTCTGGCCTCCCCGTCTGGGGTGGTGGAGCTCAGGCGGACTCAGGTTTTGGTACCCCCTTCCTGGGTCATGTAGTAATTTTTGTTGTCAGAAGGGGGTCGCAATGCAATGACGTTTGAGAACCACTGATTTAGGGGGAGGGGGAGAGAGGCAGGTGGGAAAGAGAGGGAATGAAAAGGAAGAGAAAGCACGTGAGCAATTTGCTTTCATAAGTGTAGCACTGAGGCCATCCTCTTGATCTCTTGCTAAAGAAGGTCAAGCCCAGAAAATGGAGGAGGAGGAGAAAGGCTGTTGTCTCCATAGGACAGATCATGACAATGAAACTGTCTCCCATCCAGCCAACCGACTGTCTATGAAGTCTGAAGAGACCACTCACAAATGACCTGACATGCCAAGAAGCCCACACACCTGTCACACTTCTCCATTGTTCCCCAGTCTCCATTCCTTTCCCTCTCCACCTCTCCATTCTGCGCCCTGCCCGCTCCTTCCTCCAGCCTCCGGGCTACGTCTGCCTATCGGAAATGCCGAGAAGCCACTGCCATAGTCAAAGAAGGTTAAAGTGGGTGTGTGGGGAACAAATGCTATGGACCGGCTGCTGGACATAAAGCATCAGACACATCCCCAGCATCCCAGCCCTGAAGCTGTCTCTGCAGAGGTCTCCACTTCCCATCCTCGACCCTGCCGGAGCCTTGTCCTCTTCGGGTGCCATGTGAATGCTCTCAGCCGGCTCTGAAGCACCGTCTCCTGCAGAAGCTCTCTTAACAGAAGCCGCTCTGCCTGCTAAGGGAGGCTTTGGGTTTTCGCTTTCTTTCTTTCTTGCCAAGGAGGTAAAAATAAACCACGAGGAAAAACAAGCATTGATGGAACAGCTAGAAGAGAAGAACAGGCTTTTTTTCACACTGAGAGGCCTGACCTTTCGGCAGCAGCTTCAGAAACCACAGGCAACAGCCCTTCACTGGAATCTGATGCTGATGAACTACTGAGAGTTCTCTCTCCTTCTCTCACTAGATACTTTTTTACTTATTAACCGTTCAGCTCCCACTGTCCTGGGAGCCTGAAGATTCTGCCCATCCACTGGGCTGCCTAGCAAGAAGAATGACCCCAGTGCACCCCCACCCCACTCACACACGCCTCCCCCCAGACACACTGCCATCCTCACAGGGCAGGGTTTCAGCATGAGGAAGCTTCAGAATGTGATTCTCAGCTGAGGGAGGTGCAATGTGCTCTGAACAGGGAGAAAATGTGACAGAAACAGGCAAAGAATATCCCCTCTGGCTAAGCAATAGGACAGCCCCGCGGCGCCTTCCTGGGTGCAGTCTGCAAGGTGCAACCCTGGCGGATAAAGTGTGACCAAGGCTCTAAAATGTGGCCTAGGGTTTCTTGATGAATTTATGAAATCCACCTGAGACATAAAACACAAAGGGCAACAAGTCTGGGTGGGAATATTACCGCTTGGATTAGCCCAGGTATTTAGTTTAGCTTTGCAAATAGACAAAGAAAATTCACCAACCCAGCAGCAAAACAAACCAACCGGCCCTTTGTCACGATAACGATGAGCAAACAAACCAGATTTCACTCCCCCTGGGGGAGGGAGAAGGACGCATTTTGCACAGCTGCATAAGGCCACCAGAGGCCTTCTCAGCAAATTAAAAGCCTGGGCCCTTTTTCCAAAGACAGTGGGAGTAAAGGGCTGAGGAGAGGCAGCAGGGAGTTAGGGAGAGTCGGACAGTGGGGTCCCAGGGGAACAGACATCCCAACCTGAGCACTCAGTTCATCTTCTGCAGACTCCAGGCCCCGTGGTGACATTTTGGGAGGAGACGTAATTACCCACACTGGCTTTGTTTTGCTGGCTTGACTATGCGCAGAGGTCTGTGTTGTCCCAATTGCCTCAGACACCCCTTTGACATCCTATTACCCTGAACGTTGTTATTGGAGTCCAATTCAATGGGCGGGACTGTAGCCTGCACCCAAATTGTAGCCTCTGAGCGCCAATAACCACAAACACCATTTTCTTTCCCTCTCTCACTCGCTCTTATTTGATTCTACAAAGAGCACAAACATCATTGATTTTAGAATAAAAATCTCTGGCCTCTCCAAAGAGGCATTTTTCACAAAGGTTAAAGCTGATGATATGGTGTTATTTTCCCATTATCCTCTTTTGTAACCTTGTGTGGAAACAGCAGAGAGGCCAGCAGTCTCTTCTCTCCCACCTCTCATGGTGGCTTTTCTCCAGTAGCCCCTGCTCAGGCACTTCCCAGAGCAGGCCTCGTAAAAGGGAAGGAAGAATGAATAAATAGAGAAGGGTTATGCACATTTCTTTGCTGCAGACTGCCGGTCCCTCTCCAAGCACCTTTCCCAGTTGCTGTGCTAGTGCAGACTGGACACTTAGGCTGTGCCTGCACTGGGAAACAGACCCATTGCTGGCAAAGGGCAGCACCAACAGGCGCAAATGAACTGGTGCGCGAATGATTATTGTTTATATTATTTTACATTAGCACCTAAAGTGCCAGGATTATGCTAACACCACAGTCCAAACATATTATTATTATTATTTACTATTTGTTTTATCATAGCACCTAGGAGCCCAGTCCTGGACCAAGCCCCCATTGCGCTAGGTGCTGTACAAACAGTCCCTGCCTAAAAAACGAGTTGACCTTATGCTCTAAATAGATCAGCCAGACAAAGGGTGGGAGGGGAAACAGAGGCATAGGGCGAGAGGTCACATAGTAAGTCAGAGGCCAAGCAAGGAACAGAGCCCTGGTCTCCTAACTCCCAATCTAGTTCCTTATCCACTAGGCCACACTGCCTCTCTGAAGCAAAAGCTGCTGTACTACAGCTGTAGACAGGACCCAGTCAAGTTGCATGCAGCAAGCAGGCTTCTCCCAGGACTTCTGAAATGGTGCTGACTGTGCTTTGGCCCTGTCTACGCTTTCAGGCAAGCTGTCTTCAGCAGCAGTTCAACTCCCGCCCTTGCTGATGCCTGGGCCAAGGTTATACTGTGGGCCTAGGAGCAAGTGCTTTCTCTCTGTCTTCGTGTCAGCTCAGGGGCTGCTGGATACAAATGCATTTCTTAGGCCTGCCCCAAAATTGGGGTGGCAGGAGTTACAGGATCTCAGTATTCGGGGGCTCCTCCCTCTTCCCCCATGCAGCCCAGGAGACGGTGCCTACAAGAGCCCACTTCACCTTCCCAGCTCGGCCACCTGCTATTGCAAATTGTGCCCCAAATGGCCAGGCTCAAAGGAATCATCCCAGTACCTGAGGAGGATTCCATCGCTCCACAGTGGGAGCGCCTCACGCCAGTCATGCTACAGTTAGAGTTTTATAAGCACAGTCATATCTGAACACTCGTGCATGGGGACAGGGGACTGGCTGTTGGTGAGGCGAGATGGAGCCTTTCATCACCAGTTCTAGACTGGCTCTCCTGACAGTGGGACTGTACCATTGTTATGTCTCCAGACACTCCGGATTACTGCGAGTTCAGATTAAGGAAAACAACAAAGGAAATAAGCACAACTGTAAAGTCTCCATGAGAGAAAGAGAGCACAGTGTGCGTCACTCAGGCTGTGCCTGCTACCCTGACACAACGCATGCCTGCACCTACAGCTGACAGGCAGGGAGACACTTTAAAGTTAAAGGCGCAGTGCACAGAAAACAGACTCACAGCAACTCTCTGATGTTGGCATCGCTGCATGTACCACAACCACGCGACAGCTGCATGGGGAACAGTGTTAGCCCATCTCACTCCCACAGAAGGGTCTCAATCAGCAGAGAAGCTGAGGACTGGCTGAGCCCTGTGGACTGAACTCGCTGCTCTGCATTAAAGAAGGTCTTTGTTGGGGGAGATGAGGGGGGCCAGTGTGGTGGAAGTTTGCTCTTCTGCTGTCTGTGCTGCACTTGTTCTATAGATAAATTCACACACAAACCTTTAAAGGTTTATAAATCCCAGACTGTGGACATCCCAGCGTTATAAAGCGGATGAGCTTCTTGGCTGCTGGAGACATGCTGGTCTTCAAATTCTAAGCGAGGTTTCTGCCGTTGGCTGCTGCTGGCCCTTTAAACGGAATCTTTGCCCACCAAGCACTCCTACAACACACTTCATTCATGAATTAAGTCCCTGACAGCCCATATCTGTATGATCAATATGTTTGTTTATCGGCAGCAGCTGCTGTGTTTTAGCAAAGCTAGTGGGCTCCAGCGAGAGAATTGTGCTCTAACCGCAGTACAGGGTTCAGGACAGGGAGAAGAAGAGCCTCCTGCCAGCAAATGGGAGCTGGGATGGATAAGATTTCACACTAATGACCCTTTAATTGAAATCACTGGTTGGGACGGATTGCTCATCTCAGGGAAATCTGCTCTGATGGCTCCTGGCTTGGCCACTCCTGAGAGGAGTCCATTAACTCAGTGGATGTGTACACGGAGCAAATAAAGGCAAGCAACAATAACAGAAGGATGAGGCTGTCTGGGTCAATCAGTCATGGGCACAGCTGAAGTGTATGTTAGGGGAAGTGCAAGTCAGCAGCTGGTGTAAACGGAGGGCAGGCTCACTGAAACTCACACCTCTGCTTTGCCATGCTAGGGCTCTCCTATCCCACCTGGGCATGGCCCACAGCAATTCTCATTCCACTTTGCTGGCTTTGTGAGTCTAGTGGTTACAACAAGCGAGTCAGGACTCCTGGGTCCCAGTCCCACTCACAGTGTGATTTGGGGCACACTTCATCTTCCAGTACCTCAGTTTCACTGTATGTAAAATGAGAGACTCACCCTTAGGGGACACTTACATACTATGGAGATAGGTGCATTAGAAATACGGTAGATACATAGATCATATGGAGGAGAAGGGGAAAGTTCATAGATTTTAAGGCCAGAGGCGACCATTGTGATTACCTACTCTGGCCTCTAATATAGCACAGATCAAAGAGAAAGTGAGTTTCCTAGTTGAGGACCCTTCTCATTTAAACTTGAGCCCTTCCACTGCTCACAGCTGCAGCAGAATCACAGGGGAAGGAGACAGTAGTGTTAGTTCTGCCCTCTGACTGGCTGAGTGCACAAGACCTTCCAGTGCAACTACATGCATGTGCAAATGTACAGTTTGATTCCCAGAAACCCTCATGCCTGTGCCCCTGAAATGTGCTTAGTGAGAACATTTGTCCCTGTAAAACACCATCTCTCAGACGTTCATTGTAAGATTGCGATGTGGATACACAGGGGGCGCAGGCTGGGCTGTGGGTACTTGAGCACAGCCTAACCGAACGTATTAAAAAATCCACACAAATATCACAGGCAATAGTTTGCATTATTTGACCAGCTCTGCATTGGAGCAGGTGTATGCCACTCACAGCTGCACCTATCAGAGAGCAGTAGACATCTCCTCTAACCAGCATGACTTGGGCATCCCCTGATATTGTGTCTATGCTTGGGCTGCAGGTGCACGTGCTACTCCCTATGCTCGAAAGCCAGGTGAACAAGCAATTGGATTTGGTCATCCCCTCTCTCTCCCCAGCTCCTCTCAATTAGTCCGACTGAGGACACGCAAACACAGAGCCTGACTAGAGGGACTGCCTATCTGCAGCTTATTGCAATGAACTGGCTAGAGAGAGAGTGTATACACATGTTCACCCCCCATCTGTGTGTCAATAGCCCTGTACTACTAAGAGAGATTCTCTAGTCACCTGTGTTTTTAGAGCAGGTGAGTGTGAGCTCCATCCTCATGGACACCACGACGTTCCCAGTGCCCAGCAACATAGTGACAAGTGCAAAGTCCTTGGTGGCCCAATTTGTGATGACTATTTTATCCCATGGCCTCATTTCCAGCCAATCAGGAGCCTCCATTTCCCAAGAGGCCCGTTGCCTATGAAGATTTCTTGTGGGCCTAAGAACTGCTAATGAAAACCAGGCTTGTTAGATTGAGGCAGCTCCTCTGGACCTGTTTTGTGAGTGGAAACGTTGATGTGTGTCTCTTGCAATGCGAATGGAAGTCTGAGTGCACAGAACGGAGGGTTATGAACCTGCTTTGAATGCATTTATTATTCACATTAATTACTATGTCTGCTCAAGAGGACAGCTGTTCAAGGAGGCTGTGGTACCAATTTATCAGAAGAAGATTCCGACAGAAGTCACGGAGAGTTTTCCTCTGAACTTGGGAGGATGGAAGATGGAGATTTTGTAATTAGAAGAATTAATGGGAACCTAGCAAATTAAAAATAGTCCCCCTCCCCCCACCCAATGTATTAAGCTCTGATCTCAATTAGAGAGATCAGGGACTAGCCATTGAAAGGGAATTACTGAGATGAAAACTGATTGCAAGACAAAGAATAAAGGCAGCAGAGATGGAGCGTGGGGCAGGGGGATGCAAGGGAAGGAAAACAGTAATGACACATCACAGAGGCTGTACCCAGCTGCTGGCGTGAGATGCAGAGTGGAGATCCAGTGGCCCGATGCAGCCACATCCAATGAGGGAAACCACTTAGGAGCACTGTGGGGAAAGACAGCCCCATTATTTACCATCTAACTAGTACCTGAGACAGTTTCTGCCTATAGTCAACTTGTGTTAGGAGGGGACCAACAGTAACCTGGGCTCTGCCAGTGGGTTCCAGGCACTGAATCCCCTTTGCTTGTTCACTCACTGGCTTTGCATTTTAGGGGCTGGTTTTTAGAGGGGTCTAATGGGAGCACACCCCTGCACATACACGTTGTGTGCACTAGCACCCAGCTGCACAAGCAATAGAGTCTATAACTGATAAACACGTGTGACAGAATTTGCTCATGCAAAACGTAGTCTCTGCTAATAGGAGGGCACAAGGAGTGCAGACGTGTACTCCCCACGGACACAAGGGGAGCATTCCTGCTGAACAACTGCTCTTCAAGTATTAACTCAGTTCCTTTAGTTACTTCATCCCCCCAACTCTCCCCACTTTATTTGCTTGTCTGTTTTGCCCTATTGCATGCCGCCTGTCATTCAGCCTCTGAGTTCTCTGGGGCACGGACTCTCTCTCTGTTATATGACTGTGCAGTGCCTAGCACAAGGGGGCCTGTTCCCTTAGCACCAGACAGCAGACGGTGACTGGATGGCGCTGGGATATGGAGCCTTGCCCCTCTCGGATCTTCCTGAGTCTAATCACCTCAGTCTGGAAGAGCCTGAAAGTCGCTGGTATCTGGCGGCTGCGTGTGCTCTATGTGCAGTGAGCTGGGCAGTCCTCACTCCAGTTCATTTCTCGAAATCCAGCCCCATTCTACGGTGGGGCCTGGCTGCATTGCAAACCCCTGCTGTCTCAGGGCAGTCCGGGGGCAGGCAGAGAGGAACTGGCATAGCACAGGAACTGGAGATGGGCAAGAACAAAGGGTGGGTTTGGTTTTGCAAAATGAGCCATTTGAGTGTGAGGATTGTACAGCCCAGACTCAAACCAGGGCCGGCTGGTTTGCGTCTCTATCCCATTTCATTCAGTCCCACCGCAAGATGTGAAATGTTTGGCTAAATACTCTTTAATTGGAGCTTCATCTTCTACCGTCTCCGGTCACCTGTGGCTAGCAGCCCTTCTCTCCCTTCCAGCCGAGAATCCGTGCCATATTCCAGGGCAGGCAGGGACCTGAGACTGAAATTACAGACTTGCTTACAAATTGCGGCATGTTCTCTCTCTGTAGGTATGTCATTGCCGGCAATTAGCACAAAGATCCTTTCCCACTCTTGTTAAGTTCCTGTGCTTCAGTTAAATACTCCCAGATCCCATTTAAATGATTTCAAATGCAATTCATTCTGGCTCGTTAAATAATTCCACAGCAGTGTCTGTCTTCTCCTCTCTGTTTTCCAGCAGCCGCTTTCTCCCAGAAAGAATGTGGTGACTGAGGAAAAAAGGGAAAGGGAGGAGGAGGGGAACAACATGAAAACATGAGAGGAAAGCAGAGAAATTTGGTTTTCATTCCTGTGGTTTGGTCTCCCTCTGTCCTTTGTTTCACCTCTTCTTTCTCTCTCTTTTTGGCAGTGACTTCACCTGCCAGCCACGGATTTAGAGATGTTTCACCAATTATCTATGCCCAACAAGAAAATTAGGATTTAATGTTCTGCCTATGCTGTTCTGCTCACGCGTGGCCAAACCTACAGAGACGAGGTCAGTTGCATCTTGACTGCCTGCCATCTCATCAGCCCTCTGGGAGTCCACTGCACATGCGGCACTTTGCTCTTGGCCAGGGCTGCAGGAGAGGCTGGGCTGAGAAGTTGAATGGTCGGTAAAGGAGAAAGTGGACTTCAGAGTGAGGACTTCAGCATGATGGATCGCCTTATAGAGACCTCCCATTCCCGTCAAACAAGGAGAAGGGGCTAGTGCAGTGGTTCTCAAACTGGGACCGCCGCTTGTGTAGGGAAAGCCCCTGGCAGGCCGGGGCCGGGCCAGTTTGTTTACCTGCTGGGTCCGCAGGTTCGGCTGATCGTGGCTCCCAATGGCCGCGGTTCGCCACTCCAGGCCAATGGGGGCTGCGGGAAGCGGCGGCCAGCAAATCCCTTGTCCCACATTGGCCTACGGACCCGGCAGGTAAACAAACTGGCCCGGCCCCGGCCCGCCAGGGGCTTTCCCTACACAAGCGGCGGCCCCAGTCTGAGAATCACTGGGCTAGTGTCATGTGACCAGCCAGCTCTCCGTAGATCACCAGCAAATGCTCCCCAGACCACAGTCCGGGGATCTCTGCAGCCAGGAACGGGGCCCTAAGTCGGTTGAGAGTATTAGACCTCACAACTTCAGTTCCAATGGCTTCACTTCCCATCCCAGAATCGTGTCAAATGCTGCAGTGCTCTATGTAAATGGCTACCACCTTCCCACCCAGAGATGGCTGCATTTAGTGTTAGATGAAGTGATCCCTGTGTTTAAGATCTTTCAGGATGCCAGGTGCTAAAGCCAACTAAATCATTATCGTTAGGCTGGGGGTCTTGTGGACTCTCACAAGAGGACATAGTCTACCCATCAGTAATGAGCAGAGGCCAGTGAAATGTTTGCAGTGAAATTCAAATGTAATCAAAATCTGACCTTTCAGGGTGAGTTTGAAATTGGTGACATATCTGTGAAAGGGCTATTACATTTTTGTATGAAAATAGGAAACCCTTCAGAGGAAATGGGTTAACTTTTCAAGCAAAATTGTTTCCACAGTGAAATTGTGAAAGGTTGCGATTATGTAACCAAATGATCACTTTCAGGCAGTGTTACAAAAATATGAAAGATTTTGGGGGTGCAAATATGGGCGAAATGAGAATAGATATTTACACTACAATTTTTGCAGAAACCTGCTCATGAGGTTACTTCTACTGAGTATAATACAGACCAGCCTTAAAGCCTGCGTATCACTAACAAATCATTATTTGTTTGTTTGTATTGTAGTGGCACCTAGGAACCCTAGCTCTGGAGCAAGGCCCCAATATGCTTGGTGCTGTACAAACACAGAGCAAAAAGACAGCTACGGCGCCAAAGACCTGACAATCTTTCTTACAAAGCCTTTCAGCCTGGGGGTTAGAGGATTAAATAATTTGTTGTAAATAATATTCACAGCAAACTTCATCTAATAATTCTTTGCAAATATTACAGTTTAATTATGTGACCAGCTCGGGTGAGGATGCGAGAGATATACAGGCAATGCTAATGCAGCCCTCTTTGGGGTGGAATAGTGCAGCATTGCTACTCAAAACAGTTTAGGACAGGAAGTGAAGAAGAACACTGTATCCAAATGTAACTGTCCAAAGCATCTAGGGTTGCCCAGGACACTGGGGCTAAGACCAGGAGTCCTGATGACAGTGCCAGGGGAATCTTTAATTACCAGTGGTGGCCAGATCACTGGGTTTGTTGTCTTTCAGATGAGATGCAAACACTGATGTGACTTCTCCGGAATGTGTTATTTAATTTAAAAAACTAACAGTTCTTGGTTCCTTGTCAGCTTTCTCAGCAGAGGGCCATGCCAGCCTGATCTCCTGACATGACACATAATAACTCATTTGCCATGATCTGTCCCAAAATGAAGCCATAGGGATTGAGGAGACAACTACCTCCTTAAACTCACTGCTCTCAACCCCTGATCTCAGCACATGCCTATTGCCGTACAGGGGTTGCTGTGCCGTTAGTCAGGATGGGCAGGGATGGTGTCCCTAGCCTCTGTTTGCCAGAAGCTGGGAATGGGCAACAGGATAGATCACTTGGTGATTACCTGTTGTGTTCATTCCCTCTGGGGTACCTGGCATGGGCCACTGTCAGAAGACAGGACACTGGGCTAGATGGACCTTTGGCCTAACCCAGTATGGCCGTTCTTATGTTCTTATGTTCATGTATTGCCCTAGGTATTCATGATGACCTCCTTAGAGGTAATACACAGGCAATCAGATGGGCAGTATGTCTTAAGGTTTTATGTTCAACTGCGGGTACAAACTTAGAGGTGAAAGTTCCTAGATATGGACCCACGATTCATTTTTTTGGGTGCAAAATGAGGGCAGAAATGTCCAGGGTGTGATATGCACCCACACCAAGGGAGGTTGGGCCTTGACCTGGTGAGAAATTACCCCAAAGTGTGCCAAGAACAACTTTCCCTCAAGGGGTGCAAAATAACACCTTCCCAGACAACGGGGAGTGGGGAGTACCACGAGGGCCAAATTCCCCTAGAGCCTTTATGCCTTGGCTGCCCCTCGGCTAATTTCTCTTCCTGTCTGTCAGTGCAGGCTCCCAGGACAACCTGCCTGACTGCTGTGGCCAACATTTAGACTGTGCCCTTCTCAGGACGCCAGTTGGAGCAATCTCTATCTTGTACCCACTGGTCAGTGGATATTTGTAAAACCACCATAGCCCTGATATAATGAGATGACTTCAGCAAACCCTGCATGGCCCACAAGATGTGCCTGCAATCCTCAGTGCCTCTGGGCTCCTTTGATGCTCATATTCTAGGGCGCCGAGCTGGGACGCATGGTTATTTCTCTCAGGCTGGCTTATCTCAGTGTTCGCATGTTGTATATGTGTTTGTCCCAAGCTGGAAGTGGGGAGGATTTTGTAACAGAGACTGAGTCCATTCTTTTGGAAGCATATACCAAATCTGCCCAGGAGCCACCTAACAGACTGTGCTGTCTAATGGCTAGAGCAGAGAACAAGGAGCCGGGACCCTTGGCATTGACTCATTGCGTGATCTTAAGTATGTCTCTTCTCTTGTCTTCAGTTTATCCACCTGTAAAGTGGGTTAAAAGAACGAGGTGCCCCACAGAGATGTGGTGAGACTTAGTTAATGTTCATGACCTGCTTTGAGAGCCTTAGATACAAGGGCCTACAGAAAAGCAAAATATTAATGTAATATTCTTTTAAAAATTAATATTACGAGAAAAATCAGTGGCTGAGAATCTGACATAGCTCCTGAATGTCTTTCTCCTTCCACTCCCTGAAGGTGGTACTTCCTGAAACAACAGTAACTCTGATTGGCTGCTCTTGTATGACATCATAGCCTACAAAAGCACATACCTCAAAAGATGTCACTGCAGGGCAATTCCAGGGAGCAACAGGTTTGTGGGATTTCATAGGGGTGGGGTGTAAGCCTAGATATGATGGTGACAGATAGATAGATCCAGCTGGTGAGCAGGTTACATATCTCAGGTTGGTGTATTTGATCTATTGCTACCAACAAATCTCATGAGGTCTGTTTAAAGTAACAGCCTGCGTCAGAGCCGGGCAGCTGTCTGGATGCCTCTCCCTTCCCCACGCGCCATCCAGTCTCACTCTCCTTCAGCTTCTCCAACACTCTCATCACCTTCGCACGTAAGTACTACTGACTCCGCTGCCTGACTCAGTATGATGCCCTGTGGCAGTCAATAACACAGACAGCAAGAGAAATAACAGATGGAGGGGGCGGGGGGAGAGAGAGGGAAAGGCAGAGAGGCAGGGGAGCAGGAAGGGTGGGAGAAATGGAGGCAGCGTGAGAGAGAGGAGAGGAGAGGGTGATGGAGAGAGAGGGGCACGGGACAGGAGAGCAAGGCAGGGCGCATGGTGGATGGGGGGGCAGTGAGACTCCTAGAGATAAGAGACGGAAAGGACCCTCACCCAGGCCGGCCAGTGGGCGAGATATACAGGAAGCATGGGGCAGGCCACCACTTCTCCTGGCAACATTCAGCCGAAAGCCGGAACAAGACCCTAACCATGCTGGTGGCCTCACTGCTGGGCTACAGATGGGACAATCTGCAAGCCTTTCTGCAGCCAGCCCGGCGCTGTCCCTGTACCCTCCCCTCCGGGTCTTGTTTGACCATCTCAGCAGCCACCGCTGGCACTGGATTGCAAGTTCAGGAAAAGAATCATCTTTCTGACGGGGATGTGCTATAACTCACTTATTGCATCCCAGGCTGGTAGGTAGTCCAGGAAACATGCCTGCCGTCAGCACTGCAGGGGCTCCAAGGGCCCTTGTGGCACAAGAGACAAGAAGGGTGGGGAGGGTAAGTGGGCAAAGGGGAGCGAGTCAGCATTCATCGCCGGGCTTTCTCAGCATGATGAAGTCTAAGGCTCTCCCCATGGGAAGGCCCAGTGTCCTCCTACTTACTCAGTCCCATCACATGAGAGAAGATGGGGTCACACCACAAGGTGAATGGCCTGTAGATTGAACCCCACTAACAGGGAGCGGGGGTGAGGGGGAATCTGTCTGCAGCAACCATGGCCTCTTGCAGGAGGTCAGCAAGTCAAATGCTTCCCAGTGTTTTGCCAGTGCAAATGTAAAGAATCCCTATTACACTACAGCTGGATGCTGGAGAACATTATGACCAATAACAACTTTTGCAGCATTGTGACTGAGATAGGGGTGATCCAGTCTCATGCATCAGGGGAATGGTCTACAAGGGACAGGAAGTGACTCCCCATGTGGCAGCTCTTTTGGGAGACAAATGACTGTCCCAGAACTGATGGAGACAAATCAGAAAAGCCAGTTCAGTGCTGCTGCACCATCCGCTCCTGCTAAATCTTGCACGCAAGTTGGCGGCACCTTGTGAGACAGGTGTCCGTGATTGCCAATAGGCACAATGGTGGAATCACAGTGTTTGGTTGACCAGAACCATCCCTGCCACATCCCAGTCTGACCCTCATTGTGAAGGGTGTAGGATATTGGCAGAGGTCAGGCATTGCTGGCGTTTCCTTGCCACCACTTGTCGGTAACTTTGCCCAGGAAAGGGAAACCAGCTGTAGGGCGGTAGCTGGAGAGAGCTTTGAGGTCAAGTGATGTTTCCCAAGAGCCAACCAGAATATGGCACTGCCTGTGGTGGAGCTAGACGAGACTTTGAGCTTGGTTAGGAATGGGCAGAGGCTCTTCTCTGGCTACCATCAGCCATGAGGAGCCGGGATTTATTTCCCATGTAGTGACCCTCATGGCTTCCAGGGACTCTGAGTGACTGCACCAAACTCCAGTTAGAAAGCTGGAATGGTCACCGCTCTTACAGGGGTCCTCGGGTCTAGGGAGACTGTCTCGGATGTGTTTGATCTTTTCAGCCAAGTAGGATGAGGGCTCCTCTCAGACAGGCACTTGGGGCCGAGGCTGGGCAAAGGTCCTTCAGATGGATTGGCTCCTTTATTCAGAACAGTTCATCCAGTCATGCAGATATGGAGGTGGGAAAGAGGAGGGTTCTTCTGGCCTCCTTCACCGGCGGGGCACATGGTTGCCAGGAATCCTGCACTCTTGTTGATTAAATACAGAGCAGGATTTGTGCCGCCAGCATTTGAGCATTCTGTCTTCACGTTTCATCTGCCAGGGCTTCTCAGGGCAGCAGGGTGATCCTGCCAGGATGATGCAGGGGGTGAGAGCATCGAAGGGGGGCAGATGTTTAATGACTGAGGACAGAAGATGCCAAGAGTGCTCCACCAAACTATTGGTGCTGTGACCCTGCAGCAGAAAAGAGCATTCTGGGAGCTTATTGCATGCAGATGCCTCCAGGGATAACCATCATGCTTGGCTCCCCTCTTTGGCAGGCGGATGGGAATGCCGTCATCTCTACTTCCCTCCAACACCGTTATGGTATCTGCCTCCCAGCAGGCCCCTGGTGAGGTAGGTGTTGTACATATTGTTACACCCATTTACAGACAGGGGAACAGAGATGAAGAGAGAGAGGCTGTGATTTGCCCAACATCATCCAATTAACAGAGATGGGAGCTGACTAGAGTCCTGATTCCCATTCCGCTTCTCTGTCACTAGGCAAGGCCACTTCGCAAGCTCTTAGCAAATAACTGCAACATGTCAAATGGCATTACCATGGGAGTAGGGTAGGGCATGGCAGGCTGTACCTCTGCAGTTACGGGACCGCCTGACATGCTAGCAAGCAATACAACACAACAGAGGTAACTTAGTGAACTCACGTCTTGGCACCGTTGCTTGGAAACAAACATGGGTGCCTGCTCTTAAATAGGAATGGAGTTAGGGTATCTCCTGGAAGCAACACACAGATTAGAACACCCTCCTGTTTCCCGCTGATCATTTGAATCTGAAGAGTTGGTAGGATCCTCCTGAAAATATAAATTCTAGATTAAAAAATATACACGCAGGAAAGGGAAGGAAAAGCTCTTTGCCTGAAAAATGTATGTTCCCATCTGTTAAACAATATCCAGGTGCTGCCGCAGTTACTCATACTCCAAGATTTATGCCACAAAGACTTTCAAAGGCAGATTGTCTATGAGAAGAACAGATGGAGGGAACAGCCCTCCTGCCCAGGGTGTGCACCAGAACTACAGACAGGGAGCTTGTTGTCTGACTTTGGGATTTATAGGGGCTGAGCATTAAGAGTAAATCTGTGCTACGCTCTGCAGGGGAAGGCCTGGGCCACTGGCTGGCTCAGGTGGTGGGTGTATTTCACGCCAATGTCCCTGGTGCTGTTCCAGACTGTGACAAAAGTCATTCCGATCTTGGAGCTGTTCAGTGACCCCTGTGTGAAAATGAACTGATGGCTGCAATCCGGTTCCTAGTGGCCAAGTCCACAGCAGAGGGATCACCATCTCCATGGGAATTGCCCCCCTTGCTGGAGGCCTGAGAAGACAGGCCAAAGATTGACTGGGCCACAGAGACCAAATTCCCCTCTTGGCCCCAGAGGCAAGGCACGTTGTTGAGGTGATGGGGAGCTGCTTGTGCTGCCAGGCTGTACCTGCTCTGTGATAAACAGATCAGCTGAGTCTCCGGGGCTGCCAATCCAGCACCCTTAACCTTTCACCAGCACAAAATTCTCTGTAAAATGGAAAAAGTGATTTCTTGAAAGCAAACTAATCCCCAGTCATATCAATGAGTCACTTAGCTCCCAATCTCTCTCGCTCTCTGGTTTCTGCATCTCAAGGAACGCGCAAAGGAAAACAATGTGACTGTTAATTACAAACTGTTTTGAATGAATGGAAAAACCATTTCAAAGATGGAGCCAGCCGAAGATAGGGAGCCTGAGAATACTGCATGTGCCTAAACGCTTTAAAGGGTGGAAAGTTCTATTGTAATTAAGGCTGATGCAATCATTGTAACAGATGCAAGGTAGAAATGTTCCCTTGTTTCGCTTTCCCCCTCGCTCTGCTGTGCACATTGGGTTTTGCTTTGGACTAGATGCAAAATGCCGGAATATCAAAGGGATGTTTTTCACTTGAAGAATTTTAATGAATAAATGCTGTTCCAGTCCGTTACTTGTCTGCACTCTGATTGCAATGGGATTCTAGGGAGCATGGCTTTGTTTGCAACATCTATTGAACGTGGGCACCTCATAATTATCAGCTTGCGCTGTCCTGCACCTGGGCAGCATCCGAGACGAGGAGAGATTCAGCGATAGTCACTAGAGCTTGGTGGTCACAGGTTGAACAGAGATAAAAATGGAGATGTAGCCCTCTGCAAAGGCCAGCAACCTCCCCAAGCTCTTCTTAGCTCATTGATGGCTCAGTCCAGAGCATGAACACCTGTCACAACAGTCTGATGATGGAGTGGATGGAATTAAAACACAATGCACAGAATGGATACACAAAGTGTATGTACAATACATGGAGAGGGTGCACCAAATGCTGCCAATGGGTACCGTACAAACCATAGACGGGTTTCAGAGTGGTAGCCATGTTAGTCTGTATCAGCAAAAAGAACGAGGGGTACTTGTGGCACCTTGGAGACTAACACATTTATTTGAGCATAAGCTTTCGTGGGCTCCCAGGAATGGACATGACACATTATGTCAGCTGGATGCGCACAGTACCCAGGGTGAATACACGCATTATACACATAGTAATTCAGGCAGTGGACTCCCACAATACTAGGGATGGACAGACAGAACCAGGAATGGATAGAAGGAATATGCACAGAGTATGAGGAACACATACGTATGGGCATAGGTCATTTTCCATTACAGGTCTGCAGGGACCTTTCTTCTCCATTGCCATGTGCGCAGGCTGGAGAAGGCCTAGTGGTGGGGCAGCACTGGCAGTGGGCAGAGAAAAGGTGGTGGGGGCTGTGGCAGGAAGTGGACGGCATAGGAGAAGGGAAGCAGTGGTGGTACAGTGGGTGGGAGTAGGAAGCGAGAGGAGTGACAGTGTCAAAGCCAGGCCCCTGCATATCCCATCTCTGTGGCAGGCTATTCACCTCACCAGATCCCCGGTCAAAGACAGGCATAGGGCCCGAGTGCCGATGCCCATGCCTTGGCAGGGAGCTCACCGTCTCTGCGTCCTAGGAAAGTCTGCAGCGCCATCCCTCAGCTCTGCTCTCTCCCTCCCCTCCCTTTTCACAAAGGCTCAGAGCCGGGTTGCCCCTGCCCTTTACTCCTTAGTCACAGCCAGCGTTGAAGCCATTAGTTACCACCAGCAGTGGTCAGACCTTTACACCTGTCAGGACTAGTTTCCACTCGCCTTAGGAGAGCCTGGTCGGAGGGCAGCAGGCTGAGTTATTCTCTCTCTTATACTGTGTTGGAGGGCGGGGGAGGGAGCGTGCGTTTCATTTAGTTGCAGGGCCGAACCCTGTTGGGAAGGAAGGAGATAGTGAAACTGAACATTTGTGGTTATTCTCTCCTCCAATCTGCCGCCCACACACACTGTGGGACTTGGAAGCTGCAAATAGGAAGGTCTCTGGCAACCAGAGCATTTTCAAATCAGAACATGTAAGCTAAGTTTTGTTGTCTACAGAACCTGCAGCAGGTGGGGAGGGTTCCTTTGCTGAAGATCCTATAAAGAACTCCAGAAGGCCTGGGGGTGGTGGGTGTTTGGGGAGGGATGACCTTCCCTGGAGATCCCTTGGAAGAGCTCAGATGAAGTAAGGGAAAGGAGAACCAGGAAGAGAAATAACCCCCGAAATACCAAAGGGACATGGACATTAGAGCTGGTAACGCTCTCTTAGGCCAGCTTGTCCATCCGCATTGGCCAGTGCAAGACTGCTCCCTACAGGACATTTTCTAGTGTTCTACCAGTTCTAGTTTCCCACCCCTTCCCTTGGAGGCAGGCCACGGGCTACCACATCTCACAACTAGGAAGCCTCTCCGGATAACACGTCCCTTTTCTCAACTCTGTCCTATCGCCACCAGTCCAGCCCCTTGGATCACCCAAAACAATTCCTGCTCCTCCGTAATGTTCACACTTCACACGTCACTAGCCAATTCTCACGTCCACCATGTGGCCTCATTAGGCCACATTCTGCTCTTCATATTTAGCTCTTTTAATCTTTCCCCATGAGTCATCTCTTCCAGCCCCTTACCCACCTTAGTGACTTGCCTAAGGACTCCCCCTCTTGCTAGAAATGGGGTGCTCAGCTCAGCAATGAATGCAGCAATTCAGGGAGCTGGGGTGTGTGTGCGTCTCACCAGTGCGGTATAGAGAGGGGCTTCCGCCAAGCCGCTCTGTGATGCGAAGTCACAGTATGTGCATTGCAATCGCATTGACCTTTCTAGCTGCCAGATCACATTGCACACTCCGCTCTGAACTGCTGTCCCTTGTCGCCCCAGGTCTCTCACAGCCATTGCCACTTCCTGGGCTTCAGACTCTTTCCTCCCCACACAGATTAGCCGCACGTCTCCAAACTGAATCTCATTTTGTCATTTCCTGCCCAGATTTCTAACCCTTGGGCCCCTTCGAGTAGTTCCCTGTCCTCACTGCTGTGTGCAACTGCTTCTCATTTAGTACCTACTGTGACCTTTTATTGGCACGATGCTGACCTCCCTCTTCCAGGTCATTAATGAAGATGTCCAGCAGGTCCTAACGCTGCTTCCTCTGCCATCCCACTACTAGACCCGCTCCCCCAGCTCAGGCTACAGCTGATCACCATAGCTTTTGGTTTACTGTCCCACAGACAGCTCTCAATCCACGTGACAGGCTCTGAGCCAGACCAATTTGAATTTGTTTTCCTATGAACATTGCATGAGACACCAAGCCAAATGCTTCGCTACAATAAATAGAGGATAAGCTGGTGACCACACCAACCACTGCCACCTGTTCTGCCTCCACCACTCACAACCTTCCTCCTACTCAGACCTAGTGACTAATTTCATTGCATTTCTCTGCTGCTTGCCTCATTCCTGAGTGTGTGTGCGTGGATGTGCGAGTATGGGAGGGAGAGCAAGCAGCGGGTGTGTGCGTGAGAGAGAGAGAGTTTGGGAGTGTGAGACTGTCTGTCAGAGCTTGTGTGTAGGAGTGTGCGAATGGGTGTGTAAGCGAGAGTGCGCAGGTAGGGGAGTGCATATGGGACACAGTGTATGTCTGAGTGAGTGTGTGAGGTTGTTGGACACCGTCTGTTGTTGTTCCGGGCTACTCGGCACTGTTGTTTTCACCCCCACCAGGAGATGCTCAGACTGATTCTACCCCTCCCTGCCTCTCTCCAGCTGCTTCACTGCTCTCCTTGAGAACAGGCGGAGCCTGCACTCAAGGTCTCATCAAGTGGAAGGAAGAAACCTCTGGACAATGGGGTTTAAAGAAGCTGGCAGCTGCAACCTGCGTCTCTCCCTTCTACTCAGTGTGGCCTGCTCTCCCAGAAATGGAGCCGTGTCAGAAACATGAATGAGCCGGTGGTGTGGTGTCATTACTGGAAGCAACAGCAGTGTTTCCTGTTGGTTAGAGTGTGAGAGTGGGATTTAGGACTCATAGGTGCTTTCATTGGCATTATGTGATAGTAGGGTCTCCAAGGGACTGGGAGCCAGGACACCAGGGGCCTATTCCCAGTCACTGCCTTGCTTTGTGACTCAGTTTACCCATTTGTAAAATGGATATCAGTGTGTATTGCCCATACTTAGTAAATAATAATGGTCATAATACTGACTGGCCTCACAGGGGTGTTGTGCGGCTTCATTAACTCATCTTGTAAAGCATTTTGAGGGCCTCTGGAAGATGTCTCTATACATGCAGGAGCATGGTGCAGTGAGTCATCAGTGGGTGGCAGGCTGGGTGGGTGTGTGGGAACAAAGAGGCAGCCATGTGACTACCAGCAAGGAGTAGTGGCTGCATAACCAAACCCAGCTTGGTGTCTGCTTTGCAGGATGAGCTATGGCCCAGGTGGGGACTGAGCATCAGGAGACACACATTAGGTCCCCTAGTGACGAGTAATGAGTCTGTATCAAGCCTATGCACTTACCCCACTGCATTGAAGTGATTAGCAGTGTTCAGGTTACACCTCCTAACTCCCTGGGGTGACTAATACACACCAAGCGAGCGTAAGAGAGGAATGTCTGTGCTGCTCTGAAACAGACTCCCCTGCCCGAGAATGGGAGCCAGCCTTCCTCCACTGCTATTTCCTGTACCCAGGGTAGGGTGACCAGATGTCCCGATTTTATAGGGACAGTCCCGATATTTGGGACTTTTTCTTATAAAGGCATCTATTACCCCCCACCCCCGTCCTGATTTTTCACATTTGCTATCTGCTCACCTTACCTGGGGCTGTCAAACACATTGGCAGTGCAGGAAGTTGGGAGGACCAGGTGGCTGAATGAGGCCCAGCCCCTCCCCTCATGAAAGGTGATTTGCTGTGATGCGGCCCCACACGTCCAGTAGGAACACCAAGGGTTTGCTGGGGCCAAAGCTTCCATGGAGCTTCCAAAAAAGCACCAACAAAAGTGTGTACATCCCCTTAGCATGGGCTGCAATCTGCCTTTGTTCATGCAAACATACACCTGTGTGTGCAGTGACTAGCTTTGCATGTGCATACACAGGTTAGTGGGCCCACAGAGGGGGTCCCATACATGGTGTGCGGGTATTTTTAGAGGCTCTGACTATTTGTCCCTAGATGACAAAGAACCACCTGGGGTCTGGGGGGCAGGGAGAGTGTGTGGCACACAGGCCACGGGAGAGAAGCAGCCCTGAGGAGACGGAGGCAGGAGCGTGAATGGATAGAGAAGATGGCTTCAGACATCCACTTACACATCGCTTTGTTTCCCTTGTGCCTTGTTTTGTGTGTGTGTGTTTTTTTACAAACCCTCCCGAAGAGCTGAGTAACACACAACCCGCTGGCTGCTGTCTCTAGGTCCCGGTGGACTCAGGCGCACCACACTGCCAACCACAGCCCCGAGAGCGGCGCGTAATGGCCTAAAGAGCAACCAATAACAGCAGCGGCAGCCTGCTAATGCGAGCAGCAGCAGACACAGAGCTCTCAGCGGTCTCCTCGCCCCCCCGCCCTCTGTGCCAAGACTGCCTTTGCCAGAGGTTCCATTCTTCCTAGACTAGAAAACAGGGGAAGTTTTCTTTTCTTTCCGCAGTTCTCCCATAAGGTGACATCACCTCATGAAATCTCAGGGAGAGGTGGAAGGGGAGACGGGGAGCCTGCTGTGAAATAGGGTGAGATTCTCAGGCCCCCTCCCCTGGGCATTCGCTCCCATTTCTAACACCCTCCGGGAATGACCTCTGCTTTCTCTAACTTGGTTTCCCTTGTCCCCATCTGTCTGTCCCCGTCTAGTGTCTCAGAGGCAGGAATCTGACTGTCAAAGAGTCACTCCGTGGAAAAAGGACCCCACAGAAAGAGAAGGACACATTTTCAGCCAGACTTTGATTCCGGGCACCCATTAGTTCCATACTGATTGGCCATTGCCTGTGGCTCTTAATTACCTGTGCGATGTTTAGATGTGATGGGGACAGATGCTTGAGAAAACTCAATAGATAGATAGATAGATAGATAGATAGATGTGTGGTAGAAAGTTATAGCTATGAGTTTGGGATGGTCCATTATGCAATTCATCCCTAGCAAACACTATTCAATCCTTCAGACTGCACCATTCTATATTCTGTATATACTGCGTATGTTACAAGCAGATGAATGGGACTGTTTCTTGGTCCCTCCATCCTTGTGTAAAGCCAGCTGCCTGAACTATCATGGGACTGGCCTTGGGGGGAGCCATGAAAACCTCTTAAATTGACTAAAGATAGCTTTTTTATAACTAAAAGTGTTATGCCTTTAACAGCAAGTATCTTGGGTACTTCCAGGGCTAACTGGGAGTGCTGGGAAATGAAGGTTTAAAAGCATGACATTTAACTAATGCTGTCTCTGGTGCAGGACAAGAACTTTATCACTCCACTGCCTTGGGCCAGGGTGATTTGGGGAAGCAGGAATTCTCTACTTGTAAAGGAGGAACTATTTCTCTCCTGGGTGGCTGTTTGAGGCTGCTTAAGGGGCGAGACTAAGCCTGGGGGTGATGGATTAGTGGGCAGAGCATAGGAGAGGTGGGCAGAGCTGAGAGATGCATTAATTTGTCATGGGGCTCTGTGGTATGTCATATGGACATCTCCTCCATGTCTGAGGCAGGTAGGTACAGCTGTAGGCAGAGAGGATACAGATGTAGATACAGTACCATCTCCTAAGCACCCTTTCAGCAGAAAACCTGGAACGAGGTCAAATCGTAATTAGAGGCCAATGGAGTCCTCCACCCAGTGGCTGGAGTTGCTGCCTTGGTCATGAGCACAACCAAGCCCTTGAGGTCCGCAGGAAGCAGCTGCGCCAGGTGGCTGGGACAGTAAGTGCTCTGTTGAAATCTTCAGCTAGGAGTGGCTCTTTATAGATTTGCGGTCTTGCTGATGGGCCTAGGCGTGTGCATTCTCTACCTTCCCTATCATAATGCTGTACCCCACCTGTGGTCTATAGGTGTGCGTATATCTTGTGTCTCTTTGATGTGGACAAAGCCCACGAGTGGGAACAGAGGCAGGGTTAGTGGACTATGAAGTCAGGCCAGGCCAGACGGGGTGAGGTCTGATCAATTCAGGTGATAAATGTTTCATGCCAGATAAGGTTGAGGAGAAAGGCCATATACTGCCGTGATTCCCTCTGCTTCACAGCATTATGTCACTGCAATCTTTGATGAGGATGCATCTGGGGACAATGAGGAATGGCGGCAATCAGATCTGGTTTGTTCTATTCCAGCTCTTCCTTGCCTTTGGCTGCTTTGTAAACGCTACTACAGCTTTGTGCCACCTCCACATCTGTAACAAACTGCTGGGGTATGTTACCATCCTGGTGCCTTTTCCTAGTGACGTTGAACCAGCTCTCCTCTGTTTAAACAGCCACCAACCAATAGGAGAAAAGAATCCATTGCACACCCAAACCAGAACAACAGACACAGACCCTTACAATCCATTAGCAATAGCATAGGGAAGGTGCATGTATTGCACCTGTAGGAAAGTCCTTTATCTGTCATCCTCCAGGAGTCCATAAAGATCCTGCTATGGGGTGATAAACACAACTGCAAGAGACAGCCAAATTCTACTCCTCTTTTTAAAGATTTGCAGTGCTGGTGAAAGGTGCCAGATTAATGCCCTAGAGGCCAAACCCCTGCTGCATCTGTCTACACAACAAGAATGCCACAGGCAGCAGAGGGACAAGATTTCCAAGTCCTCCTTACCCGCCGCCGATGATCGGCCTCAATATCGACTTGAGGAACCATCTCTTCAGGTGAGAGGGGGACCTCAGACTCCACTGCCCAGGCAGACCTTGGTCTCTACATTGATACTATCAACACGAATGTGAGTTAGCGCCAATGAATATCGGTGGTGGTGGTTTGTCATATGGACCCTTGTCCACTAGGAACCGGACTGAGACCCACCAGCTCATTTCACACAGGCTACTGAGCAGCCATCAGCTGGATAACAACTTTTGGTCACTACCAGGCTGGGCCAGATGCCACATGGTGGTGTGAGAAGGGAAATGCTCTAAGTCGCTTTCCTGATCCCCTGAGCTGCCGAGTCCCCTACAGAAATGCATCTTTAATTATAAATTATTCAGGGCGAGCACCCAGAAGCTCAGTCTCCTTGGGCATCTTGAACTGTACTCCAGTGCTAGGCACATGGGATGCAAAGGGCTGACAGCGGGAGGAAACTCATCAATCAGCAATGGCATAAAGCAACTGAAAAGGATAAAAGTATAGCTCACCAGCCTGGCAAAGTCACCATGTGGTCCCTGCTACAAGCGCATGCAACAGAGTTTCTCCCAATGGGCTATACACTGGCACCTTGTGAACAGTGGCCCCCTCATTCACTTGCCATACTTCCATTCCTACTGCATCTTTCCTCCAAAAGGATCCCAAAGCACTTGGCAGACACAATGCACAGGAATCATCTCCCCTACTACTGAAAGGTAGCCACTTCTGGGATGGGATGTGGCAGCTGTTTAATGCCCAGAAACACTCTACCACTGTTTAGAACAGGAAGTGAAGATCAAGGCTGTATCCCATTCACATTTCGGTGCTGACTCAGAGTGGAGAACGCCCCCTGCTGAAGCCCTAGCACTGTAGGAGAACTCCTTGGAGGGCTCTGTTGCAAATACAAAGCAAGCCCAACGCTGCCTAGCTTACGAGAGCTACCAATTTCCCTTCCCAGGGTGGTATGACTGCAGCTTTTTGTCAGCTGCTGATATGAGGCCAGAATGAAGATAAATGGGAGAAAAAACCCTCATCAAAACCCTTCTGAACTAAAGATAAAAAGCAACTCAGCAGCAAGGAATCATTTTCAAAACGGTGGGAACTCAAATATGGGTGTGTATATCACTTTAAGGATTTATAAAATGACACATGGCCTCACCTGTCAGCATGCCAGAATCCGAATGCCGGTTTTAATTACACCGAATATTTTATTTTCTTATGCAGAGGCATAATCAATTATCTTATTTAAAGGCATTACGCTAATGTGTGTGTAAAATGGAGCCATTCCCTGTATTGCATTAGATTCTACTAATTATAGGAGAATGTTTGGACCTAAAATGTCAGCCTGTCATCTGGCTGGTGTGTAATTCATGATCTGCATTCACAGGCGCGCATGGAACTGACAAAAATTGCATTCATCCCCTTCTATTGGCTTGGCATCAAATCCACTTGGTTTGGGGGTGACAAATCCCCCACTTCACCCTTCCCCAAGCTGGAGTGGTATTGTTCCCCCCTCCCATCCCCCGTCCCTTCCCCGAAAAAAGCCTCCTTCCCAAAGCAAAAATGATGGTTGCAAAGAGAGGAATAGAGGAGTTGTGAAGTGTTACAAGAGAGCTTTGTGTCTGTGTATCTGTAAATAGCTAATAAAGTGCCAGGGTATGGCACTCAAGAATATGTAGCTTAGTTCCTGGGGTCATAGGACCAATAAAACGTGTTGTTGTTGTGCCCTCTTTGTGTAGCTCTTACCAGGGAGGAGGCAGAGAGAGAGAGAGAGGAGTGAAATAAACAAGGGAAGAAAAGAGAGATGAAAGAAACATCATCATGATAAAAATCCTCATATACCTTTAAAAACTCCCCATCTGAGTTACTGCTCATAATGTCTCCCAATTATTAAAGCTGAAAGATTAAATAAAATACTATTTCTTTTTCATCAGTTTGTGCCTTATATTTACTGTTGGCATTTCACCCTCAGTGAAATTAGGCTGGAGAGTTTCACTGTTTCTAGTCACGGGGGCGGAAATAGAAAGTTGCAAACATTGCCATGCAGGGGAGGTTTGGGAAAGCCCCACTCTGCAGTACACTGTCTTCCAGCAAATTTTAGGGGTGCCATTTAATGCAGGCTTCTGTTACGGAGGTTTGCGCTCTTTCACATTCAGTATATGTGTAGACACTAGGGAATTGTCCTATTACCTGAACTTTATAAAGCTCCTCACCCCCCGGATCTCACCAAAGCCATCCTTTATGCATGGGTGCGAGTCTCACACAAACGTGCAAGGAAGACTCTGCCTTGGGACTGGTTCACCATGATAGCCCCATGAAGCTGACCTGATGGTGACACATCATCTCTGAGTTTCTCTCGTGATACATTCCAACTTAGCCAGACACACATCAGAACTGTTGTGGATTTCAAATGGGGTTAACTCACATTAAGGAAAAGGAGGAACTCCTAATCACTGTGTAGTGATAGCAGCAGCCTGGATCATTGTGTGCCACATACTGCTAGGCAGGCCTTGAAATATTGTCATGAAAATAGACCAAGCAAGGCACAAGGCCCATAGCAGGAGGTTGAGGGTGGCAATGAGAAAAACACTAACAATGTTTTATTTGGTGACCAAAGAGATAGCTTAGCTGGGGTGAGTGGGCAAGTAAAATTAAGTCTTGGTTAAGCCTGGGCAATCCTCTTCCTCTGAAACTAGCTGCCAAGCCATCACCCCAATCACTTGCAAATCCTCTCCAACACAGAAGCAAGCATGTCATGGAACATGCCACAACACGTTGTTGTTGGTAGGCACTGTGATCCCTCTGCCGGCTCCTGGGGTGTGTGTGATGACTTACAGAGGCTGCCATCCTTTTGATTTGTGTGGGCATTTGCTATAACATGGTGGAAGTTGGAGGGTGCGTCATAATGTCCTTTGCCTAGCGAGCTTGCATGTCCCCTCTTCACAGCACAGCTTCCATCCTGAAGGATCCCAAAGCACTTTACCAACTATCTACACTCAGGACTCTCTTCACCACGGAAATGTAGCCCCTTCCCAAGGGGGCAGGGCCACAGCCAGACAACCAATTAGCAGACCCTAAAGAGTGAGGGTTTTGGCTAAGGACACCAGAGCAACCCCAGCTCTTACAGAAAGCTCCCCAAGGGATTTTTAATATCCATAAGCCAGGACCCTCCGCGTTAAAGCTGCATTTGAAAGACCTTTCAGCAGTGACTCACCACAGAAGGAAATGATATTTAAAACCCCCCAAAATGAAGCAATCTTCTGAGATTTAAATCTTATCAGAGCCTCGGTGCATTGTGTGTGTGTGATCTACAGGGTGTGCTTAATGCAGATTTCAATCCCTTCAGGGCAGGGACCATGTATTCCTCCACATACTCTACTCCAGTGTTTCTCAAACTGGAGCCGCCGCTTGTGTAGGGAAAGCCCCTGGCAGGCCGGGCCGGTTTGTTTACCTGCCGTGTCCGCAGGTCTGGCCGATCGCAGCTCCCACTGGCTGCGGTTCGCTGCTGCAGACCAATGGGAGCTGCTGGAAGCGGCGGCCAGTCCGTCCCTCGGCCCGCGCCGCTTTCTGCAGCTCCCATTGGCCCGGAGCATCGAACCGCGGCCAGTGGGAGCCGCAATCAGCCGGACCTGCGGACGCGGCAGGTAAACAAACGAGCCCGGCCCGCCAGGAACTTTCCCTACACAAGCGGCAACTCCAGTTTGAGAAACACTGGTCTACTCTAATGTGCCAGTACATTGATCCTGCTCAACGAATAACACATCCTAAAGCTAATAAAGATCCTCACACAGCAAGTTGCTTGGAACACAATTTATCTACCTCAGTGGGTGAAGAGAAAAGCCAGGCCCAGGGCTTCCAGAGTGCTGAGATATTCCAAAGCTTGCGCTTAGATTGATCACTTATTCCCTCTGGCTGCAGAGATGGTTCTGCATGTGATCTTTTTGTGGCCATTTGCCACTACAGCCATGGACCCTCCATGATCATTATCAGGATTGTGTTGTGTGTAGTGACCCTGATTCTTTTGGACCTCATTAGGGCTCTCCTGGCAGTCATCAATTGCTGATCCAATGACTAGAAACTACACTAATAGGTGCTCTATAAATATGATAGCTAGATAGATTAGATTAGATATTTCTATGGCCCTAGCCGGGTGCTTAGAAGTAGAAATACTAATAACAATGTCTCTCTCTTTGTTCCCAGCTTTCAGGAGACATAGCTTGATTAGTTTATAGGATTTTGTTTGTGTTGTGTTTATGTGAAGAAATCATTAAGGAAGAGTTAAGTCGACGCAATGAGGTTTGCATTTATCATTATTATTTATTGTTTGCATTGCACTAGTCAGGGCCGGCTCCAGGGTTTTTGCCGCCCCAAGCACCCCCCCCCCCCCAAAAAAAGCCGCGCTCCGGGGCGGCCCCTCAGTGGCAATTCCGCGGGAGGTCCTTCGCTCCGAGCGGGAGTGAGGGATCTGCCGCCGAAGAGCCGGACGTACCGCCCCTCTCCGCTGTGGCCGCCCCAAGCACCTGCTTGCTAAGCTGGTGCCTGGAGCTGGCCCTGGCACTAGTGCCTCGGGGCCCCCTCGTGGATCAGGATTTGGGTGCTGTGGCTATTTAGGACTCTAGTAGCACTGCAGAATTCAAGGGGAACCCATGGGCTCTGCCTGGTTTAATAATTGGCAGGCATACACCCTTGCTAGTGGGGGATGCTGTGGAAGAGACAAGTCTTTCAGAGCCCATCTCTCTTGCAGCCAGCATCATCTCAGTCTTGCTTGGGTTCAGCATTAGTCAGCAGCTCTTCCTCCAGCTGCTGATTTTGTCTGGGCATTGAGCTAGATGGGCCTTGGTGGGGTTTATATTTAATATAAAGGCGGTGTACAGCCCAGTGTCATCTGTGTATTTCTGACAGATAAGCCCCTGCCATCTCTCCAGCTCTACCAATGGCTTCCTATAGATATTGAATACTAAGATGTTGTGGGGCCCCATAGGGGAGGGGTTTGGAGATGGAGGAACAGTTTCCCATAAGGGCCCTCTGGGTTTGGGCTGAGAGGGAGGCCCTGAACCATTCCAGGGAGTTTCCATTCACCCCAGCAGTTTCTTGGAGGCAGGGCATTTGGTGATTACCGGTCACAGGTGCCATAGACAAGCCCCATGAGAGGGGTATGGATTATTTTCCCCTGTCATCCACCAGAGAAACAAGTGCTGTCATGGTGCCGTGCCCTGGCCTGTCACCGGCCTGGGAGGGATCCAGGATACTGGCAGCCGGCGGGTGCCACTGGACCCCGTTTATTGCCATGTGTGGATTAGCTTTGCTTGGAAGAGGCAGGTCGGACGCTGGGCAGTGGCTTGCGAGGGCTCTAGCATGGGGCGGTGGTTTCTCTAGTACTGCCCTGACTATTGAATGGCTTAGGGTGGGTAGTAGATTCCCCTTTGTCTAAGGAGGGGCCAACAGGCTGCTAGTTGGGCTCCTAGGTGTTCTCTCTTTTACCAGCCAGCCAGGGCAGGCGGCAGTCACAGGTGATGCCCCGAATGCCATCAGCGCTTCTGTGACTTGTGTGAACGGGCTGACTCTGTAGAAGGAGGGGACTCGCTATGTCTGGCCCTGCTCCCAACTGGTTGAACTCAATGGCCTAAGAAGCCATCCAGGGAGCAGCAAGATGGCTCAGCAGTCCAGGACACTGAAATCATGAGAACTGCTGATGAAAGTCTAGGCGTGGTCCTAACCTATGCCCAGGACAATCAGTCCTGGGCTCCAGCTCCAGCTCTGGGCTCCAGCTCTGCTGATGGGAGTGGCAAAGATAATGGGGGTTCCACTCCAGAGTAGTGGAAAGAGATGCTGCTGAAAGGGAAAGCATTTCATTATTGCAGCCCCATCTAGATAGATAGATAGATAGATAGATAGATAATGGCCATACTGGGTCAGACCAGTGATCCACCTAGCACTGTATCCTGTCTTCTGACAGCGGCCAATGCCAGATGCTTCAGGGGGAATGAACAGAACAGGGCAGTTAGCAAGTGATCCATCCCCTGTCGTCCAGTCCCAGCTTCTGGAAATCAGAGGTTTAAGAACAACCAGATCATGGGGTTGCATCCCTGACCATCTTGGCTATTAATAGCCATTGATGGACCTATTCTCCATGAACTTATCTAATTATTTTTTGAACCCAGTTATACTTTTGGCCTTCACAACATCCCCTAGCAACGAGTTCTACACGTTGTCTGTGCGCTGTGTGAAGAAGTACTTCCTTTTGTTTGTTTTAAAGCTGCTGCCTATTAATTTCATTGGGTGACCCCTGGTTCTTGTGTTATGTGAAGGGGTAAATAACACTTCCCTATTCACTGTCTCCACACCACTCATGATTTTATAGACTTCTATCAGATCCCTCCTTAGTCGTCTCTTTTGTAAGATGAACAGTCTCAGACTTTTTAATCTCTCCTCATATGGAAGCTGTTCCATTCCTCTAATCATTTTTGTTGCCCTTCTCTGTACTTTTCCCAATTCTAATACATCTTTTTTGAGTTGGGATGACCAGAATTGCACTCAGTATTCAAGGTGTGGGCGTACCATGGAGTTATATAGCGGTATTATGATATTTTCTCTCTTATTATCTATCACTTTCCTAATGGTTCCTAACATTCTGTTATCTTTTTTGACTGCCGCTGCACATTGAGCAGATGTTTTCAGAGAACTATCCACAATGACTCCAAGGTCTCTTTCTTGAGTGATAACAGCTAATTTAGACCCCATCATTCTCTATGCATACTTGGGATTATGTTTTCCAATGTGCATTACTTTGCATTTATCCACATTGGATTTCATCTGCCATTTTGTTGCCCAGTAATGCAGTTTGTAACTCTTCACAGTTTGCTTTGGACTTAATTATCTTGAGTAATTATGTACCGTCTGCAAACGTTGCCACCTCACTGATTACCCCTTTTTCCAGATCATTTATGAATATGTTGAACAGCACTGGTCCCAGTACAGATCCTTGGGGGACCCCGCTATTTACCTCTCTCCACTGTGAAAACTGACCATTTATTCCTATCCTTTGTTTCCTATCTTTTAACCAGTTACTGATCCATGAGAGGACCTTCCCTCTTATCCCATGACAGCTTATTTTGCTTAAGAGCTTTTGATGAGGGACCTTGTCAGAGGCTTTCTGAAAGTCCAAGTACACTATATCCACTGGATCACCCTTGTCCACATATTTGTTGACCTCCCCCCTCAAAGAATTCTAATAGATTGGTGAGGCATGCTTTCCCTTTACAAAAGCAGTGTTGACTCTTCCTCAACATATCGTGTTCGTCGATGAGTCTGATGATTCTGTTCTTTACTATAGTTTCACCAGTTTGCCTGGTTCTGAGGTTAAGCTTACTGGCCTGTAATTGCTGGGATTGCCTCTGGAGCCAGTCATCTGATAAAGAGGCTAATTTAAGCAATTGGTTGCATACCACAGTTAGTAATTCTGCAATTTCATATTTGAGTTCCTTCAGAACTCTTGGGTGATACCATCTGGTCCTAATAACTTATTATTGTTTCATTTACCAGTTTATTCCAAAACCTCCTCTACTGACACCCCAATATGGGACAGTTCCTCAGATCTGTCACCTAAAAAGAATGACTTAGGTGTGGAAATCTCCCTCACATCCTCTGCAGTGATAACTGATGCAAATATTTCATTTAGCTTCTCCACGATGGCCTTGTCTTCCTTGCGTGCTCCCTTTAGCATCTCAATCGTCCAGTGGCCCCACTGATAGTTTGGCAGACTCCCTGCTTCTCATGTACTTAAAACAAATTGTTGTTAGTTTTTGTGTCTTTTGCTAGCTGCTCTTCAAATTCTTTTTTGGCCTGCCTAATTCTACTTTTACACTTGACTTGCTAGAGTTGATGATCCTTTCTAGTTTCCTAAGTAGGATTTGACGCTAACCGCCTCTTTTTCTCTGCTGTTTAGCCATGGTGGCATTTTTTTGGTCCTCTTACTGTTTTTGTTTGTTTGTTTGTTTGTTTGTTTGTTTGTTTGTTTGTTTGTTTGTTTGGGGTAGACATACAGTTTGAACCTCTATTATGGTGTTTGTAAAAAGTTTCCATGCAGCTTGCAGACATTTCACTCTGATGACTGTTCATTGTAATATATCTACTTAACTAGCCTCCTCATTGATGCGTAGTTCCCATTTTGGAGGTTAAATGCTACTGTGGTACATAGATAGAGAGAAAGCAATCCAGCCAGTCTCTTCTGCATGCTATAAGGGCAAGGCAGCTTTTCATCTCTGTAGCCCTATCTTTTCTCAGCCACCACCTAGCTCCCAATTCCCTTTACTACCAGTGCTGCTCCCCAGGTACACTGGGCTTGCTTGGGCACACCGGTGCCATAATGGAAGCCTCCAAAAGCTACCCAGGATCCACACAATTCCATTAAGAGGCTTATTAAAATTTGATGCTCCAATTTAACACCTATTAGCACGCGGTGCCCTTTAGCCGTGCGGGAGAACTGGTAAATGGAAGCCCCCGTTCCCAGCAGAACTCTAAATGGCTGGGTTTAACTTTATGGCACCAATTAGATGGATGCTAAAACAATATCAGTGCTACAGACTTATTAATGCCTGTCTGCTCCCCAAACCACTGCCCTGAAATGCTACAAGGAGGCACAGCAAGAGTTGCTGTGGGCCATATGCTGGGTTAGCATCAGGCACAGCCCCAGCCCCTCTGAATTGCAGGGGGGCAAGCCAGCACTCCCAAGGCCTTTCTTTGTGTGTTTGCACTATGTGGAAAGGTCCAGGGCTAGGGATTTAGTGAGCAACGGCCAGCGGTTGGGGGAACTGGGGCTGGGTGGGTGCAACCCGAGAGAGCAGAGGCATCAATTAAAACTGGAATTTCTTTGGGCACTTTTTGTAATTGTGATTCTTCCATAGCTAGCCTGGACACGGAGGTGGATGTGATGTGCGCACTGGACTTTTCTCCCTCCCTCCCGCTCTGGCAGCTTCCCTGGGATCCTTTAACAACAAGACAGCTTCCCTCTCAGGTCTGGGTTCCCACGCAAGGCAGTGCAACCAACAGGGGGTCATGACCACTGTGCCCTTCCCATACTGCTAAATGGGAGGGAGACCCCAGCGAGGAGAGGGGTGAAGGGTGGGCAGGGGATGCCGGTGTGAAAAAGGGAGAAAACAGCTGCCCTGAGAACTTTAGTGTTTAGTCGCCACCCTAATCCATCTCCTCGCATTCTCCTTTCCTCTCCTTCTTCATTCCCTCAGTCTCCACCTGCCTCGCCTGCTTTCGGTGTTGCTGTCTCCCTGGCTGGAACAGAAGAGCTCTGTGTGGACATGGAGCATGTACATCCCCAGGGCTGTTCTGTGTGGACAGCTGAGCTGTCAGGCTCCGCCTAGGCTTTTCGAAGTTCTACATTGAGACCACAGGAAAGGTCCCTTAGATGCTCAGATTTGACCTTTGACATCAGCGTCATGAGGGATATTAACAATCCCCTTATTAGAGATGGGTGTGAAGTGGAACCTGAGATCCAAACATTCTACCTGCCTGGGGCCCCTGTCACCAGGCTGTCTGAGCACCTGACAGTCATTAACGTAGCTATCCTCCCAATGCCATTTTCTAGATGGGGGACTGAGGCACAGAGAGACTCACTCAAAGTCACACTGTGAGTCTGTGGCAGAGCAGGGACTTGATCATGTAGCCAAAGCGCTCTGCTAGTGCCTAACCACTGGGCCATCCTTCCTTTCTTCTGTAATTGGGGAAATGCTGATCTGACTTCATAGCATGGGCCCATCCCTGCTCCTCAAAGGCAATGCGCAGGCAAACAAACAGGCACTTTCACTGGCCACATCTCCTGGAATTTCAGTCATCTACCGAGAAATACTCTTGGAGTCAAACACACTCGTGTTGATTCTTACCTGATGTACATTGGCCAGGCCTGTTCTTTGGGCAAGGAGTTCCACAAATAGCCTGATCTCCATGTGTTCTGCGTGCTACTTTGTGCTATTAACATACTCGTAGCAAACAGGTGGAATTGCCGAGGTACTGAGCAAAAACTCTGCTGCCTGCAGCTGCCAGAAGCCCAGCTGTTAGGAACAGCGCTTATTTATCACCTCTTTCCTAACATGCTGTATACGACAGGAATAAAAACGATGTAATCAATGTGACGAAACTGGCCAGGGTTTGGTTCTTATTCTCATTTGTTCTCTGCCATGCAGGACAAAATATAAACTGCCTCAAACTACTCACAATCTCCCAGCTGGCCCAGAGGAGGGAATAACCCACAAGGCTTGTGTCATTATTGGGATCACTGTTTCCTTACTATTTCACAAAATGTGGAGGGAGATAACGAGCTATTTTGAAGGAGACAAATCCTCTTTCTGTATAGTGAGGCTTTCTGTGCAAGTGCAGTAATATGTGCACAAAGGGTTCTGAGCGCCCCTTAGTGGTCAATCTACTTATAATTCTCCTTAGTACAGGAAAGGCCTGTTACACAACCTGGAATCTTCAATAGCCACCTGGGTGTGGCTGTGTGTGGAGAGAAAAACAAAGCATGGTGATGTTAGGAGGAATCCCATTGAGGGGAGGGATAGCTCAGTGGTTTGAACATTGGCCTGCTAAACCCAGGATTGTGAGCTCAATCCTTGAGGGGGCCATTTAGGGACCTGGGGCAAAAATCTATCTGGGGATTGGTCCTGCTTTGAGCAAGGGGTTGGACTAGATGACCTTCCAACCCTGATATTCTATGATTCTATGAACAATATACCAAGGCACAGCCCTTTCTCCTCCACACACTACCTCATCAGCCGACACTAATGGCTGTTGCAGTTCTCTACCATCACCACATTGTAACTGGAACCAATTCACTCATCCAAAGCCACATGGAGCAATAAAATCAGTGCCAGCCATGGGAGACCCTACAATAACAAACTAGTACACATCAGTCAGGGATCGGGAGACACTCTATAATAACAAACCAGTCTGCATTGAAGGCAACCCAGCAATAGCCATGATGCACCAGTGTGCCCTTCTGAGCACTTATGAGGGGCCCTGCAATAACAAGCCAGACTGAACAGCCTATTTTGACAGTAACCAAACAGTGTGGGTTTGGTCACAGAAGGTTTCAGGAGGGAAACAGATTTCAGTTTCAAGCATCCACTTGCATATCTGATAACTAGATATCTTAGTGATCCCAACTCCACCTGTGACTAGCTGCAGGTGCAGGATTGTGCCTGCAAGGATTGGGGCCAATTGAAAGCTGCGATGAGAGGCAGGTGTTGGAAACAGCAAGGAGTTTAAATAACACTTTTCAGAGTGATGTGAAAACCTTGCCTGTTTTTGCTTAATGCCCGAGTGAGCCGGCATTAGCTCCAGCTGCCTGGGTCCTTGCTGGGTGGGGAGGGGATTATATTGCTCATACTATTAGGATATGAAGCCAGCCATGAGTCTTGGGTTTGAATCTACTGCGGAGAAAGTGACCAAAGGATGTTCCTATCTGACGGCCGCTTGGTAGCTGATGCTAAATAAAATCCATATCCTAAGTAGGTACCATCCTCATCCCCCTCCATTCTGTCCATTCCAGGGGGAAGGCCTCACCCTGGTCCCATTTAGCCTCTTATTCCTAGGACTCCAGTGACCATGCAAGCCCTGCAGAGTCTCCCAGTCCCGCCCTCCACCAGCTGATGCCTCCTGTCCCCTTGCTGCACTTACCATCCACAGATCTTTGTGCCAGTGCAGGCATGCTCCCTGCCTTTGGCAGCTTCCACACTGGCGCCACCCATGGGCATCACAGCCTATCACAGGAAGGGATAGGAGCGGATTGGGGGGCTGCCTGGCTCACTGGCTGGTGCCAGTTGGCTCAGGAACCAGCTGCTGTTTGTTTACCATTTGCTCTAACTCTCAGTCTGAGTCACTGCAAAAATGGTGCTGGCAGCAGCTAGACCCGAGAGTCTCTTCTCTGGCCAAGGTGTGCAGGGAAGGCGGCCGTTTTCACGCCCAGTCTGGAGATGTTTAAAAAGCCTGTCTGGTGCATGGGGTTTAATCAGCCTCCTTAGCCTAATAAAGTCATTTTGGTGCATCTCACATCACCCTAATTACTTGTCATAATAATGCGAGACAGCTCCTTGCATGCGCTGCTCCCCGGCCCGTTGTGGGCCAGAAATGCCCAGCAGAATGAGGCAAAGATAAATACAGCAGTTCGGTTACTCATTTGCTTGTTTCCTGCACACACAACCACACACGCACACACAGCTGACCCGCAATTCCATATGCACACATACACACCTCTGCTGTGCAAACTCATAACAAATGCACCCCACACCTCTGCAGAGGAACCCCGCCACTTCACACTCCTGACTAGAAACCTACAACTCCATATTTGCACACACGCCACATTACTACGCACACACCAACCCCCCCCACCAACCCCCCCCCCCACCCTTGCATAGAAACCGCTCTACACACACACACACACACACACGCCGGGATCTCCACACTCCTGTCCAGAACCCCTCAACTTCCATCAGTTCCCAAACACACATTGATTATAAATATCGAAACTCATCATAGTGCTGACATGCACCTCCCCAGAAATAAACACACATGCAAACACAACTGCACACACTGCCATGCACCACAGCCATCTCCTGCTCCTTAGCATATGCACTCTCCTCCCCACAATTGCATTCACATACTCCCAGAGTCCCATCCGATCATATGATTCTGCCTTAGTGCTTGAAATAGCCTGCCTGCCAACAGGATAGGTGGCTATGCCATGCGGACACTGTGAGAGGAGCCGAGTGGGGGGAAATGGAGGCAGTTGTAGGATGAGGCTTTCCAGGGTGATGGGCAGACATGTTTGGGTAACTGACACATAGTTTCACCCAAATCTCACAGCTTCTTTGAGATCCACACACTGGAGGTGATTTCCCCCTTGCCCCCATTATTCCCCATGTTCCTGGGACCCTGCATTTTCTGGCTCCAGACACAATGTCCGACAATCCCAGGAAAGGCCCTTTGCCCTCTGGATCACACCTCCCGCTGAGCCCCAGGGCAGCCTTTGGTTTTGCCACTTTACAGCCTGCCTGTGCCTGTAAATCTGGCAGTTGGGCATCCATGCGCTACCGACCATGGCCACCAAACCTGATGCCAGGTTGAGACCCTTTCAAGATGGAGGGCCTGCGCCTCCAGTAGGGTTGTCAACTGTCTAATCCCACAAATCCAAACACCCTTGCCCCGCCCCTCCTCCAAGGCCCTGCCCTGCTCACTCGCCCCCTCCCCTCCGTCGCTTGCTCTTCCCCACCCTCACTCACTTTCACTGGGTTGGGGCAGGGGGGTGGGGTACAGGACGAGGTGTGGACTCTGGGCTGGGGCTGAGGGGTTCGGACTGTGGGAGGGGGCTCTGGGCTGAGCCTGGGGCAGAGGGTTGGGGGTGCAGGAGGGAGTGCGGGGTGCAGGCTCTGGGAGGGGTTTTGGATGCAGGAGGGGGCTGGGTAGGGGGTTGAGGTGCAGGAGGGTGTGTGGGGTGCAGGCTCTGGCCAGAAGGTGCTTACCTCGGGTGGCTCCCGGTGGCAGCGCAGCAGGGCTAAGGCAGGCTCCCTGCCTGCCCTGGTCCTGCACTGCTCCCAGAAGTGGCCAGCACGTCCCTGCGGTCCCTGGGAAGAGGGGGAACTCTGCTCCCCTGCCCCCTGCAGTTCCCATTGGCCGCAGTTCCCAGGCAATGGGAGCTGCAGAGTTGGTGCTTGGGGGGGGGCACAGGCAGTGCACAAAGACGCCCTGTTCCTCCACAGGGGCCGCAGGGACGTGCCAGCCGCTCCTGGGAGCAGCGCGGAGCCAGGGCAAGCAGGGAGCCTGCCTTAGCCCCGCTGCACCGCCAGACTTTTAGCAGCCTAAAATCTCCCGGTTTGACTTCAGTAGCCTCTGGGGAAATACATCCTGATTCCGGGAGACTCCTGGTGAAACCAGGAGGGTTGGCAACCCTAGCCTCCAGCCTGAGTGGAAAGAGGAGGAGACAGAAATTGCCAGGCAGCTCATTGCTTGGCTTGGAGGTTGGGACATTCTGAGAAACTCATGGCCTTTAGCTACTTGTCTGAACCCAACCCTGGAGCCCTTTAACATTCCCCTGTCATTGTACCTTGTCTTTCACCCCCTGTCGAATCCCCCATGTCCTGTTGCCACAGAGGCTTGATTTTCCTGGACCAGAGCTCCCGGATAACCAGTATGGGACTGGGTGCAGTGAGCTCTAGATCCTGGCAGCCTTGGACTCCTGGTGCTGCCAAGGTCCCACGGAAGAGGAGTCTTCCCAAATTCCACACCCATCTGCTAGAGCGTGTGATCTAAAACGTTCCCACATTATACGCTCGCTGAGTGCCGTACTCGCTGTTCCTCTCCCTTTCCTCTGAGGTTGGCCCTCGATCCAGTCATGCTCGGAGCCGTCGGAGCAGCTCCGAGACCGGATGAAACAGTCACTTCAAAACATCTTGAGCTGGAGCCTTCCAAGTTTGTTTTCATGGAGTGTTTTAATGGCACCGCTCTGAGCTTATTACCTCACTTTATGGCAATTTGCAGCAGTCAGCTAATGAAGGCGACTGCCATAAAATGAGGTCATGGGCAGTAATATGCTGTAAAACAGAAGGGGAAGAAGGAATGAAGCCTGAGACATTTGGACTGTCAAGGGGGTAACCTGGATTGGGCTAGTGGGGGTCAGTCCCATCCAGCTAGGGAGGCAGAGAGGCCTTCTTTAGAATGGGAAAATATGTGCAAAACATTTGCCGTCATGGGCAGCTGGAAGCTGCTGAAACACCAGCTTTGCCACCACGCTCGGTATTAATAGATATGGGTGTGTATTTATTGTAACACCATTGCGAGCGGCTGAGAATTTACTGAACTGGGTACATGCATGTGGCTGTCATATGTGTTTCTATAGGAACTGGAATCCTGCAGCACTGGCTGGGCTTGCTTGGGGCTCTGTTTTCAGAGCTCATTTTAAGCATGAAATGAGAGGCAATGAGGATAATCGTTATTAATGTTTATTTATCACTCAGTGTGCTAAGCACTGAACAGAAACCGGAGCTGTCCCAGTGGGAGATGCTGTAGGAGCCCTGAAGGTAGATGTAAAGATGCAGCCCCTGCTCCAGAGAGGTTATAAGTTCAATTCACACATGGTACAATGAATGGGGATAATAAACAAGCAGAAGACAGGACAAGGTGACAATGATAGAATGCTACAGCTGCTCACATGGGTCCAGGCCCATCTTCCTTGAAGTAAATGGGAGTCGGTCTGAGACCAATGGGACGCTTTGCCCTGGCCCCAGGGGAACATACACATCAAGGTGGGCTGGCTGATTTTATTTTTAAATGTACAATTCACTCCATGTAGGCAAGGCTGGAGGAGAGTGTCTTTAGGAAAGGCTGGTCTGAGGAGAGGGCAGTGGGTCAGTAAAGAGGCTTGGGGAGGGCATTGCATGCATGGGGGCAGTATGCATGGCAGAGGGCACAGGGGTGGGAAGGACAAGTTGGGAGAAAGGAAACAGAGGGGTCAAGATGGGCATAGAAAGGGAATCCTCATCGGACGTCCAATTGAAATACCTAGAGTGATTGAATATGCCTTCTTTATGTATGTAAGTTGGTTTCCTCTCAGTTAGCTAGTCGAGGGATTTTTGCACTGATGTAAGTTCACCAGTGCAAGTTCCCGGGTAGAGACGTGCTGGACCAGTGCAAAAAGTGACTTTCACCAATGCAGCTCACTCCATCGTGATATGTACGTCCCTTGCAGGCCTGGCCCCACTCCCAGCAAACACCCCTTGATTTCAGTGAGACGGGAGCAAGGCAGGCTGCACAGGAACAGGTCGCCTTTTGCAGCAGAGCAGCGTGTCTGCGCTAGGGGCTAGCAACACAGCTACATCGGTGCAAAAAGTCCCCCGTGGAGGCAAACCCTCAGCCTGCTGGCAGACTTCCCGTCAAGTCCTGGGAGCGGATTTTGTTCTTGCAGTTGCATCCTGGTCCCCATTCCCTGCTCATTAACCAGTGTGTCCCCTTCCAATATGTGCCGTCATTTACTGTGTGAACAGCTCCTTTTCCCTCTTCAGTCAGTTAAACAAACAAACATACAAGGCCTTCGTAACCAAGAGGAAAATTAGTAGCAGGTGAAAGCTGATTTTTAATGAGACCAAACTGTTTTCTAATGTAGCAGAGAAACATTTTTCTCCACCTCTCCCTGAAGTTGTTGGTGGCGGCTAAGTTTGGCAGTATGGCGTAGCACAGGGAGTTCTCACGCTATAGATGGTGGGGTCCATATCTCGACAGAGATACTGTCCCGTGGACTCCTCCCTGTCTACTCCTGATCCCAGGGAGCCCAACTCATCTCCCACTGGTGATCCCATAACATCCTTGGGACAACTGCAGCAGTCGTTTGTGTGGTGAAGTATCTTTGGGGACATATTTTTAGGTAACCCGAGTTAGCTAAATGCTTTTTTCTTCCAGGATAAAAGTTAATCAAACTGTGGTTAGCTCTATGTGTGGAGCTAGAGGTGTGATTCCCAGCTCGGGTAGACATTCTCACGCTAGCTCTCACCTAATGTGCTAGAGACAGGAGTGTAGCGGCGGCAGCACGGGCAGCGGTGAAAGGTGGCACGGGCTACCTGCCCCACGTATGTACCTGTGGGGCCCAGGCGGGTTTGTACTCAGGGCAGTAGTATCCTGTGCCGCTGCTGCCTGCGCTACCCATGGCTACGCTATCTTTAGTGCACTCGCTCAATGAGAACTAACGCGAGTATGTCTGTGCAAGCTAGGAATCACCCCCCTCGCTCCAAGTGTAGACACAGCGTGTGTCTATGATGGCTTCTCCTTTCATCTCTTCTGCCTCTCTGTTCTCTTCCCCTTAGCTGGAAACTAGGGGAAGAACCAGCAGCATGTGTGTCTAGCTTCCTATCTTCAAATGACCAGGACAAGCCCCATGAGCTTAATCTTAATCTAATGGGTTTAGCAGAGAGCTGCCACTAGGAGCCAGGAGCTCCAGCGTGCCGATCCCAGCTCTGCCACAGACTTGCTGGGTGGCCTAGGGCAAGTCACTTTACTTCTCTGGCCCTCATTTTCCTCAGACGAGGGGGAAAATACCTCTAACCCACGTAGGGGCGGTGAAGTTTAATTCATTATGTTTAGGAGGGCTTGGCAAAATTTCACACATTTTTCTCATCAATCCATTTTATGTCATTTTTGAATCTTCAAAATGCCATGAAAAAAAAGAGAGAGAGAGAGAGCCTCTTGGCCTATGAAATCACCACGTTTCACACAGAACTACCTCAGCGGTCATCTTGTCTCTGCTATTGTTATGGCAGGGGTGGGTGGGGAGTTTCAAAGAGAGCAGGGCCAGTTCGTGGGCCCTTATGTGGCTGCAAAGTTATAAATAACGGGACATATTTGTTTAACAGAAGAGCACCATATTCTGGGCAATCTTGGCTTGTGAAGAGAAAAATCTACAATTTTGGCTTGTGGAAAAGAGAAAGCAACACTTAACCCACCACACCTATTTATAACATACATAGGATTACAGGAATGGCTAGGCTGGATTGGACTCAAGGTCCATCCCATCCCGTAGCCTGGAGCTGACAGCGGCCGGTACGAGAAGCTTCAGAGGAAGGTGTGAGAACCCCGCCGTAGGCTGATGTGGGATGACCTGCCCCCAACCTAGGACTCATCCTGATCTCTGAACATTAGAATTTGGCTTAAACCCCGAAGCACAAGATTTAAATCATGCACCAGAGCAGAGAGAGCAGGCAAGCCCAATCACTCCTATGTCTTGCTGACATTAATAAGCCAAAATGGCTTCTGCTAGCAATTTTGGCCACGTGGGGTGCACTCAACCAATCAGGGAGCCCCACCCACCAGCACATAACTTACATGCCCAGCCCCAACCAAACCCAGCTCAGTAGTCACCAGGGCCGGCTCCAGGGTTTTGGCCGCCCCAAGCAGCCAAAAAATAAATAAATAAATAAAAAGTCGCGATCTGCGGCAGCAATTCGGCGGAAGGTCCTTCGCTCCGAGCGGGAGTGAGGGACCGTCCGCCGTATTGCCGCCGAATAGCTGGACCTGCCGCCCCTCTCCGGAGTGGCCGCCCCAAGCACCTGCTTGCCAAGCTGGTGCCTGGAGCCGGCCCTGGTAGTCACAAAAGTGAGGTGAACGTTTGCCACCGCCTGCTTGCTGGCACCACAGCAGGAGAGGACAGTCCCTGCAATTGTGCTGGGCAATGTCTATGTCAGGGGTCGGCAACGTTCGGCACGTGGCTCGCCAGGGTAAGCACCCTAGCGGGCCGGGCCAGTTTATTTATCTGCTGACGCGGCAGGTTCGGCTGATCGCGGCCCCCACTGGCCGCGGTTTGCCGTCCCGGGCCAATGGGGGCGGCAGGAAGCCACAGCCAGCACATCCCTCGGCCCGCGTCGCTTCCCGCCACCCCCATTGGTCCGGAACAGCGAACCGCGGCCAGTGGGGGCCGCGATTGGCCGAACCTGCCGCGTCAGCAGGTAAATAAACTGGCCCGGTCCGCCAGGGTGCTTACCCTGGCGAGCCGCATGCCGAACGTTGCCGACCCCTGGTCTATGTTTTCATTACGGGGCTCCAGTTTCACAGAAAGTTTGGCAAACGTGAACTCAGGTTAACTTGGAGGAGAAATGGTTTCGCTGGGGATTTTCCCCCCAGCTGTCACGTGTTAAGGGCATTACAAATATCAGGTGATAAGTAACGTAACTAGTAAAACAGCTAAACAATAATACACCAGTGGCCACCTTCTTCAGCCTGAGGAAAGTGTATTCTTTCCAAAAGGCCAAAATTGCCACCTTCGGAAGGTTCTTTGGCCTGTTCAGCTCCCTTTCCATCACTCAGGCAGCGCCAAGGAGCAGAAACCACCTCCAATTCCCCTGCTGCATGCAGCTAGCTCCGATGCTTCCCTACCCACAGATCCTGGTGTGCAGGACGTAGCCCGTGACTGGAGCACATTGCGCTTGGCCTCTCTCCAGCTGGCGTATGGATCAATAGGAATCTGTTGCAAGTTAGGACACCTGTTCTAAAGTGGGATGGGACAGGCTGGCCTGGGTAGTTGTGGGGTGGAGGGGAGTCATTCTTTTCTAGGTGCTGCCCTAAGTCGAGCTCCTCTCCTGCTCTCCCTGGAATTCCCACAGGCTGGGTGGGAAGCAGGCAGTGGAGCAATCAGAGCTGTTGACTCGACCCTCTCCTGAGATGCAGCGGGCAGCCAACTGAGGTGCTGCAGGGCAGCTGCAGCAAGCATGGAACAGCAGCTGCTCATAGCACTCCTAGCTGCCCAGGGGGCTGCCAGAGAAGCAGAGGCAGACAGCTGGAAAAATGGCATCCCCTACCCCTTCCCCATAGTGACACGCCTCAGTCAAACACTGCCCTTTGAACAGGGCCATGGTTTTCAATTCATCATCAAATGCACATTTTCTCCTTAACCCAGCCACCCTCCAGGGCCGCAATGCAGAGCCTTGAGGGCTGTTGGTTGGACACCACTGCTCTGAAATATTCACTCAGCTCGGTACCCTATTCAGAGCTTATATCCCCTGCTGGTGGGGTAAAAACCCCTTTGCTCTTATATTTCTTAATACATTCAAGGAAAACATATGAGATCATTGGGTTTTATTCAGTCAAATTTGGCAGCCTCCTCATATTTACTTGGACTGAGAGGGAAATTGAATTTGGGTTTCTCACTTCCTAAGTTATTTGTTATTGGAATCAGTGCGTGGTAATGGATTAGACAGAGGGAAGATGCTTCTCTTTCAGCCCTGTGTGCGAGGTGGGATTTGCATTGTTCTATATTGGGCTGGATTGGCGTGTTTTTCCACTGCTGATGACTTCATTTGCTCTGCTTCTCTACGATGTCTGTCCTGTGCCACAGCTGGCTGGGGGAGTTTTGTGGGGGACTTCTCTAACTCTCACATTTTAATGTAGAGGAAATTTAAATAACAGTGAAAACATTTTCTTAACCCTTTCCCCCACCCCCAGCCAGTTCCCATTCCTCGGCCATCTGATTTGTTGGGATCAGAGCGCATGTCAGAGGCTTTTCAGCCATTCATACAGCAATTCCCTGAATGGGATGATCCTTCAGCTACATGTAGCACCCAAGCAGTGGTGAAAGGGGGCATGTGAAGTACCTATATGGCCATGCCCCTCAGACCCACTTTCTTATTTTCTTCCATTGGGCAGCAGTACGTTTCATACTCTTGAGCATCACCCGTTGAAAAGCGCGTGTGCGCATGCCTGGGAGCATCCTTTAGAAATGCTAGCCTGCAAGGGTTAACAGGCATTGTTTGTAAGTTGGCAGGACACCAGCCTGCAATGTTTTGCGGTAACATTTACAGTTTGTGCCCAAGCTCGGAATCTTGTCAGGCTGCCAAGTCCCTCAGAGATATAACACTTTCAGCTTCAGGACGCGAGGTCCCTGACAGCACTGCTGTGCTTACCCGATAAATAAAGGATGAATGACAGTTTACGTAGGGAAAGGACCATGGTGCTGGTGGCACATGGGAGGAAAGATCCTTATATAACAGGGGTCGGCAACGTTCGGCACATCGCTCGCCCGCGCCGCTTCTCGCCACCCCCATTGGCCCGGGACGGCGAACCGCGGCCAGTGGGGGCCGCGATCGGCCGAACCTGCCGCGTCAGCAGGTAAATAAAACTGGCCCGGCCCGCCAGGGTGCTTACCCTGGTGATCCACGTGCCGAACGTTGCCGACCCCTGTTATATAAGGACCATTGTCATCGCTTGCTACGTTAAGTCTAATTTAGCAAGTAAACTCCTTTGGCCTTGGCCCTGTCATTTC
>NW_020664418.1:38227462-38262197 GCF_002925995.2 Terrapene triunguis | reverse complement strand
AGTCTAATTTAGCAAGTAAACTCCTTTGGCCTTGGCCCTGTCATTTCTTTTGCCTGTTAAGCACCATGCACACCTCGGATGCCCTCTATATGAAGAATTCCTTGGGGGCTTGATTTGCAGCACTGCTGAGCACCCACAACACCACATGGAGCTGCGGGGGGCTCTGCTTTGTGCAAAATCAGGCCCAGTGGCAAGGTTGGGACTATTACATGGCCAAGGGCCCAAATAAGGATCAGGCACCCCATGGTGCTAGGTGCTGTACAAACACAGTCCTGCACTGAGCCAAGGTGTGGAGCAGCTGGCACCCAATGGGGCTTTTCCATCTCTCATTTCTGTGAATCTTGACTCCCCAGCAAAGCTACAACCTTGCATTGTCTGACCCTCCTTCTGCCCTGTGATGTTGTGTCCCTCCGTTGGGAGGAAGGGGTGTGTGTCTGTGTCACACATTTTAGAGGTGGCTGTGCTGTTCACACACTCCAGATCCACCCCTGTTTGAGCCTTGGCAGGCGGAGAGGTCTGAGGCAGATGTCCTGTGAGCTCTGCCATGCAGGTGAACGAGGTAGGAGTTCAAGTTCTCATCCCCACTCATTCCATAGAGCTGGATATATTTAAATCCTCTCTTCCCCAGGGCTCTTGTCACTGAGCTGGAGGGAGCATGACACAGACACAGCACTGAGCCAGCTGCAAAACACCGCAGTTCCAAAATAAATACAGCCTGCGTGATCAACATCGGCGCAAAGAGGAGCAGAGCCCACACTCCAACTGGCTCAGAATGAAGGAAGCTTTCCCCTCCAGAGCCACAGGTGGAGATGCTGCTGCTGCTGCAGACCAGGAGAAAGGAACCTTTCAGAAGTGGGGTGCCGAGTCTTCATTTATTCACTCTGATTTAAGGTTTCGCGTGCCAGTCATACATTTTAACCTTTTCAGAAGGTCTCTTTCTATAAGTCTATAATATATAACTAAACTAGTGTTGTATGTAAAGTAAATAAGGGTTTTAAAATGTTGAAGAAGCTTCATTTAAAGTTAAATTAAAATGCAGAGCCCCCCAGACCGGTGGCCAGGACCTGGGCAGTGTGCGTGCCACTGAAAATCAGCTCGCGTGCCGCCTTTGGTACGCTTGCCATAGGTTGCCTACCCCTGCCCTACCTGATGGAGGTGCTGCCTTAGGGGTGGGGATAATAGCCTTGCCCTGCATCACAGGGGTGTTGTGAGGATACGTGCCTGATTGTGAGGTGCTCACAGTAATGGGAGCCTAATGATTCCCTAGAATCAAATGACAAGGACCCTCAATCATGGGGAGACATCCCCAAAGGGGGCACTGGGCAGCCCAATGGGAGATGTTGCTGGAAGGGCCCTGGGCAAGGCACTGCTAGACAAGATCTTCCTCATCTCTTTATGGTTGTTATGATGTGTAACAGCAAGCACCGAGGCGGCACTGCTCTAGGCTCTGTGCAAACACACGGGAAGACACAGTCCTTGCCCCAAAGATCTTCTGAGCTGACGGGAAAGAAGATGCAGCAAAGAGTGTAACTCACACCAGGAGGGAAGGGGGCGCTGATGAGGTCACACACCGAGGTGCCCAGCCTTGTAGATCCCAGTCACTGGGAAGTATTTAATCAAAACACCTCTCCCTGATTGCCCTGATCTCTTGGAGATGTCACAAGGGGAGTCTTGAGGCGGGGTCTGAAGGGGCAGAGGCTGGTGACCTTTAGAGCAGTCCAGGGAAGACGTTCCATATGCAATGGGCAGGGCGGAAGAGAGTGCAAAGACATTCATGTGAGATGCTGACAAACGGGGCAGTGAGACAGGCATTGCTGGCGGAGCACAGGACACAGGGATGAGGGAGAGGAAAGGAAAAATACAGAGGGGCAGACACATGAAGGGCCTTGAAGGTGAGAACCAGAAGCCTGATGCTGAAGCAATAGTCAATAGTGGGGGCCCAGTGGCAAGATTCAAAGAGGGGAGACATGGCTAGAGCAACAGGCCGGGGGGACGATCTTAGCAGCTGCGTTTGGAACGCTCCTCTCTCCATGTTTGCAAATGCCTGTGTCCCCGGCCAACACCTCCAGCTCTCTGCACAGCTCCCTAAAGATGGTGGGCATTTGACTGTGGCGCTGAAGGAACCCGCTTGGTGCTTGGAGCCAGAGGCTGAGCTGCAGGGAACTGGCACAGAGCGGCAGAGAGAGAGGTGAGTGCGTGAGGAAGCAATGGACAAACCACTGCATGGCATCTCTGCTCCTGGACAGGCCCAAACAGTGCACTGGCCTCTGACCGGGAAGCCAGAGAAACTTCCCCAAAGAGCATGAGCTGCCCTCCAAGGGCTGGGGTGCTGCTGAGTGGGTGGGGGGTGAAAAGAGATGAGAGACTGAGCTGCCCGAGTGCAGAGAGAGGCAGCAGCAATGTGTGTTCTGCACTAGCTTTTCAGCAGCATCCTCCATTACAGCTGCTGCCCTAGCTGGGCCAGAGGTGAGGGGCCATGCAATATTGATAAGGGCTCTTCAATTAGCCACCGCTCTCTGCAGGAAGTTACAGATGCTTCTGCTAATCACCCAGGGAGGAGGCCTGGCCTACAGAGTGCTGGGGAGAGGGAAGAGCAGTTAGGAGACTGAGTGCTCCCTGCTACAAAGGCTGGGGCAGGGCCTGGCTGTGGGGGCTGAGGAAGACCCCACTTCCCACAGGCCTCTGTCTTCCAAGTTCTGAGCCAAAATCACAGCCCTTTTCATTGACTGGTTCCCCACTGGGTCCCCACCCTTGGGGGATCAACTGATCTGTTCAGCAGTCGTTTCTCTATCCCTGCTTTGGCTGCCTAAAAAAGCAAGTATTGCCACCTACTGCCCTTGATGTTGTTTAAAGACACAAACCCAGGGACAGACACTGCCAAGACTGGCTCATCTGCCCCAGGTGCCCCCTCCTGCTAGTTTAAGAGCTCCGTGGAATCTTTCTATGGGCCGGGATTGTTTTGCAAAATGATACATTTGATCTTTTTCCTTGGGGGGGGGAAAAATCATACCTGAAGAGTTCCTACCTACACTAATAAACTGGAGTGCATGGCCCAACAGTCCTAAGTGACCTTACAATAACAATCCAATGTGTAAATGCACGATGGAGGGGGTGAACTGCTTTGGTGAGGAAGCAAAATTTAATGTGAGACTTCCATGGGAGCAGCGGAGCATTTGAATGGTGATGACTGGAGCCATGACGCAGATCTCGCTCCCGCCTGGTCACTGTTCTGCCAATGGCTGTTACACCGTATGCAGTTGGAATAAGCCTGCCCTGGCTCTCGGCCTCCCCACTGCATGTCCCCTGGTGCTGCTAGTTCTGTGGCAGTTACCAGGGAGGATGCCACAAACGTGCCCTCTGGGCTTCTGCAGATGGAGTGGCAGGCCAGCTGGTCACCCTGAAAATCTCTGGGAGGAAATGGAAGCCCAGACAGCCACCTCCTAAAGGCGGGGGAGGGGAGATCATTAGGTCTCTGCTCAAAATGTCTAGGTTTGTGTGGGGCAGGAAGAGGTGAGCGTCCACAGCCTGTGAGGAGGGGGAGAAATTGGGCCATGGATCCTGCTGTGGGGACAGCCGTGCCAGGGGAAGCCAGAATCATTGAATCAGGGTGAGGCACAGGTTTCCATTGAAACCCTGAACCCGACAATGCTCACTGGTTTGGGATTTCTCAGACCCTGTTTCCTCCTCCCTCTGCCATTCCCCCATCCCTGCCTCTCCACTACTCTCCTCTCCTCTCCCTCCCTGCCCCTCCTCCCTTTCTCTTTCCCCCACTCCCTGTCCTTGCCCTCCAGGGCCGGCTCCAGGCACCAGCGCAGCAAACAGGTGCTTGGGGCGGCCAAAGGGAAGGGGCAGCACGTCCGGCTCTTCGGCGGTAATTCGGTGGCGGGTCCCTCGGTCCCTCTTCGAGGGAAGGACCTGCCGCCGAAGTGATGCTGAAGAAGAAAGCGATCGCGCCTCCCCCCCCCCTCCCCACTGCTTGGGGTGGCAAAAACCCTGGAGCTGGCCCTGTTGCCCTCCCCCCTCCAGTCTCCCCCGCCCCCGGGCTGTCAGAATGGGACAGTCGGTGAAAATGCAGAATTAGTTGGGGGGAGGGACCGAGAGTGGCGAGGAAGCAGCTGAAGTTACAGGTGCTCCTCGGGAGCAGGGTTTTCCATGCTCATTTCCCCAGGGGAGAGAGAAGGATTGTATTAGTCACTGATGGAAAGTGCACATCTTACAGCGGAACATGTTTCCAGCTAACACCTCACGAAGTTACTTAGTGTCCTGGGAAAGGATTAAGACATAAACCAGAGGAGTAGGTGGCTCACTGGGGACCAGCACTCTCACCCACAGGACTTTTTACTACCTCTAGGCGACCTGATCCAGGAGTGACTGAGCGTTGCTACCATGTCATGGCTGCTCAGTGGTCTTCAGTGACTAGATGTCCATATCCCAAAGAGCACCATCGCCATGGGTGCAGGCTGGCCTTTTTGCTGGCAGTCTCAGCAGAGAGGCCAGGGACTGCATGGGCCCCAAGGACTGAACTATGCAGTGATTAGGGTTGCTCTGAGTTTCACTGGAAGATCCTGCCCGCCTAAAGGATTCTGAGCCTCTCCACTGCTCCCAGCTGCCCAGTGGGGAGACACATTAGGGGTGGGAAGAAGTCAGTGCTACACTCAGATGCACCCAAGCCATTCAATAATGTTTGGGTGTCTCCCTCGTTCAGAACTCTCTTGCTTGGGAGTGTTTTCTCTTTGGATCATCTAGTCATATTTTGCATCTAGTAATTTATTTTGTTTGGGAAGTGATAGAGTAAAAACAAGATTTCCTTTAGGATACAAAACGTATTGACTCTAGAGAGAAAGAAATCTGCTGCTGCACAGCATGCGTCTTGTAAGTTATTGTGCATAACCATGGTTAAGCTGGTACCATTAGTAGAGTCCCTGCCATGGAGACTACACTTTGTGGATAGTGGGTAGTGCCTATCTGCCCTGATCCCACGCCAGCCTGACCGCAGAGCCCCCTGCTAGCCAGGCAGAGTGACAGCTTGTATCAGCAATGAGATCTGGGAGAATTCTAGATTTGAGCATCACCAAAGTGCGCTCAGTGCAGGTTCTATTGGGGCCACATTAGCAGTGACCCCTTGGGCATATGCTGCCTGTAACACAGCCGGGGTGCAGCAGAGGGAAAGCAGGACAATAGTTATTCAAGTGCCAAGGCTGCCCGATGCCTGCCTGGCTCAGAGAAGCATGAATCACTCAATGAGTATGCAAGCATGAGAGGGAGACAGCGTGATCTAGTGGAATAAGCCCAGGGTTGGGAGTTAGGAAGTCCTGAATTCTAGTCAAGATCTGATACTAGCTCCCTCTGTGACTTTGCTCCAGTTATTTCCTCTCTCCATGCCTCAGTTTCCCCTCTGTAACATACCTCCCTTCTAGGGAGTTACGATTTACAAGTGTTTGCAAACTACTATAAAAGCGCCGAGCATTGTAGAGACAGAAACGTTCCCTACCGTTCCCCCTCCCCTTGCAGTGGCCAACCTCAGCTGCCATTGGCAGGCTATTCCACATTTGCCCCAATGTACAACACTGCAAACGAACTGCAGGGCTCAGGCTAAGCAGTATTGATGGCATTGCTAATTACATCACCATAAACATGATTTATAATGATGTAACTGCTGTCAGGTCCATGTCCGAGGCTTACTAAATCACCCCGTGTTGTTTTCTTAGCACGGGCATCCCTCTAGCTATGCTCTCAGCCATCTCTCCCTCTGTCGAGCGCCGGGCTGTAACTACCCAGCCATCTATCTCCTACCTAGCTTATCAACCTGACCTCTCCAGCTCTTTCCCAGACAGGTAACATGATGAGGGCAAATGCTCCAGCCAGGCCTGCTTTCCTTGGGATATCAGGCTGGGACACTGAAACACACATCAGACTCTTCCAGCACAGGAGGGAGAAGCTTTGCTAAATTCCTTGAGGTTGATTGAGAACAAGCAACTCTCCCTCCCAATAAAGGAGAGCTGGCCCGTCTGCCCCGTGCTGCTCACCAGCTCCCCACCATACTAACCCCCGAGGGTTTGGCCACAGCGTAGGACATGAAGGTACAGTATGGTGACCCAGAATAGGTTTGCTGATTGACTACCTGCTGCGCAGAGAAGCTACTGAAAAGGGGGAATGGTGGGGAGGCTACTTAACTCTGGCAAACAAGGGGAGCTATGGGAGGAGCTGAGAGAGAAAAGTTTGCACACACAGAGTTAATATGTACCATGCCTTACCCTGCCCTGCCCCTCCCCGCCCTTCTCCTGCTCTGCCCTGCCCTAAGCAGACACAACCATGACTATTGCTTGCACTAAGGCCTGCTGGCCAGCCACCTGCTGCCTTTTATACCCCAAAGCCCACCTTCTTTAGTAGCCCTGACAATGCCTGTATAAAATTCAAGGGCCCAGATGATGCTCCTCAAAGGCATTTAGGTGCCTAACTCCCTTTGAAATCAATGGCAGAAAGGTGCCTAAATACCTTTGAGGATCTGAGCCAATGCCATTAGTACAGGCAAGGCAAAAGATACATTTAAAGAAATCACGTCACTCCGCCGCCTAATGACAAAGATGGGGAATAAGCCACTCCACAAGAGGGAGCAGTCCAGGCTATTGCACCTCCTCAACGTGAAGGAGCCCAGTATGCGATGTGCTGGCAGTTGTGGGTTCCCAAGCAATCAGCAATGTGTATGGCCTGACCCTGCAAGGAGATCTCCCGTGAAGAGTGAGCACCCACAGCTCCCATTAGCATCACTGGGAACAGAGGGCATTCAGCATCTTGCAGGATTGGGCCCAAAGGTGGTGTTATTTGGATGCGCTTGGGCATAAGGGCCCAGATCCTCAAAGGTACTTAGACACCTGGCTCCCACTGAAACCAATGGAAGTTAGGTGCCCAGAGGATCAGGGTGAAGGGTGTTTGTGTGATGCTTTCAGCACAAATAGGAGAGCTGTGGTTTTCTCCCAGAGCCTAGGGCAAGGAGTTGAGCAGACAAGGACTCTGCCACCAGCCCCAGCTGCTGCAAGGAACCAGATTCTGCTGCTAACACAAGCACCCCAAGTGCCCGTCGTAACTCACTGAGGTGATGTTCTAGCAAAAACTCCTGGCACTGGAGAGCCATGCCTACTGGCATTTGGGGTCTGAGTCCAGACAGGGAAGCTGGCATGGCCTTGCCCCAAGAAGCGAGAGAAGAACACCGCTGTGTTTGTGTTGTTTGCCTGTAAACAGAGACCTGTCAAATGCTGTGTTGAGATGAAATCCCTAACGGGGGATGAAGAGGTGTCTGGGCTGAGACCCAGCCAGTAACAGCACCCTGTGGCATCCATCCCCTTCTCTCTCCCCTGCTGCCCCACCCAATCACATGGTTTTGAGGGGAAGGGAAGGGAAGTGGGCTCCATCATTTTGTAATTTTAGAGGGCCCCTAAACTATGCAATGGACATAGCCCCCGTAACCCCAGTCTCCCCCGCCCCACCCAGTGTATGTATCAAGATCAATGAAGTGATGCCCTATTGCTGAATAAGACTGGTCACCTGCACCTCCTACTCCTGCTGCTTGGAATGATGCCAGGACTCAGATGTCACTAGCTTGTTCTTTCTCCCTCCTGAGCAAAGACCTGGTAAATCCCTGGACTGTGAGTTCTCCAGGAAGCCTTGGGGGTATCACTTGAGCCAATAGGTGGCTCCTCCAAGAAAACATTGCCAGTCAGTGCATTCCTTCAGCCAATGTTTGGATTGGCTGTGTGAGCATCTTCTAGCATTGCAGCCAAAGCTAAACCAGGCTCCTCTTGGGGGCTGCTCTGCCAGGCTGAGTTGGTATGGTAGGAGCTTCACTTCTCAGCTGGAAATTGCTGTCTTCATATTTCACACTATATAGTGCCCTATATAGTGTCTGTCTCACAGTCCTCATGCAGATGGGTAAACTGAGGCACCAAGAGGGGCAGTGCTAATGTCACACAACAGGTTAGCAGCAGAGCTCTCAGGCTGGTGTTCTATTCACCACTCCACAGCTACCCTCGGACAGGAAACGTTTGTAGCACAGGAGAATTAGGTATCAGCCAGGAGATCAACTTATTCCCAACCAGAATCCTTCACAAGCTGGAAAGCGGTGGAAATGGAGCTTATTCCTAATGGAGGAAACAGTCCAGCATGTGTCTTAGTTGAGTTCTTTCTCACCCTCTGGAGGTCTTTGTGTCCTTTCACTCTCCCGCCCCAGCTCCTCTGGCCAAACTTACAAACTCTGCTGATAGCATCCCCTTCAATTAGTTCCCCTTGGCTCCAGGACAATGATTCCCCCACCTCCTGTGCCACGGTGACAAACCCTCCTGAAGCAGTGAAGAAAGCGGCCGCAATTTCTGAGTTGAGAGCTCTCGAAAAATCTCTCTGACCCATTCCCAGTAAGTGGTGCTCGGCAGAACTCTTAAGGCTCCTGCTTAGGAGCCCTCAGTTCTGAGAAAAGCAAACCACAAGGCAGATGGGATCTCTCAGCCAGCGAGAAAAATACAATGAAGGCTGCCAAGTGCTGGCCAAGATGCTTATAAAGAGCCCCAGCCAGCATTCCGGCACACTTTAATAAAGCAGGTCCGTGGCTGAAACCCCATACAGCTGTCAGGTCCCGTTCCTGAATTTCCCTGCACGTCAGTGCTAATCACCAGGAAATCTGTGCATTAACAGAATGGAGCAAGTTCACACACTACATTGTCTAGAGGTTCACCAGGCATGGATCTGGACCCTTTTCTGCTTCACTGTCAGCCCATCCTGCCTGAATGAATTCAGCCAGCGTCAGTGACATCACAGCAGCTCCCATGGTGACTGAATTATGATGTCACAAGCACTGGAATGTGATGCCGCTGAGTGAATTGGGCTGGGGGATAAGGCTGATTATAAAGCCTGTAGGTTCGTTGCACATATGTCTAAGGACATTGTTCTCTCCTGGTGGCCTCTGCATTGTCTACCTCTCTAATGGGCTTCCCGTCCCTTCTCCTGACACAATCCAGCAGCAGGACTCCTGGGGACAGTGGCAGTTCCAGATTTTGTGATAATCCCCAACTTGTGGGGAAACCACCCCTTTAGGGATGGACTCAGCTTTCAAAGACAAGGAGAATGATGGGAGCTGCTGGGTGCAGGTCACTTCAGAAAATCTGACTCATCATCTGTTAGAAACAAATGCTTAGAAACAGAATTCAGCAAATGAGGATTTGGGGGTCACCACTCTGCTTTTTGCTGATCCTTAAACTTACAAACTTTACACCCATCAGTTACAACAGGATGTTCTGATTCTGAGAGGTGGTATCTCCCAATGAGATCAGTGGGAGATGTGGGTGCTCAACACCTTGTGAAATCAGACCATATTCATTTTTATCTCAGTATTTGTAAAAGAAAGAGAGAATTTAGCTAGCTTTGTGACATTGCAGAGCTTCCTCTTGCTTGGACCCCTGTTTAGAGGTACCATGCTCAAGGACTCCATTAAAATACCAGAGATAGATTGGGTTAGATTTGATAAGTGAAGTATCAGCAATAGAAATGGCAGAAACAGACATTTGGGTTCTTATGGCCTCATGCAACTTTTCTTTGGTGAAGTGTGGACTTGCACCCCTGAGTTCTAATGCACCCAAAATCTCAAAGAGAAGCCTCCAAGTTTGGCTTTTACTACTAGATATGTATATATTATCCCCAGGCTCATTTGAAATTCACCCTGGCTTGAGTGAGAATGAGAGAATCTGGGCCAAGCTTGGGCAAAGATGTATATTTCACTGGGTTTGAATATCATTCAAACCGTGCTTTGGGTCTTGTTGCACGTGCTTCATGTACAATGTCTTTTAGGAAACAGCTCACCTGTCTACAGAGACTGGATAGTTTGCTCTGTATAGAGATATGTGTAATTATATCACAGGATTGTCTACTCCAGTGGTTCTCAAACTAGGGCCGCCGATTGTTCAGGGAAAGCCCCTGGCGGGCCGGGCCGGTTTGTTTACCTGCCACGTCCACAGGTTCGGCTGATCACAGCTCCCAGTGGCTGCGGTTCGCTGCTCCAGGACAATGGGGGCTGCGGGAAGCGGCGGCCAGTATGTCCCTCGGCCCACGCCGCTTCCTGAAGCTCCCATTGGCCTGGAGCAGCGAACCGCGGCCAGTGGGAGCCGCGACCGGCCGGACCTGTGGACCCGGCAGGTAAACAAACTGGCCCGGCCCGGCAGGGGCTTTCCCTACACAAGCGGTGGCCCTAGTTTGAGAACCACTGGTCTACTCTGCTGACTTAGGGCATTTGACTGTGCCCAGCCTACTATTTACTGACAGCTAATGAGGTTGCTCCTCCAGCCCAAGAAGCAGAGGCTTGTGCTTTGGTGCTGAAGGTCCCATGTCATCTCCAGGTCAGACTTGGAACCCCTAACCAGGGCCGGCTCCAGGCACCAACTTGGCAAGCAGGTGCTTGGGGCGGCCTCTTCGGAGAGGGGCGGCAGGTCCAGCTATTCTGCGGCAATTCGGCGGACGATCCCTCACTCCCGCTCGGAGCGAAGGACCTCCCGCCGAATTGTCGCCGCAGATCGCGATCACGGCTTTTTTTTTTTTTTTGGCTGCTTGGGGCGGCCTAAACCCTGGAGCCGGCCCTGCCCCTAACTCACATTGGTGAGCAGTTACTCGCCCAAAGAGTGCCACTGCAGTGAGTGGGACTGCTGGTGTAAGTAACTGCTCATGAGCAAGAGTAAGCGGGGTCACAATCTGCCCCTCTGTGTGTCTGGCCATGCTTGGATACAACTTCAAGAGCCTTCTGCTGCTATTTCTTGTGAGCAGATTCTTGTCTAGTCTTTGTCCTTCCCTCAGCTGATCACTGAACGCTGGGTGCCAGGCGCCTGGATAAAGCCAGCCCTAGGGGAAGGTGAGGAGTGGAGATCTGATGCATTCGGGCCCAAACCAGGCAGCAGCTGACTTGCGTGTGTCCTTTTCTTGCAGCTGAAGAGGCTTGAACACCAAAGCGCTTGCACCAGGGTGAAACATTCCACACACACGCCTGCACAAACCCTGCTTCCCTGTCGTTTGCCTCTTGTCTCGGTGCTAGACGTGAGGTGTGGTCCTTTGAAGTCTGGTTCCCTCCGACAGAGCCGGCACAACAAGCCACCAGCCAGGGATACATGACTTCAGCAGGCCCAGCCTCTCCAAAGTAACCTCTTAATTAGCATCTATTCATAGTAACAATTATTGGGACATTAAATGTGTATTTATATCGAGTCACCTCCGTTCCGCAGCAGGCGGCCCCAGTATTCCTCATCAAGAAGCAATTTAAAGACGGGAAGGGAAGGAGGCCTCCGCAATGGGGGAAGGAGAGGGTTGGTGCTTGTTGGCATTTATAATTCTCATGGCTTTGTTTACTTCTCATTGCTATAATTGAGAGATTTGTTAGATATTAGATGCGCAAAGATGAGGAGACAGACTCCACTGATTCTCTGATCCAGCTGCTTATCTGATGCCCTTAGCATATGTCACCATTCTATCAGGCCAGCTCTGGTCTTTGCAATGGCTGTTTTAGTGCTGTAAAGAGCAAAGGGCCGATAGTGCAGGCTACAGGCAAGCATAGTGTAAGCAGCTGCTGCAACAGCTTCCCGCACACCCAGCTTTGCCAATGCAAGGCAGTCCTGACCTGTAGGCTGCAGCCCCTCCCGCTATTCCAGTCCTGGGACTATCAGATAACTCTGCCAATGCCCCTCAACCCCGGCCCACAGCACCATCTGTTATGCCAGGCTAAGGCTTCCCCACACAGCTCTGCCGATTCACCTCCTGCAGCAGCATCTGCTGTTGCGGTCTTGGGCCTCAGTGCTCAAATAGCACAGTGTCTTTTGTGGCAGGGCAGAAATGTCATCACTTAACAACCAACATGAGCTCAACTCCCTGTGCTAGCTGTGTGTGGACTCACCATTGTGCGATCAGTGCCGGTAACAGCTAAAACCATTTCCATTGGCAGGACTCAAGAGCTTGTATCTAAGTAAGTGCTGGTAGAAACAAAGTGGGCTGTGAGGCAAGGAAAAACCATGGCATTAACAGGGTGGCCAGTTTTCCAGTTTTTGACCAGAAAGTCCCCCACTTTCCCCCGGAAAGTCTGGTCGAAAAGGGAACCTGATGGCATCCGGTCAGATCTACTGATGGGATACCCAAAGTCAGGTTACTGCAGGTGGGGGAGCAGGGCCAGTGCAAGGAAGTTTCGCGCCCTAGGCGAAACTTCCACCTTGCGCCACCCCCCCACCCAGCTAACCCCGCCCCCCCGCTGCAGCTAACCACGCCGCTCCGCCCTCCCACCAGAGGAGCCCCCCCAGGCTTGCGGCACCAATTGGAGGAGAATTAGAGCAGGGGCTGTGTGCTCGTGGAGGAGGCAGAGTGGAGGTGATCTGGGGCGGGGAGCGATTCCCCTGTGCACCCCCCCCCCGTTACTGCGGGCAGCCCTCCACACGCCCCCCTGCCCCAGCTCACCTCCACTCCACCTCCTCGCCTGAGCGGGCTTTTAGGCGCCCTCAACCACTAGGCGCCCTAGGCGGCCGTCTAGTTTGCCTAGTGGTTGCACCGGCCCTGTGGGGGAGGCAGGGTGGATCCCCAGGGGGAAGGGACAGGGCAGAAGCAGGGCCTCGGGGGAAGAGGCAGGGCGGGGATGAGGCCTGAGGGGCAGGGCCTCGGGGAAAGGGGTAGGGCAGGGGCGGGAGCCTCAGAGGAAAGGGGTGGGGCAGGGGAGGGTGCAGCACTCCTGCTGGAGTTTTTGTTTTTTAAATATTACAAAGTTGGCAACCCTACATGGCAAGCTCAGCATTGCTACCTTCCTAGTCCATCTGTTGCCCATGTCCCCCACTCCCAGCACCCACGGCAGCACCCGCATTTCTCACTGCCGTTCAGGTGTCCCTGTAGGTAACCCCCTGCTCGGCATCTTCTCAGGGGAGGACGAAGACACCATTTGAAGTAGAGACAAAGGGGCCCTTGCTTCGTCAGCATGAACCTCAGGCAGCTCCCGAGAAAAATTCTGGGCCATTAGTGGAACATAAGAAGATTTATAATTGAAATCTAGTTTGTAGCACTACAGGCGGCGCTCTCGAAAGACATTTCTCAGGGAAAAAAAAACAGAGAGCGACAGAGAGAACTAGTTAGAAGAGTTTAAAAATCTCTCCTAAAACTCCACTGCATTTAACACTGCGTGATAGTTTTCATAATTCAGTACAAAGTGCAAAGCTCTTTAATGAGCCCATTAATGACCCTTTAATTTACTCTGCCAGGGCTAGATTCATAAAACATTCATGTTCCATTTACATGGGATTTTCCTGAGACTGTTTGGGGGGGAGTCACCATGAGGGAGCAGGTGGGATAAAATGCAGGGGGTTTCCTGCCCACACCTGGCACGCTCTTCTTTCTTTGTCTCTTTCCCCCTCACCCCCTCTCTGTGTGTATCTTTTAATATTGCTGGAGAAGCTGCAGGGACCCTAGAGGGAGAAGTGGCATCTTGTGACCCTGCTGCATGGTATGTATACACTATGGACTGCTCTATCTCTGTGCTCTACATGCAATTAAACTCTCTTCAGGAACCAGCCAAAAAGGGATCTTCAGAGCCAGTCTGGGAAAGCAAATCGTTACAGTGCAGCACCTATTCCTTTGTCAGATCTCCAAGGGGTTCATGCACCTATTGCAGGGTCAGATTCCTTCCTTCCGGGCTGTTAAAGCGAAGACCAACTAGATTCCAGGCTGTTTGGGAGTTAATTGCCCCGAGCTGGCAGCTTGCTCAGCTCTGCAGAACACCGAGGAGATGCGGCTTCTGTCCCCAAGGAGCTCCCAGAAAAAACAAACCACACAGGCAATGCACTGGGCGACCAGTGTCACAGCAGGGAAGGGTGTTGTGATCTTGGTGAGTGGCTGGGGTGTATTTGGGGTGTATAGGCCTCACGGGAAAAGGCGGTGGAGGTTTTAAAGAGGGATCCAAAGGGAGAGAGGGTTGAGGGAGGCTGGCCAGAGCAGGTCAGAGATGGGATTTTAGAGGTAAAGGGGCAGCACTGAAGAAGACACAGAAAGGGGGGGGGCGGGGGGGGGGGGGTGCTTAGGCAGAGTGAAGTAGTAAGAGAGCACAAGGACTAAGCAGTGCAGAGTCTTGAAGCTGAGAATAAGGAGGCTGAATTGGACATGGAAAATGAGAGGATGCCAGAGGAGGGATTTGAAGAAATGGACTTTGCCAGAGCATCAGACAAGGCAGCGTCAGGTCTATCCCCTGGCACTACAAGCTTGTTCCCTACAGCCTATTCAGGTGCCCAGGCTAAAATGTCTCAAGTGATAGCACTGCCCTTGGGAGCTGATCCAAGTCGAAGAAGAATCAGCACAGCCAGGACATTTTTTCCTGTTACTCATCCTAAAGTTTTCTTCGCTCGGTTTCATCCTGTTCCTCTGATGGTCGTCACCCACTTCTGGATCCCCTTAAGTCCTCTCCCTCCTTGGTATTTGCACCCTCCAAACACCTGGAGACAGTGATTGTCCCAACTCCAGGCATCGCTTAGCCAAGCTATAGAGATTTAGCGGTTTTCATCTTTCCCCAGCCTTGTGCGTCAATATCCTTGAGCCTCTTACTCATCTTTGTTGCTCTTCTCTGAATTCTCAGGAGCTCTGGTTTTATCTCTCCAAGTCTAATAACCCCAGCAGATTTCCTTGTAACAATTCCGGAGGACACAGATCCCAGCCTGCCAGATCCCATGAGTTAATACCCAAAACTGTTGGCACAGAAAGGTGAGGATGATGCTATTAACAGATGTAAAACTTCTACCCCTTTGAACAGTTTCTAGAGTTAATATTTCTAATATCACTATATTATAGAGATAGCAGTGAGTAGACTTCATGCTTGAAGGACAGAGGAGATTGGGTTTCCCGGAGAGATGTCCCATTTCACAAATGAAGCACACTTGGGACACGGAATTTTTCTTGTCTCCATAATCCCCTCCCTAGAAATTAGGGATTTACGTGACTCTCTTTTCCCTGCTCATCCCCGATTTTGCTGATGCATGTTGGAAACCCGATGGATCATTAAGGCACTGACACTGCCTCTGCCTGAATGGTTCATGAGTCATCCTTATCGCTTCACAGTTAAAAGGACTGCTGACGCTGATGCCCTCAGAAAGGACACGTCAGTGGGAATATCAATGTGTTCCAAACCATGTCATTGCTCATCATAAGCACTGGGCTGTGTGCACACTGCCTTGTTATTGTAGGGTCTCTAGTGGGCACTGATTTGTTATTGCAGGGTCACTTGTGAGTGCAGGGGAAGAGAACCCCATAGTGAAATTGCCAAACTGAGTAGCTGGTTTATTATAGGACTGGCTTGCAACGTAGGGTCAAATTTGTTCCAACATTTCAGTTACAAAACCTAAGACCAACAGAAATGCTAAATATGGATTTAAAAAAAACTATTCCAAAGGAAAAAGATTTGGGGTAATATTGCCAAATGTTCCTAAGTGACTTTAGCGCATAAATGCTATTTTCAAAAGTGATGTAGGCACTGAAGAACCTAAGGGTTTGTCTACACTGCAATCTGAAGTGTGGTCACAGCTCAGGTAGACATACCCGCAATAGCTTTACCTATGCTAGCATGGCTAAAAATAGAAGATAGATGTGGTGGCATGTGCTGTACTATCATGCCGAGGATCCTGGGTCCATCTCCAGGTCCAGGAGTTGGGAACTATTCTTGAAAGCATTTAATTAGTCTCGTTAATTATGATTGATTGTATTTCAAGACACAGCTCTCTGAAAGTTTTACAGTCCCCTCCATGCTCTTTGAGTTGTGCGGGGCGTTGTTTTCTCCCCTCTTTGCTTCTCTGGCAAGAGACTTCTGCTCCTTCCTTTCATCGATGCTCTTGCTGGAGTGGCTCAGACAGTGCAGTTCTTCTGATGAATGAACTGGACTGGTGTCTGGACATCCACCAAGCCAAGGGTCTTTGCTTTGACGCAGTCAGGAGGGAAGCTGCCTCCATAACTCCATCTAGAATGACCCTGAACTCCAGTTTCCAAAGGAAGGACTCACTCCCTGTGTGAATGGTGGACTCGCTGTCACATTCAGTCCAGTTGGAGATTTGAGGAATAATGGGATGAGCAATGCTGGCCAGGACGACTGATGGGTTATTGTGGATGAATTGTAGCTGTGTCAGATTCCTGAGGTGCCCTTGCTACAGTCTCCTCTTGGTTGAAGTTCTGATGTTGGGACGTTTCATGGGTAGCATCAGTCCAGGTCAGGGCATAGTGCTGGAATCTCTGAGATCACAGGTTCAAGTCCTACAACAGGCTTAAGGTTCATGGGCAGTGTAAACACTCCAGGAGCACTGGAGAGATTTGTAGCCGTGTTTTGGGAATGATGTTCACACTGGTGTGTGTGGCTATGGGACATAACCAGAGGGAGACCTCCTCCATCCCATGGGACAAAAACTCTATGGAATAAAAAATCAGAGAAGGAGACTACAGCAGCAACTGTGAAGGAGTGGAAGAGGCCTTACAGGAGATCAGTTCATGAAGAATGAGGAAACTGTGGAGTACAATGAAAAAGCAGGAATGATGGATTATGATCAGAGAAAAATGGCTGATACCGAAATCCTTATACTACTCTGCTAGTAGCACTGTCCTTCCAAGGTGCTGTCACCCTGAGCTCCCTTCTGTCTGCTATGACTGATCCACGGGGTTTTCTGGCTGCCGCTTCCCGCAGCCCCCATTGGCCTGGAGCAGCGAACCGCGGCCAGTGGGAGCCGCGATCGGCCGAACTGCGGATGCGGCAGGTAAACAAACCGGCCCGGCCCGCCAGGGGCTTTCCCTACACAAGCGGCGGCCCTAGTTTGGGAAACACTGGAGTAGGGGATCTGAGCAGGTGGGCCTTCCCCAGAGACGGAGGAGAGAGCGGAAAGCTCAGTGCACACTGGCCCTCCTGGGGCTTCAGAGGGAGTGAGTGGAGGACCCGGATTTCATTGGTCAAACCACTCCCTCTCTGTGGAAAACAGGAGGTGCAACATTGGAAGCACTGACTGGACCCTGTGAGATTAGATGCCCCTGGGGTTGCTCCACATGGAGTTGGGTCATTGCCAGCAATCTGCCTTGCTGGAAGGGGAGTGAGGCAAGAAGAGGAAGCCAACAGGGGATGAGTGTCAGGAAGGGGAGAAATCACCCGGCCGTGCAGAATGGCTCGCACAGCCTGGGTTCTCTGTCTAGGGCAGCTCAAGGGTCTCCTGGTCCACTTGGCTCTGGCGAAAAGCAAATGCTGGGCTGCTGTATGGGGCTGGGGACTGTTTGCACCTTATTGTTATAAACTCCTAGAAGAAACAGTTCAGGAATTTTGTTCAGACAGGAACCCCAATTGTTTACACAGCACAGGCTGCCAGTTAGTTAGAAACACATGGGCTTTTATTATTACATTTCCCTGGAAAAACAATGGTTTAAATTAAGGGGGAAATATTTTGTGAAAATCAAAACTTTCTTTTCAAAAAAGGCCTTGCCCTGGGCTCCCCTACCCCTTCCTGATTCCCCTCTCAGAACTTCCTTGGCTTCTCCTAGGGAAGTTCATCCTTCATGGACCCAGTTGCTCATGGCAATAAGGGTTGCCTTTGGTTGGGCTAACCGTGCTGCCTGTGTGGCTAACAGAATGGTTTTCTTTACGAGCAAAGTGTCTCCTTTCCCCTTCAGTATATAAGCCTTGCAATATCCCAGGATGCACGACTTCCTCCAGCTAAGACCTCCAAGAGTTGTGGCCCTGGGTCCTACACACTATTGTGATGTCCTGATTGTCAAGAAAGCGGCTCCTCCAATGCACCTCGATCCTGATCATCGGCACCCTCTGGTATTTTAGTCCTGGGCTCCCCTGCATGCACAGCTCTGCCCATGCACCTCAGTCCTGACCTGCAGTACCTCCTGCTCTTCCAGTCTCCAGCCCCTCACACAGCTCTCTGGATGCTTCTCAGTCCTGACCTGAAGCCCCCACCTGTTGTTCCCTGCAGGAGCTTCTATGCATTCAGCTCTCCCCATTCACCTCAATCCTGCCTGCAGCGCTCTAGAAGCAAAGCATATTTTCATAAACATGTGCAATCTGGAAATAACCCTTCTGGGAGTGACAGATTAATAGTTACTAATTACACAATTATTTTATTCTGTAGCACTAATAAAAAAAGGATTTGGAGTTGTTTTTTTAAAAAAAGTCTAAAGATTTATTTAATTAAAACTACAATTTACTGAAAAACCAAGTAATTTTTTATTGATACAGACAATGCTGTGATTGTATAATTAATAATTAATTACTTATGGGAATGACACTTTAATTTACTTAGACCTATTAATTTATTTGTTTTTCCTGAGCACTGGTTGCCTCCAGAACATGGATTCCATGGTGGCAAATTGTTCTGCATGGTGTGATGTGTCCCAAAGGGAGCTGGATGACATCCACCAAAGTCACTTTCATTTGTGGCCTAAGACAGAAGCTGGTCTCTGGCCCTGAACATGCAGTATGGCATTTGAAGCCTGATCCCTTAAACACTGCAGCTCACTCCTGCCCAGACTACTGTGACTTCTCCCCAGCGACTTCATGTTGCTGTTGCCATAATAGCTGATATCAGTCCCCAGATCCCAAAGCAACTGGACAACCGCAAGGGCTGCTCCAGCAGCAGCACTGAAGGCCCATCAGGATAGGCCTGATGAAGGGGAATAAAAACCTCAATTGCTGCCCTCTAGGAACAAGCCATACTGCTCTACAGTGCAACGGGCTTCATGTCTGGAAAAATAAAGCACAGCCCCCAATTCCTGTTTGCAAACAGAAATAAGAAGTTGTGGAGCCAGGTGGGAAAATGCTCGCTGCAGCAAAACCAGGGGAAAGGCAAACCAGGTTAGACTCAGGCTGAACCTAGAGTCCAATAGGCTCTAACAATTAGTTTGGGGAAGTTCTATGGCCTGTGTGTTACAGGAGGTCCTATTGGCTAGATTGTCGGGCACAATGGGTAGTGATCAACGGCTTGATGTCTAGTTGGCAGCCAGTATCAAGCGGGGTGCCCCAGGGATCTGTCCTGGGGCTGGTTTTGTTCAACATCTTCATTAATGATCTGGATGGTGGGATGGATAGAACCCTCAGCAAGTTTGCAGATGATACTAAGCTGGGGGGAGAGGTAGATATGCTGCAGGGTAGAGATAGGGTCCAGAGTGACCTAGACAAATTGGAGGATTGGGACAAAAGAAATCTGATGAGGTTCAACAAGGACAAGTGCAGAGTCCTGCACTTAGGACGGAAGAATCCCGTGCACTGCTACAGGCTGGGGACCAACTGGCTAAGTGGCAGTTCTGCAGAAAAGGACCTGGGGATTACAGTGGACGAGAAGTTGGATATGAGTCAGCAGTGTGCCCTTGTTGCCAAGAAGGCTAATGGCATATTGGGCTGCATTAGTAGGAGTATTGCCAGCAGATCGAGGGAAGTGATTATTCCCCTCTATTCAGCACTGGTGAGGCCACATCTGGAGTATTGAGTCCACTTTTGGGCCCCCCACTACAGAAAGAATGTGGACAAATTGGAGAGAGTCCAGCAGAGGGCAACAAATATGATTAGTCCAACCCCCTGCTCTAAGCAGGACCAACACCAACTAAATCATCCCAGACAGGGCTTTGTCAAGCTGGGCCTTAAAAACCTCTAAGGATGGAGACTTCCTGAGGTCTCTTCCAACCCTAACCTATGATTCTATGATCACAATGGTTCCTTCTGGCCTTGGAATCTATGAATCTACAACAGGGGGACTGCTGCCTGCCCCATCTCCTTCCATCCGGGGCTGCCTCGGCACAGACTCAGGAAAGATGGAGGCAGGGCCTTTGTGTGATGGGGTCAGAGCACTCAGAGATGGAGAAGCTGGGATGATGGGGAAGGGCCAGAGGGACTGGATATGCAGGTGAGGAGAGAGGGGCTCCGCTGTGCATGGAGCTGGCTCATATCCAAGCCAGGTGAGTACCGAGTGAGAGCCATTCCCATCTGATGGCTGTGTGCAGTGGGGCTCCCACCACAAAATACACCATCACTGCCAGCCATAACTCCCTTCCTGTCCCCCAGCAGACAGTCTCGGGCTAGAGCCCAAGCACTGACCGAGCTCCCCTCAGACAGAGCCCCTCCAGTTCAGGGCTGACTGAGACACCTTGGCAGGGGGAGATTTGTGCTATGCCTAGGGTGGAGCTGCTTTTGCTAACACCTTCCTGCTTGTTGCTTGCCCTGCTGCACCCCCATCTCCTCCTCTGCAGCCCAACTGGTGCGAGTCACCTGACTTAGCCCCTTACACCAGATCAGTTTCCAATTGCCAGTATAAAGGAGCATAGGCGTTATTGTAACAGATCACACCAACAGGCTGCTCAGTCTCACCTCCTGCCCTATCAGAACAGACTGAGAGCACCTAGCCAACGTGAACGGGGTTAGGCTAACCCCAGGGGCTTTGGGAAACCCCTCCCCACCTGTCCACCTAATCCTACTAAACAAGCTATCCTGACCCTTGCAATCTATCTGCCCGCCTCTTGCCACCCCAGATCAGACCGGAGGCTGATCGAGTCCACTATCCTGCTTCTTCCATGCTAGATCAAGCCACTGACCTATTTCATCTAGCACTTTATTTCTGGCAAAAACTAATAGCTGATGCTTCAGAGGAAGCACACAACCCCTACTCTAAAACAAGCAATGACATCTAGCCATTAGTGCAGTGAGGTATCAAGTGAGGAAATCCCTGATTCCAATCAGCTAATGCCCTGAAGCATGTGGTTTTACTTTAGCTGACATAGATAGAGATGTTACCAATGGCTATTAACCTACATGGTCCTCTTAAGTCCAGCTATAGTATTTAGCTGGCTACCCTCCAGTAGCAGTGCTAAGGAGGTAGAGCCTGCTCCCAGCTATGCTGGAGGTTTGGGGGGTCTCCCAGAAGGTAATGGAGGGAGGAGTCAAAGCAACCCCAACCCATTCGTTAGTGGGGACAGTGTCATTGATGCACACACATGCTCACAATCCCAGCGGGGGAAAGATGGTCCAGAAACAAGAGCTCAGGGCTGCAAGTCAGGACTCCTGGGCCATGTTCCTCAGTTTGCTCCAGACTTCCTATGTGGCCTTGGGCCTCAGGTCTAGGCCCCTGCCTCAGTTTCCCCACCTGTAAAATAGGGAGAGTGATCCTCCATAGCCAGGCTGAACTCATTAATGCCTGTCAAATGCCTTGTGCGTCTCGGATGGAGGATGGTAGAGAAGGGCTTCCCCCTTCCTACAGATCCAGACCTACTCCTCCTCCCTTCCTCCTCTCTGCCCCAAGAGCTTCTCCTTTGCTTGACTACCTCACTGTGTGTGTGTGTGTGTCTGCCTCTGCAGGGGGAGTTTCCCCTCTGGACAGCTAATGGCATGCTGGGGGAGCTCTGCATTCTGGCTTCCAGGGCAGAAAACCAATAGAATCAATTAGGGGTTGTGGTTGGGTTTTTTCCCCCAAAATAATTCCACACACAGCATGTTGTGAGCCCTTGTTCATGGAGAATCTGTTATTAACTGCCAGAGAATTAACAATTTTCCCTGCCTGTCATCCAGCCTGCAGCCCTCTCTCTCCAGATCTGCTTTAACCATCTCTTGCCTTTCACGAACAGGGTGGCTGGGATGCTGGGTTTGAGCCTGAGGGAGGGGGGATGCTGGGGTGCCCCTCCCATCTCCTTACCTGGCTGTGTCCCAGAGGAGGTAGATAACACCTGCCTGATAACAGGGCTTCTGGGCCCTGGTGGGACACACCCCCTACCTGCCTGGGACATGCTTTAGCACTGGAGCCAACAGGGAGATCAGTCTTTGCATGAATTTCCTTCCGTGCTACATGGGTGTGTCTTTGGCCTTCTGAGCGCCTCTCCTCTGCCCTGATGCAGCAGCAAGGGTAACAGGTGTTCAGCGAACCTCAGAGAAGAACCCAGGAGTGGGAACCCAGCGCGGAAGGCAGCAGGGCTAGTGGCTAGGCTGCCTTGACCTACCTAGGAGCAGAAGGGGAGAAGAGCAAATCCCCAGGGAGAGGACTATTTAAAGTGAAAACCTGAGGCCACTTTGGAGTGTGACTAAATTGGGATTTTGGATGATTCAGCAAGGACAAAAAACCTGAAATCCTCCCCCACCCCAGCTCCTGCTCCAGCTAGGGAAAGGGGCAACATCCCCACCCTGGGTGACCTCCTGCAGGTGCTCTGAGTGCACCTCCTCTGTGAAAGGTTGACAGGTGTGAGCTTTACGACAAGGGCAGGAAATGCCCACCAGCAGGGCTGGATTTCCAATTAGGCACAGCAGTCACATTCCTGGGGCGCTGGCATTCTAGGGGCGCCTAAAAGTTAAAAGTGGGTTAAAAGTTTCATTGTTTACAGAAAACACAAAGGTCAGCTGTAGACGGGGGAAGGGGGGGACACTGAAGATGCTGTGCCTAGGGGGGTCCACGGTTTAAATCCGGCCCTGCCCACCAGGGGATGGGTGAGGGTTGCTGTGCCCATGAGGATCTGCCTGAAAATTCCAGTCCCCAGGGAATTGGTAGCAGGAACCTCCAGCCGGAATCAGGGTCCCTGCCCCTGAAGCCAGGGCCCAGGGCTCCAGAAGAGTCCAGGAGGCCCACGGACCTGAGATCAGTTGCAGGTGTTGATGTGGAGGGGCAGGCAGTGATGTTCCTGGAACAAAGGCCCCTCAGCTCATCAGGCAAGGGAGCCAGCAAACTAAAAGAGCCCCTTATCAGATCCGTAACTCTCCACTTGCAAGTGCAGAGCCTGCGATTATGAGGCATGTGATAGCCCTTGGCTCAAGGTCGTAAGAATAGTCAACAGACTGTGAAAATATGGACACAATTAATCTCTACCAGAGGAATTTTACTGTGAGAAGAAGTCACCCGGATCGGCTCTGAGTCTGGGATGTGAGTGGAACAGTGGGTGCCATGCCTCTGTCACTGCCTGGCCTCGTTTCCAGAGCCTGCCTAGCCTTGGGGAGGTGGGGGTGCTGGCTGTCACAGCACCCATGGGAGCCGTCACAGTCTGGGTGCAAGCTGGGGCAGCCCCAGGGTAGGGAAGGTGCATGGCTCACCTGCTCAGTCCCTCTGCTGAACTATGGCTCAGGGCTGGGCTGGGGTCAATATCTTTAGCAGTGATTACAATGCATGATCCAGACTGGGCCCCGCTTGATGCTCAGAGCCCAGGGCAGGTGGCAGGGCTGGACAGTAAAAACCGTCTCTTGTGAGCTGGGCAAAATGGCTCTGAAATTGCGGCGACACAACGAACATGGAGCCCAGAGTGGCATTTCAGAGCAGAACTGTGTCTTAGTCCCAGGGAGCAGTGTGAAAGCACAGGCAGCACAGAAGCCAGCCACAACCCAGCTCTCTGCATTCCAGTCCTTCCCGGCCCCAAAGTCTATTGCTCAGCTCTGGCCGGACCACGGGACAGCTCATCTCTTCAGCCCAGCGCTCAGGTGTTCAAGCGCTGCATGGACTGTAAGGTGGATAGAAAGCTGGCTAGATCGTCAGGCTCAATGGGTAGTGATCAACGGCTCGATGTCTAGTTGGCAGCTGGTATCAAGCGGTATCAAGTAGAGTGCCCCAAGGGTTGGTTTTGTTCAACATCTTCATTAGTGATCTGGATGGTGGGATGGATTGCACCTTTAGCAAGTTCGCGGATGACACTAAGCTGGGGGGAGAGGTAGATATGCTGGAGGGTAGGTATAGGGTCCAGAGTGACCTAGACAAATTGGAAGATTGGGACAAAAGAAATCTGATGAGGTTCAACAAGGACAAGTGCAGAGTCCTGCACTTAGGAAGGAAGAATCCCATGCACTGCTACAGGCTGGGGACCGACTGGCTAAGTGGCAGTTCTGCAGAAAAGGACCCGGGGATTACAGTGGACGAGAAGCTGGATATGAATCAACAGAGTGCCCTTGTTGCCAAGAAGGCTAACGGCATATTGGGCTGCATTAGTAGGAGCATTGCCAGCAGATCGAGGGAAGTGATTATTCCCCTCTATTTGGCACTGGTGAGGCCACATCTGAAGTATTGCATCCACTTTTGGGCCCCCCACTACAGAAAGAATGTGGACAAATTGGAGAGAGTCCAGTGGAGAGCAACGAAAATGATTAGGGGGCTGGGGCACATGACTTATGAGGAGAGGCTGAGGGAACTGGGTTTATTTAGTCTGCAGAAGAGAAGAGTGAGGGGAGATTTGATAGCAGCCTTCAACTACCTGAAGGGGGGTTCCAAAGAGGATAGAGCTCGGCTGTTCTCAGTGGTGGCAGATGACAGAACAAGGAGCAATGGTCTCAAGTTGCAATCTTGAGGGGGAGGTCTAGGTTGGATATTAGGAAAAACTATTTCACTAGGAGGGTGGTGAAGCACTGGAATGGGTTAGCTAGGGAGGTGGTGGAATCTCCATCCTTAGAGGTTTGTATGGCCTGGCTTGACAAAGCCCTGGCTGGGATGATTTAGTTGGGGATTGGTCCTGCTTTGAGCAGGGGTTGGACTAGCTGACCTCCTGAGGTCTCTTCCAACCCTGATATTCTATGATTCTATGTGGGAATGGCAGGTGTGTGCCTGGAGGGGAGTGGGGTGCATGTATGATGAGGTAGCAGATAAACCTCAACCAGCTCAAAGTGCTTGTGTCCAAGATGGGAGGCATCCTGCTCCATTGCTGGGTGGCCCACAGCTCCTGTGCCCTGACTCCAGGCCTGGGTTGGTGGAGGTGTGGGCAAAGATGTGAAGGTGAGTGCAACAGTGTCTCTGTAGGGGAGGGTACCAGTAGTGCACGAGTACATGTGTATGTGGGGAGACTACATAGCTGGATGCAATGGTGGAGGGGTGTGGAGTTGTGTGTGTATGTGTGAGAAGAGTAGACACAACACGTGTGAATGTGTGAAGGTGTGAAGGGCGGGGAAGGCGGAGTGCAGAGTATGTGTAGCTATGAGTATGCAGATAGCCGCACGCGTTGCTCCGTGTGTGTGGCTGTGGTTGTGTGCGTCTGTATTTCGGTGCACAAGGTGTTGCTTTGTGTATGGCTGTAGACAGTGTGTGTGTGTGCAGTGTGTATAGAGTGTGGGTGGCTGTGTACTGTGTGTGTAGGAGGGTGGGAGTGTGTGTACACGTGTGGCTGTTTGCAGTGTGTATACGAGTGGTTGTGTGTATAGGGTGTGTGTGTGTGTGTAGGGCAAGCATCGGAAAGTGAAAATGCCAATTAAATCTGCAAATTATCCCCATCAGAAAATCCAGGACTAATTAAATTCTTAGAGGCACAAATGCTGGGCGTGGGGCTGAGGCAGGGCAGAAGTCTTCATCAGCTGATTCCTGTAATAACGAGCTCTCTGCACCACGGGCCTTGAGCAGGAGGGAGGTTCTGCCCAGAGCCTTCATGTTCACCTTGGCCATGAGGGCATGGAGGATCTCCCTTTGATGGCAGAACAATGGAGCCCTAGCGCTCGAGAAGCCCTGGCAATTGCCTTTCTTCATGGGCACGGGAGGGGGTGGGGGGCTTTGTCATTCCAGTCTCAGCACTGGGCAGCGTCTGAGTCAAGCTAGCACCCTACGGCAGGCACCGGCTCCCAGCCAGTACCCCAGGGGCTCTCCAGCCACAGGGACATCTTACCCAAGGCACTTCAGTGTGAGCAAGCCGTGAGAAAGGTTGTTTGGACCAGAACAGGGATCGTTCTGCCCACAGTGCCCCCCCCCCAGGCCTAGGGAGTCTGCAGCAGACTCGGGGGGCATGGAGGTGCCTGGGGAATCCCCCAGAATTGCCTGGTATGGGATCCCAGGAGTGGGTCAGCGCAGATGGAAATGTTTGTCACTCAAGCTCACCAGAAGCTTAGGTGAGACACCAAATTTGACTCAAAAGCTGGGGGCGAGATGTCCCCATTTACCTGTCACTCAAGAGACAAACAGGAAAGTCCTGGCACCCAGCAGAGGGTCAGACTCTCAGCACCATCGAGCCTCCTTCACACAGGCAGGATCACGCTGCTCCTCCTAGCTGGAACTGCCCCCAGGGAAGAAGGCTGGGGCCCGGCTGGGGATTCATGTGGGACAGTCGATCCGATGGGTGCATCTGACACACTCAGCGAGAGGGGGAGGCTGGATTTGGGTATGTCACAAAGGGTTGCCAACTGTTGGCACAGCAGGTACGGCTGGGGCAGGCATCGGCTGGAGCCTTCAAGCCCCAGCCACAGAGACACCCATCCCTTTGCCTATTGGGTCACCTCACATGCTGCTCATTCCTTTGAATATGAAGATGCCCACAGGGAAGCTGAAGTGCCAGGCTGTGACTGCCTCCAGGGAGCCAGGCTTCTGCCATGAGGACTGAGGCTGCTTGCTCTGCCCCAGACCATGGCACAGATGCACTTCTGGGTTGGCACCAATGCTCTGCCCCATGCAGAGAACTCATGTCCACTTGCATTACACGCAGCAAACAATTTCATTTATCCCTGGCTCCCCGATCCTCATCACAACGGGAGCCGCCAGCCCCAGCACGCAGCCCAGATTCACTGAGACAGCTCCAGATTCATATTCATAAGGAAATTCAACTGCCTGTAAAGAATCCCTGCATCAGCATTTTGCAGTGAGTCCTGACCCCTCAGCCCACTCTGTCCATCCAGGACATCATTGCAAATCCTAGTGCAAAGGAAACAGTCACGCTGCCTGGGGGGTTCATGTGGACCAGCCAGGGGCCTCCACTTCTTCCTCTGGGGCTAGTGTCCCTCCTGGCTGCTGACTTTGAATCAATGGGCTGCAGAGATACAGTGGAACAGAGCTCCATACTTGGAAAAAGCTGCTCCCTAGTGCGGCCCTGCTGGTAGCCTACTAGCTCGCTAGGCTGTCAGCCTGTTCACACACAAGCCCATGCAAGGTCAGTTCCCTCTCATCTTGGGAACTTGCCCCTCTGTGCCCCTCCCTTTAAAGCCCTATTGGGAGCTCCATGGATGCCCATCCCCATGACACAGTTCATCTGGGAGGGCTCAGGCAGCAGAGAGCTACAAGGAAGAACAAACCCTGCCCTGTGCCCCGCTCCGCTGCCCGATCAGAAATCCCTGCAGGGAGCCAGGGAAGGAATTAGAAGCACCGGCAGGCCTGGCACTGCCTGGGCCCCAGGGTGTGGTGTGAGCAGAGAGGCCAAGGAGACTCAACTCTCCTCTGACCCCAGAGGGGGCTGCTGCAGGGCAGGGCTGAGTCAGGGGAGCTTGCCTTGCTGCTGCCAAGCAGCATCCTTTCGGTGGATAGACACAGCCCTTCGGTCTCTGGGGATCTCAGAGTGGCACCTTCCATCAGCCCTAAATGAAGCTTTAAGGGGAGGAAAATGCCCAGCATGTCAATACATCCTTAACTGAGACGTCTAATGCCGCGTCTTTGGAGTGTGTCCACCAGGGGGCGGTGTTCAGCCCCTGGAACAGGACCAGCTGCCACCACCGGATGCCTGCAGCCGCACTCGCTCATGGGAGCGAAGGGGGGTTCTGTGACTACTGCTCAGAGCTGAGAACCAGGGGAGCCAGCCTCTGTCCCATCCCCCCAGCTCCTGTCACAGGCCTCCCCTCTCTGTGCCTGTGCCCTCAGGTGGAAGCTGACAGGGGTGGAAGATGGGGTATTAAGATGATCATTCCGCTCCCTGGTGCAAGCCGGAGCCACCTGGTGTGAATAAGACCCTGGCCCTCACTATAGTAATCAAGGGGGCGTGGAGGGGTGGGGGTCTCCTTGTGGGTGGATGGAAGCCTAGAGAAGCTTCATGCTAATGCTGCCAGGCAGGTGTGCCAGGCTGGGGGAGCCTAAAGAGAACCTTAGCCTCTGGCTGGATCCACAGTGCCTTGGGAAAAAGCCAGAATGCCCCCAGTGCTGGGCTCTGGCCCTGAGCCCCAGGCGCAGGCAGGGGGGAGCTGTGAGGCGCTCCCAGGAGCATATCACTGGTTGTGGTGCTCCTGGCTCTCCCAGAAAGCCAGGGCCCCAGGCTGGCTGCTACGCTGGTGCCAGATGGTGGATGAGATTACAAGAATTTGATTTTCAAATAATCCATAAACCTGGCTGAGCTAATGGCATTTCATATGCATTATCTTGTAATCCCAGAGAAGAGAACATTTCAGAGCAAAGAGCCTGATTCTCCCTCCCTGCAAGGACTCTAACAAGCTACAGATAATCCCCTTTTTGTTGGAAGGTACTTACAGGGAATCTACAAAGGCACAGGGGCTTTGCCAATTCCACAGCACAAGTGCCTGCTGGCTACTTTGCATACCAGTGGCACCTGGCCGCATGTGGCTATGGTGCCTCTGTGACACAGCCTGGGGCCTGTGGCTACAGGCCTTCTGGTGCACATGGATGCAGGGCCCAGCATGGTGCAAATCCTAGGTAGTGCACGCAGCATGGCCAGGTGTGCGTGGGTACATCACCATGTGCATGATACAGACATGGATGTGGCAGATGGTTTCTAGAGTTCCATTAGAGGACACCGCATTGATGGGCTCAGCTACAGGAGTGCCAGGAGAGTCCCACAGGATTTTAAGAATATAAGAGCTGCCTTCCTGGGTCAGACCCTGGTCCATCTTGCCCAGTATCCTGTCTCCGACAGCAGCCCATACCAGAGCTTCAGGGAGAGGGTACGGTCCTGGCTTCTGGTAGTCAGAGGTTTAGGGTTGCATCCTTGATCATCTTGGCTAATAGCCATTGATAGACCTATCCTCCATGAATTTATCCAGTTTTTTTTTTAACCCAGTTATGCTTCTGGCCACTGCAACATCCCATGACAATGAGTGCCATAGGTTAGTCGTGCATTGTGTGAAAAAGTACTTCCTCTTGTTTGCATTAAACTTGCTGCCTCTTAAATGCTTAGCATGACCCCTTGCTTTTGTATTGTGCGAAGGGGTAAATAACACTTCTCTATTCACTTTTTGTATACTATTCATGATTTTATAGATCTCTATCAGATCCCCCCTTAGTTGTCTCTTTTCTAAACTGAACAGCCCTACTCTCTTGAGTCTCTCCTTGTATGGATTCCCTTGATCATCTCTGTTGCCCTCCTCCAAACCTTTTCCAGTTCCATTATATCCTTTTTGAGATTGGGCAACCAGAACTGGACACAGTATTCAAGGTGTGGGTGCACCATTGATTTATAAGTGGTATTATATTATTTTGTCTTATTTTTTATCCCTTTCCTAATAGTTCCTAACGTACGGTTAACCTTTTTGGCTGTTGCTGTGAATTGAGCAAAAATTTTTAGAGAACTAGCCACAGTGACTCCAAGATCTCTTTCTTGGGTGGTAACAGCTAATTTAGACCCCATCCTTGTGTATGTGTAGGTGGAATTACTTTTCCAATGTTCATTACTTTGCTCTAACCAACATTGAATGTTATCTGCCATTTTGTTGCCCAGTCACCCAGTTTTGTGAGATCCCCTTGTAACTACTTGCAATCTGCTTTGGACGTAATTATCTTGAATAATTTTGTATTGTCTGCAACCTTTACCACTTCACCATTCACTCCTGTTTCCAGATCATTAATCAACATGTTGAACAGCACAGGTCCCAGTACAGATCCTTAGGGGACCCTGCTGTTTACCTCTCTCCATTGTGAAAACTGGCCATTTACCCCTACCCTTTGTTTCCTATCTTTTAACCAGTTACTGATCCATGAGAGGCCCTTCCCTGTTATCCCATGACTACTTTAGTTTCCTTAAGAGCCTTTGGTGAGGGACTTTGTCAAAGGCTTTCTGGAAGTCCGAGTACGCTTTATATCGACTGGATCACGCTTATCCACACGCTTGTTGACTCCCTCAAAGAATTCTAATAGATTGGTGACACGACTTCCCTTTACAAATGGGAACAATTGTGTTTCAACAAAATTGTGTTTATCTATGTAGCTGATAATTCTATTCTTTACTATAGTTTCTACCACTTTGCCTGGTCCTGAAATTAGGTTTACTGGCCAGTCACTGGCAGGAGCACCTCTGGAGCCCTTTTGAGGAATTGGTTGTTACATATTGGTCTATAGTGTATTTGTTTCCCAGGAAGCTCCCACTCAATTTTACTGACGTTCCTCCAGAAGCAACCGAGTCCCACTGAGCTACAGGCTGTCTTCCAAGGGCCCACCCCAGCTCCTATTGAATCAACAGCAAAACTCTGCTGCCTGCAGTGGGAGCGGGATAAGGCTCTTCGTGGGAGAGTCGCACAAGGGCCGGTGTGACGGTCCCCCTGACAGTGGGGGTGGGATGGGATTCGGAGCTGGAGGCCGATGTTGACTCATGGCAGTTTTCTGAGTAACTCAAGAGAACTAAAGGGGGTGGCATTCTAATCTGAACTGAGATGATACCAAGCCTGTGAAACTCCCCCCACAAGGCAGGGCTGTGGCCTGCAGTGTCCCAGAGGAAAGAGTCCAGCCACAGGGGTCCTTCACCCATACCCCTGGCCAGGTCTGGCAGAAAACCCCCTACAGGCCCAAGCCAGACAATCCTTATTCCCTCCAAGCCGAGGAGCGGCAGGGCCTGCATGGAATGGGGACGTTTCCGTGGCATTGGGGGAAGGGCCTTGTCAGCTGAGGCATGAAATTTGCCTCTCATCTCAAATGTGTGGGGGCAGGACAGGCTGCAGCAGCTTTACAGCTACTTCACTCTGCAATCTGCTTCTAGAGGAGTGGACGCTGACAGGGGGGCAGCCTGTTCTTGACCCTCCTTCCCCAGTCCTGCTCCAGCAGCTCTGCCAGCTGCTCTCATCTTTGAACCCAGAACTTTCCTGCTACAAACGCCCTGGGAATCTCTAGGATAAAGCATGGGAACTTAGAGATCAATGGCACAAATACAACCAGGACTCTGCAGATGCACCTCACTCCTGACCCAGAGGCTGCCCCCACCCTCCACTATTCTGCATCCAGAGTCTCTTTCTGGAGGGTCCTCTCTCCCCAGCCCTGGGGCAGACCTTGGAAGCAAACGCTGCTTGCACTGGGCACCGATGGAAACGTTGCTAAATGCTCCAGGGGCGTCGCTCCTCCAATCTAGTTGTAGCCATAAGCTCACAGCAGGGCTGATGCAGCCCATGGGTCAGTGCCAGAGATGGTACCTCCTACGCCCCTCCTGGCCATCTGGAACATGCTGCTGGGCACGTCAAGCCCAGGAGGAGAGGGAGGGGGAGGGGCTTTGCAGCCTGATCATTTATGGAGCTGCTGGCGAGTTTTCACACTCCCGCCAGATTCAGCTGTTTGGGCTCTGATTGACATGCTGCCATGGGGGAGAGACACCCCACCCCCGAGGGAAGTGCTCTGCATGGCGCTGATGAGGGCAGGGGGCAGAGTGACAGCCCGGGGCCACCTGGCATGATAGGAGATACTAACTGGAAGCAGCACAAGCCCTGTTGGACACAAGTTCTGACAGTGACGGACGGACAGCTGGGCCTGTGTCCTGGCTCTGCTAAGGAAGGCAGCAGCCATCATTAAAGAGGATGCCTCAAAGCACAAGCAGAGCTGGATGCAGCCCAGAGTAGGACTAGAATAGCAGGGGGGTGTTTGGGGTGCGTGGGCAGAGCTGCAGGTGGGTGCCTAGGAGTGGAGGAGCAAGGGGAATGGCAGGTTGGGGTGGAGGCGCATTGGCAGAGCTCTAGGGAGAACGGGAGAGAAGCCAGGACTAGGACAGTAAAGTTTCTGCAGGGCCGAGGTGTGTGGTGGGGGCACCCAGAAATGGATTGAGGTGTCTTGGCAGATCACTGTAGGGAGAGCCCAAGCCTGGAATAGCTGGGGGAGCTGTAAGCCAGGAATGGGGGGCATCGACAGAGCTGCAGGTCTGGAACAACTTTGGGGTTGGCCTGTTACTTTCACAAGTGCTACATTAATGCCCAGTTTTTAACTGATGGTAATTAAAGTGAAGGGATTCTCTGCTAAATTGCAGCTGGGACACTGACACCCTTCTGCTCAGGAGCTAGTCACAAGCATTTGGGGATTGAGAGACTCCTGTGACAGCCTACTATAGCAGGCAGCTCTCCTCCTCCTGGCCCAGGACAGTCCTGGTATCACACTCCCACCTGCCTTGGGAAGAGACACAAACATGCAGAGAGCTTGGCCTGTTGCAGGGTTAGTCCTGGGCATGGCCCGGGCTTGTGCTACTAGGCGACCCTACCCCTTGCGTAAGGGATTCGCGCTGGCCAGGGCTCCCGACCCTCGGGAGATTTCAGTACTCTGAGATGCGGATGGAGCTGGTTCTTGCCACCCTCATGAATTCTGCTAGGGATGCTGAGAGGTGGGGGAAAGCATTAGGGGTCAAAGCAGCATTTTAAATGGTTTAGAGCAGGGGTGGGCAATCATTTTCCCAGGGGGGCCACTACATGAATTTCGGTAAGTTGTCATGGGCCACACATTTCTACTATAGTAATGGAGGGGGTGCAGGATCTGGGAGGGAGTTTGGGTGCAGGAAGGAGCTCCAGGCTGGTGCAGAATGTTGGGGTGCAGGAGAGGGTGAGAGATGTGGGCTCTGGGAGGGAGTTTGGTGTAGGAGAGGGCTCCGGGCTGGGGGTGCAGGGTCTGGGAGGGAGTTTGGGTGCAGAAGCGGGTTCTGACCTGGGACAGGGGGTTGGGGTGCAGGAGGGGTTGTGAGGTGCTTACCACAGGTGGCTCCCGGCCGATGGCACAGCAGGGTTCAGGCAGGCTATCTGCATGCCGTGGCCCCCCGCCACACCCAGAAGCAGCTGCAGTTGGATGCTGCTGGCACGTCTCTGCATGCCCCTTGTGGGGAGGGGAGCAGCGGGTCTCCGTGCGCTGCCTGCACTCACAAACACCGCCCCCGCAGCTCCCATTGGCTGGTTTCCGGCCAATGGGAGCTGTGAGGGCGGTGCTGGGGGCGGGGGCAGCACGCAGAGCCGCCTCCCCCCTGCCAGGGGCATGCAGAGATGTGCCAGCAGCAGCTGGGTGCTTCCAGGAGCGGTGTGGGGCTACAGCAGGCAGGACTTTAAGCGGCCCAGACTTGGAGATCGCAAGGGGGCAGAGAAGGCCGGACAGAAATGTTAGGTATGGTGAACCAGACAGAAATGTTAGACAGGCTGGATCCAGCCTGCGGGCCGTATTTTGCCCACCCCTGCCTTAGAGCTACTTTGACCTGGGGCTGGAGTCCTCAACCCAACCTCTCGGTCCTAGAATAGAGTCCTTCCATCTCCTCACAGCTCCGTAACTGAAGGCGCTCCGACCCTATCCACAACACAGGGACAAATTCACACAGTGCTAGAGGGAAGCTATTTGCTACCTTCGCCAGAGGAAACATCTACCACTTGGCCCATCGGAAATTTGAGCCCGACAGTCTCAGGGCTTGTGCCTGCCTCTAGCAAAACCACCAGTCACCACACTCGCTATGTCCCCACACACGTACTTCGCCATGAGCATGTGCAGCCTCCATACAGACACACAACTATACACTCTTACCCCTCCGCCCCTTCCATTCTCAGACGCACCCTCCCTGGCCCCACAACCTGACCCTCCCCTGGCCTCTCTCCCCTCTCCTCGCTGTGCCCAAGGGATAGAGCCACTCGGGTCTTCTGAGCCACAGGGAACGTGGCAGAGCGGCCAGCTGCTACACCACTCCCTCTGCACCAGCCTCCCCTGGGCCATTCTGGCACAAGCCTCCCATGCTCTGAGCAGGGTTGGACCACAGGGTGGTAATAACCACTGGCAGCTGGTCCAGGCGATTGCTCCCGCCCTTGCTGCTACCACTGATGGAGCTGGTGCCCTGGGAGAGCTTAAGGAAATGCTCAGTGTGGGAGCAGCTGATGAGATTTCCCAGGCAGAGCCTGCCACCTAGTGGCACAGTAAGGTGTTGGCCTACACACTGCTGTCAACAAACGTCTGCTAGAACAGGAAGCCAAATTTGCCTTTTAAATTAGATCTAAGCCAGAGAGCATAGACCAGAGCTGCCCAGTCTCAGAGCCCCAGTGCAAGCTCTGGCAGGGAGCTTCTTCTCTCCCTCTGGGCCATGGCTATGAGAGGAGGGAAGGTGTTTCTTAGGTAAGCAGCAGCCCAGATCACGGTGGGTCAATTCAACCAATGCAATGACTGAGCATGGTAAAGGTACACCCTGCTGAGCCCGCCTCCACCCCTCAGTACAGCGTTTCTCAACCAGTGGGTTGCAATGCCAATGGGGGGTGGTGGTGGGGGGAGAGTCACAGAAGGCGGCGGGGGGACTGTGAGGTGTTAAAGTTATTATTACAAACAAAAGCAAAGAAAATCTGGTTCCTGCGCTCCATGCACACGCTTACCCTTCAGAGTCAAGCATTCACTGTCAGCCTCTCAGCGCGCACACACACACACCATTGCTATCACGGAGACCTTTTTTACTCTTACTATAAATGAAAGGGGATTGCAGAAAAAATATCTGACTTCAAATAAGGGAATTAGCAACCTGGAAAGTGTGAGAAACACTGACTTAGCACATGGGACACTCAAACTTACTGGGGCTAGCCTGCATCCCATTATAACAACCCCAGATAGCCTCAGGTTTTAATGTAATGTTACCCATGAGCAACCACAGCCTCCTCTGAAACATGGCACCTCCAGCCGTGCAGCACTGTGACTGGGGCATGGGGGTCAGCATTGGCTCGGCAGAGAGCACCCCCCTGTGGTTGGGGCAGCTGACTCAGAGTCCCCAACACAATATGAGGTTTTGGAGTCAGCACTGAGTCAGAGAGGAAAGCATCCTCTCCCTAAAGCCCAGTGCCCTCGAGCATCGCCTTAGGGCATTGTTTCCCAAACTTGGGACGCCGCTTGTTCAGGGAAAGCCCCTGGCAGGC
>NW_020664418.1:38215379-38227062 GCF_002925995.2 Terrapene triunguis | reverse complement strand
GGGAGCCGCGATCGGCCGGACCTGCGGACGCGGCAGGTAAACAAACCGTCCCGGCCCGCCAGGGGCTTTCCCTACACAAGCGGCGTCCCAAGTTTGGGAAACACTGCCTTAGGGGATCAGGATCAGCACCGACTCAGAGGGGATAGCACTGCGCACTACAAGGGCAGTGGGCAGATCTGAAGAAAGAGGCCAGCCCCGTAACAAGCTGTAATCAGCTAGCTTTGTCTCTGCAATGGCCCTCGACTGTCCTATCTAACATGGTAGAACAGGCACATATCTGGGGCTGCAGGGTGTTGGGCTGGGCAAGGAAGCACACTCACAGAACCAGGAAAAGCACACCAAGAACTTTCCTCCCTTGTCCCACTGGGCAAGGCAACCAGCAAGTCGCTTCGATGAGTGCAGGTGGGTTTGGGATCTCCCACAGAAGCCCAGGCAGGTGACTCAGGAGACTGAAGAACAGTTGGGTTTCCCCTCCCTCTCTCCCCACTAAAACCATTTGCATTAACATGGGCTGATTTCTCCTTAGGAGCCTCTTAACTCATCTGCTTATTCAACCCCACCTAAAGTGAATGACACCTCCATCACCCCCACTACAGCCAGCTGGGATTTCCCCTACCCCCATGGGGTTAGGAGGCCAGTGGGAAAGAGCAGTCACCAGCAGATGGACTCAGAAGCCACAAGAATTCTGTTTCCAGGTCAATGAAATCAAGGGGGTAGAAAGGCAGGCAGCCTGGGAGAATGGTCACTACTAGAAGGTTTCTAAAGGCCCTGCAGCCCAGCACCATGCCAGGGGGTTGGGATCAGCATTGACTCAGAGAGGACAGCACCCACTACTGAGTCACTAACATCGTTCCCCCCAGCACATGGCCCCTTACTCGGCACGGGGTCAGAATTGATTCGAATGGACCACCAGTACCACGCCCTGAAGCAAACCCTTTTTAGCACAACGCTGGGCTAGAGGCTGCGTCAGAAAGGAGAGCATCCTCTACAGTCGTCCATGCTGCTTCATGCTACACCGAGCCCCGAGCACAAGTGGAGCATTGGAGTCGGCCCTGACTCAGAGAGGGAGAGTCACCCACACTGCTCCCTGAAGCACAGGGGCCCCTGCATGATACTGGGGTCTGCAAGAGCAGTCCATTGGTTTACCAGCACCTCCCCTTAGTGGTTGGCTGTCTGCTCTTGAACACACCCTATCGCTTTCCTGAGCAACTCCAACATTCTCAAGTTGCTAATTCCAAGGATCGCAAGACAATTTGTTTTCCAGAACGGCACACTGGTGTCGGGCGCTAATGGGATACGTTGGTCATTCAGAAGAACGGCCCAGGGCAGGTCAGCGGCTTACAAATGTGCAGACCCAGATTTCACGATTAGCACATGGCTCAGATTTCCCCCAACGCTTCCAAAACAGCAATAGGCGACATTAACAAAAGGATTACTCAGAATTCAAAAGCGAATGGGATTTGTGACCCATTATATTAACCAGAGACGGGGGAAAGCTCTGCCGAGTGAGCACTGCTGACAGGGCACCAAACCAATTATGAAGAGCTCACAGATCACTAAGCTGGATATATACACACATCAAGATAAATTCCTATTTGCCTGCAAATGCAGGATGCTGCCTGAGCCGCCCTACCCAAGCTGGTTTGCTTTTCTATGTGCCCATTAAACTTGGATTATATCTAGTTACTTTCCCTGGTAATTCACTTCCCCCACAGGTTTAATGCTCAGGGATAACATTTGGGAGGGTAAAACCTGAAAGAATAAATGTAATGTGTGTAATTACTTTGATAAATGAGAGAGAGCAGAAGGCAGGCAGGGAGTACACTGAGCTACAAGACCACGCACACACACAATCATGGGAATACCACCGATGCTACTGACAGACACATAGGAACAGCCAGACTGGATCAAACCTGAAATCCAGCCAGTCCTGTATCCTGGCTCTGGCAGTGGCTAGTACTAGATGCTTCATAGGAAGGTGTAAGAACCCTGGAGTGGGCAGATGTGGGATAATCTGCCCCAATCTTAGGTCTCCTCCTGATCTGTAGTAGTTAGAGATGGGCTTAAGCCAACAAGCATGAGGTTTAACAGCCCTTCCAAAATGTGTTGTCAATTATAACAACTCTGGCTAGTCTTGTTATCTATATAAGAGTCCAGTCCCTTATAGAATCTTGCTAAGTTCCTGGTGTAAAGGACTCCCTGGGGCAATGAGTTCCAGTCTAATCACACACGGTGTGAAAAAAGTCTTTCTTTGTATCGGTTTTGAATTTGCCCCCTTTTAATTTCATTAACTATCCTTTTGTACCTGTCTTACAAGATACTTCTGGGTGGCACGGGAAACCCAGCTGGGCTCCACCTGGAGTCAGTTTTCCACTGTGAAGCTTTATAGATATAATCATAGAAGTGTAGGGCTGGAAGGGACCTCAATAGGTCATCTAGACCAGTCCCCTGCACTCAAGGCAGGACTAAGTAATAACTAGACCATTACAAGTTCTTAAAGAGAAAAGTGTCTCTCTGGGGAGAGTCATATCCAAAACATCCCCCTGCCCTGAAACCTCCTGCTCCAATTGCCTCCCACTGATCTTGATACCTTCAGTGTGTTTGTTTCTCTTGTTTTTGTGACTTGAAGATATAAACTAATAGACTTTAGATGATCACGATGGTCCCTTCTAACCTTAGTCAAGGGGTGGCCAAAATATGGCCTGCAGGTCAGATCTGGCCTGTCCAACATTTCTGTCCAGCCCGCCAGGCTCTTTGGCTGCCCCTTCACGATCTCTGGGCTGCTAAAAGTCCCGTGGCGCAGTTGGGTGCTCAGTCAGGTTGCCTGCCTGCCATGGCCCCACGCCACTCCTAGAAGAGGCCAGCTACTGCTGGCATATCTCTGCGCACCCCTGGTGGGGGGAGGCAGCTCCACGCACTGCCTCCACCCCCAGCACCATCCTCACAGCTCCCATTGGCTGGAAACTAGCCAATGGGAACTGCAGAGGTGGTGCTTGCAAGCGCAGGCAGCGCATGGAGACCTGCTGCCCCGCTCCCCACAAGGGGGATGCAGAAACGTGCCAGCAGCAGCCGGCCGCAGCCGCTTCCAGGAGCGGCATGGGGCCATGGCATGCAGGCAGCCTGCCTGAGCCCTGCTGCGCCGCTGCCGCCTGGGAGTCACCTGTGGTAAGCGCCTCCTGGCCAGAGCCTGCATCTCGCAGCCCCTCCCATACCCCAACCCCCTGCCCCAGGTCAGAACCCCCTCCTGTACCCCAACAGTCTGCACCACCCCGGAGCTCCCTCCTGCACCCAAACTCCGTCCCAGACCATGCACCCCCTCCATTAATATAGTAGAAATGTGCAGCCCGTGATGACTTATCAAAATTCATGGAGTGGCCCCCTTGCGAAAATTATTGCCCACCCCGATCTAGTCTGACCTCCTGTACATTGCAGGCCACAGAACCTCACCCACCCCGTAATACACCCCTAGCCCCTGGCTGAGTTACTGAAGTCTTCAAATCATGATTTAAAGACTTCAAGTTATAGAGACTCCACCATTTACACTAGTTTAAATCTGCAAGTGACCCATGCCCCACGCTGTAGAGGAAGGTGAAAATCTCCCAGGGTCTCTGCCAATCTGACCCGGGGGAAAATTCCTTTCCTACCTCAAATATGCCAGTAAGTTAGACCCTGAGCATGTGGGCAAGACCCACCAGCCAGACACCTGGGAAATAATTCTCTGTAGTAACTCAGAGCCCTCTCCATCTAGTGTCCTATCACCAGCCATTGAGGAGATTTCTAAGTCAGTTCCTCTCTGCTAATACCTCACCTTGCTATGCACGTCCTGACCCTCCCTCCTATCCCTGTGGATCCTCCTCAGTACAGACCTACAGCAACCCCTGCTGGTCCAAGACCTGTCCTGCACAGCCAGCGAGGCATGTCAGGTTATATGGATGGTTTCATTCTGTGGGAGAAAATATCTGCTAGACACTGGAGAGACCAGGTAAATGCTTGCCACTGGTGACCTGAATCAGGCTTTTAAACCCTTAGCTGACTGTGCCACCTGGCTGCACGGAGTGAAATTTGCTTTACTCAGCACATGCGGCCTGCTTCTTTTGCAGACTGCATGCACCAGCTTATGGGAGAAACAGGCAGAGCTCAGAAATGCTGTGAGCTGTCAGGGAAATTCCCGTACAAAGTTCCTCATGCTTCTGATGGTGCAGAACTTCCAACCCAAATAAGATTCAGAGGGCTTTAATTGAGCGAGAAAGAAACTACCAATAAGTCTAGAGCCGTCTCTCTCCACCTTTTGTTCTAGCAAGGAAAACAGAGTGCACAGGAGACCTTATATAGCATCATTAAAATATACCAAAAACCAAAACAGCTGAGGCCCAGCCAAGATGCTGACAAGAGGCCGGTAGACCCCGCCTACACCACACATGCTCCCTACTGGCATTTCACACCACAGGAATGTTGGGGCTGTAAATGCAGGGATGGGACAGGGGAACATGGGGCTGGGGCCAAAAATCTACCAGTCATGGACCCGCTCCTGGACAGTTTTCAAACCCGTTGGGATGGGAGGGTTAATGTAATAAAATGCAAAGGATTGCTTGCCATGACTTTTTGCATATCCAAAGGCGTGTCCTGTTCCTGGGTGATGGGAACACTGGGGAAGGAGGGGCCATAAGGCTGAGTGGGAGCCAACCCTCATTTTCTCTTTCCTTTCCCAGGAAAGAAGGGACAAATCAGAGCAGAGAGAGATACCCAGAACTGAGGGCACAGGACAAGATGGCCTGGGCTGTTTCTACTAGGGTGACCAGATGTCCTGATTTTATAGGGCCAGTCCCAATATTTGGGGCTTTTTCTTATATAGGCTCCTATTACCCCGCACCCTCTGTCCAGATTTTTCACACTTGCTGTCTGGTCACCCTAGTTTCTACCAGTGTAATGAACAAGATCTCATCCTTCCCAGCTCAGCGGAGCAGGATGGAACCACGCTCCAATCCAGGAGTGAAGGATTAGTGCTTGTCACACTGCATACCATCTCCCAAATTAGCCAATTCAAGGGTGTCTACAGCACTAACCCATCGCCACCACCAACAGCCTTGTCAATATTGTCAGCAGAGAGACTAAGGCCTGCATGAGCGCTGGAGACTGGTCTCCCTTCTTCCCCCTAGAAATGCTCAATCTGGGCAAGCTTGAGGACATGTTTGCGATGGAGGTTTCACTTTCTCCTGCTCTATGAATTTAAGTACAGGAGGAGACCAGGTGCTGGGGTGTCAGTGCAGGACCTTCCCCAGCACAACACTCCCAAAGAATCAGGCTCCACTGATTGTGCTTTAAGCATCTCACACTAACTGTACTCATCTCCCTGAGCTCTTCATGGTCTACTCCAGAGCTCATGCTCTGACCAGCAGAGACCATTGGCTCCTGGACATGTACAAGGGGGAAAAAAGGAAAATCTTTGTCTTACTTGTGAATTTTAGTTCTAGGATCCTCCATGTTGGAAAGTCTTCATAGTGGGAGTTCTCGGTCTCCCTGGCAAATGGAGGCCAACCTTATCTTTGTTGAGCCTGGGCTTACGACTGTCCCTTGGAAAGGACTCTCCAGAATGATAACTGCCAGAGCTGAAAAATCACTTCTTTCTAAAAGTGCTATTTCACTCAAGCAATTTGCAGCAAAACGTTGACATGAAGCTCAGGGATTTCTGGAAGGAAGGTCCTCTTCCCTTTCCCTAACAAGTGAGCAGTAGCCAGAGAAAAAACTGGGCACAATGCAATCCTCCAATGAAGGGTCTTGGAATAAAAATTGTGAATTTTCCCTCTCGGTCCCCTCCATGTCAGACCATCATTCATAGTGGGATGTACAAAGCAGAAAACCATCCCTAGGGAAGCAGAGGATTCTATTTACCCATGTAGGATTGAAAAGGAACTTAAAGGTTACTGGGTCACCCCATTGCATAACACTCTTTTACCAAACATTGTATCTGAACAATTCTCAGTGGTTAAGGGGGGCAGGGAGATGTAAACGAAGCTTTTTAAGTCCACCTCTGAGATAAGGGGAGCACAGCCTCCACTATCAAGTGTCTCTTTCTTACATAGTAGTACCTCTACATCAAAGTCCAGTTGGAAAATTAAAATAGGTCCATCAACAGTCTTCCATCCCGGCCTCTGATACACCAAACAGCGAGATGGTCTAGGTTACATTCCCTTGTTTCTGTGCCAAGTTATACTCCATGTCTCCTCCTTGGACCTCAGCTCTTCCCCTCACCCCCACAAGTCAGACAGGAGTTCAGATATGTGCCCCCTACATGGGTTCTGGTATCTGTACTGACCACCAGCTTCTCTGGACTCAACATCAGACAGCTGTAAAAATATTAAGAAAGCATTGCTTGGTGAATTCAAGTAGTGGATTTGGACAAAGATCTTTACATACTGATTTACTGCAATTGCTGTCTGGAAGCAAAGAAAGAATTGTGCTGGGTATCCACATGAAACCAGCTAGCCCAGGAGTTGAGGGAGATTTTATCTTAGGAGAGGTGTGCTAATGTTTGGTGAACTATCTTCTTCCGTCTCTCTTCTGAAATAAATTTGATCTTTGATGATGACTTAGTTTGGAAGTGATAATGCTGCAAGGATTGATTTCAGTATTTCTGCATGGAATATTGATTTTCTCGTGGATGATGGAAGACCCAAGATCTAAAATAGGCTGTGTGCTATTGTTTCTTTGTACAACAAAGAATCTTATGCCTTTTCCAAAATGTGTCTTCCCTGAAACTGGTTCTATCATTCTATGTGTAGGAAATGGACTTCTGCACCCTTCATCTTTAGATTCTACAAAGAGACTTGTTGTTACTAGTGTTGATTTATATTAATTCACTTTGGGGAAAGGATAAACTTGATCCTTGGACAACGAATGGGCTCTATTGAATAGCCTTCCCTGATTATCAAGCGCCCATTTTCGTAAGTGAGTCACTCACAGATAAAGACCCATCGTTAAGGTCATAGAGGGAGGGTCTGCCCAAACTTGGAAATCCAAAAAGTCACCAGAAGCTTATGGGGCTAGATGTTTTTCCCCCACAAAAGAATCCCAGCCTGAGTCTTCCACCTCTCTGGAAAGGCAGTAATGGCTTCTTCCTCATGTGAAATCTAAGCTGAAGCCTAGAGGAGCAGAGAGGTTTCAAAGGGAACACTTGCTGAGATAAAGCAGTTTGAAGATATTCTCACTGGAAGGAGGGAGGGACGTATTACTTTGTATATAGCCTCAGCGACTACTTTGTTAATGGGCCCCCCAAAGAGAATATAAGTTCCTGTGGGACCCCTGGAGGCGGGAAGGGGGAAAGGAGGTAGGTCTATCTCCTAGGGAAGGGGATCTGAATCACCTCACCCCATGGTCCCTGCTGCTGAGTCCAGAGTGAGCAGGGCCTGACCACACAGAATGAGGAGCGAGCTGGAGCCGCTAGAGATAAACAACTCATTGGTAGCAGAAGAGTCGCAGGAGCTGCCATCTTTCCTGGCAGCTGAGGCCTTACAGGAAGAGGGGATGCTTTGGAGCCTTCTCAGCACAGACCTCACCTGCCCTGGGGATTCAGGCGGTTCCATGAAACTTTCCTGCTTGCAAGGCAAGCTGTGGGAATAGGGGTCCCATATGGGGGCGCTGAAAAAACTTGCCACTGATTCTGGCCTGGCCTCAGGGAAGGCAGCTTCCACGCAACCTCCCTGGGCATGGACCTCACCCACCTGCCAGCTTGGAGCTGGGTCCTGGGGAGAGCTGCTGTCCTTCAAATCCGCCTCAAAGCCAAATGGAATTCTTTTTGTTCTGACAAACCTCAAAGCCAAGGAAGAGAGAGACATTTAGTTAAAAGTCTTTCAGAAACCCTGCAAAGGGAACTCTGGAGCGAGCTGCGTGGAGGCAGAGCTCCAACAGTCCTTCCTGAGGGGCAGCTCTGAGCCCAGGCTGAGAACAAAGATCTGGTCTGCCTCCAGTTGCCATGGCGACCGGGAACACCCCACTGTGAGGTGTGCCTGGCAGGCAGGGGACTGAGAACGCAGGTGCTTAGCACGGATGGAAAGAAGTGCCCATCTCTTCCTGCTGCAGACAGCTTTTAGCATCCCAGCGGGCTGAAGTCCAACCCTTTCCCCCTTTCAGTGAAGCTGGAGTCACCAGACCTCAGCAAACTAAGCTCAGACCCAAGGCATATACTCTGCTTTTATTTAGTTTCTCTTCGCAGCCTGCTCTCCCTCTCCCTGGTCTCTCTGCGATGGTCCAGCTCCTCCCTGAGCCTCCCAGGGCAATCTAAGACGAGAGGGGTTTTTAATATCATTTATTACTAGCCTGCAGCTTTGAAACTCCCCGGCTTTCGAAAACAGAAGGCTGCATCTCTGACTGCTTACGGGGTGATTAACAGCTTTAATTGGTGGCCTGCAACTCGACTGATCCCCAGGGGTTGACAAAATACATATAGCAATTTAAGTTGGTCCCCTGAAGCCGACTCGCCCTAGATGATTCAGAACTGCTTTTTCCTCTCTCCCTGTGCCACTTGAAAAGGTTGTTGCCCCACAAAATGCAGCAAGCACCAGATCCATACCTAGCCCAACGGTCAGCAAAGCTTTCAGTTAGAAAATGCCTTTGGAAATCAGACCATCAGGTAAGGCAGAGACCCGCAAGGATGGGACATAGTCTTCAAAAAAAAAAAATCACACTCCTACCCTGTAATCTGAAGTCAGACTGTAAATAACAGAGGCACTACCAGTAGGGTTACCAATTCTGGCCTAACAAGCTGTGCATAGGAATGGGGAGCCAGGGATTTCTACACCCAGGTTGACAGAGACTGGCCTTGGATAAGTCATGTCCCCTCCATACCTTCTCCTATCTGTGAAGTGGCAACTCTAATGCTGAACTTCCTGATGGGATGGAGAAGATAGTCGGGCACTAGGTAAGGGCAGGGCGTAAGCAGCAGCTCTGCTTTCTCTGCTTCTAAGTCTGTCTGGCTTCATTCACACGCTAGAGCGGTGGTTCTCCGACTTGTTATTTTTCACGGACCACTTGAAAATTGCGGAGGGTCTTGGTGGACTACTTAATGATCTTTCCAAATGTTGTTTGTACCGTTAGCTAACTATGGTAAAGCGCTTTGGATAAAACCGCTACATATAAAAACCTTAATAATTAATGATTTTTTTTGTTCTACAAATAAAAGCACACAATTCATATTTTAATATCAGTAGTCTTACCTTTCTAATGCGATGGATGTGCCCTCTCTCCCCCGCTGCGGCAGCCCTCGAGCTGGGGCTGAGGAGTGGAAGGTCTCTCCCTCTCCCCCGCTGCAGTAGCCCCCGAACTGGGGCTGGGAAGGAGGACTGTCTCTCCCCGGCAGCTGCAGCCCTGGAGCTGGGAAGTCACCTCTTTCTCTGGCCACCATAGCCCTGCACATCCCAAATTCCCCCCACCCCTCTTCCCACCCCACTGCCCCTTCCCACCTGTCCCCTATTCCAAGGCAACCACCTCACCTTACATGTGCGTCTTCTCCAGAGTCCAGGCACCTCATTAGTGGAGCCATGCCTGCACGGCTCCACTCATTAGGTGGGTGGCCCTTCCTTCTCTTGTGTGCGGCCACCCAGGTGCATACCTTAGAAGGAACTATCCACGGACCACCTGAATGGAGCTCGCGGACTACAGGTGGTCCACAGACCAGTTTGAGAACCTCTGCGCTAGAGGGTTGCAATGGCCTCACAGAAGCCTTGTCAGAATGGCGACAGGAAAGCCACATGATGGTCTTTATGCTAAAGAAAGAGGACTGTGTGGTAGGTGGCCAACGTACCACCTGCTGCCACATCCTTACAAGAACTGGGAGTGCCACAGACAGGGATGAAACAGCTGCATGTGACTTAAGCTGTTTGACTTTCATTGTGAATTTCCCATGCAGATAGAAACAGAAGAGGAGCCAAGTCCTCAGCTGTAGCACGAACATTTCCTGGGGCATGGCTCAGAGCATAAGGCGCAGATGCTGCACTTTGCTGAGAGGACAGTTTGTCTTCAGCCACCATATCCTGGCGGCCACTCAGACATACTTTCTGCTGAGGCACAGATGCCACAAATTAATACACAGCACTGGCTTAGAACAGTTCTCATTCGTTAGATAAATTACAGTGGCTGCCTCTGGAGAGGTCAAAGGACCCCCTGGTAAGTTAAAGAGGAGGATAGGTGGGGCTCAGCAGTGTGTACAATTTGCATCAGCAGGGACCAGTATGTTACTGAAGATGCTGCTTTCCCACGTTCCAGGCCAATGAGAGCCGAATTCCTTAGAGAAGCAGATGGCTGCTATTCCCCCGCACATTGACAGGTGCACCTCCTCCCCAGAGGGGCCACAATAACCCAGAAGGAGATTAAGGACTTAGAGGCTTGGACACAGAGTTTAAAAATGGGGAACTTTAAACATGGTCCTTTGCCAGCTCTCCCAATGCAACTAATTGGTAAATCCCCTTCTTACCCCTCTAACAGTGTCTCGTCCCACCTAAGCAAGTAAAGGGAGCTCACTCGCTGCTCCTCTTATTGAGGAACAGCTGCTAAAGGAAGAGTACAGCTTTTCAGAGAGACCATTTGAGCTTCAGGCTACCACAGGGATCCAGTGAAGAGAGGTACCACAGACCTAGGGAATGGCACAGCTGGGAAGGGGAAAAGGAGAATCCTAGGGGCCTTAGAGGATGCAACATAAGCACAACACTCTTCACTTAGCAGAGGTTTTAATATTTATTTGATACAGGCCTAGAGAAGAGGAACAGAAAACAAGGGGGAGGTTGGATCCTTCTTCAGGTTCAAACGCCACTCTCTGTACACAGAGGCCATGCTAAGCATTGTGCACCTGTCTGAAGTTGTTTTTTTGTGTCCTCCCCATTTGCCTGGAGCACAGCCCTGTCTTTCACTGGTCCATCAAAAATCTGTTGACTTGCTTTAGGTAGTCCGGTTTCAAGTAATCCCCCAGTTCCCCCTTGCTGACCCACACGTAGTCTTCTCTCCTCTCTGCCTGGAGCAGATCACCGCTCTGGAGGAGGGCTTTGAAGAAGAATATTTTGGCCCCCACACTGCCCTCTGTCCTGAGGGCCCTGGGGAACTTGTACTTATAAAGCCCGCATGGTGCATTCCCTAGGAATTTGGCCTGGATGCAATTTCCTGTGAGGTCCCAGGGATCCAGAGGGGGAAAGAAAACAAAGCAAGAGATCAGGTCACACGATAGCAGCTGCCGTATCCAAGGGGTAACAGTGGAACAGAACAGGACACGTCATGCTTAGTTTTGGTTCAATTCTGTTCTCTCTTTCTAGCAAGAACACCTCCTCCTGCAGGTCCACACTGTGCCACACCTCCCTCTTAGGGGCTCTTTTTAGAGTCCCAACAACCCCTCGCAAGGACTGGCCAGAGGTAGTGTGATCCTGGGGATAATAAAGTGCCCCCCTTCCCTTTGTCAGGCTAACTGTGCTGCTTCCACAGTGCTCCCCTGCTGGGAAGCAAGAAGCGACCTTGCTGAGGATAGGCCAGGGTTTCTCAAACAGGGGTCGCCGCTTGTGTAGGGAAAGCCCCTGGCGGGCCGGGCCGGTTTGTTTACCTGCCTCGTCCGCAGGTCCGGCCGATCGCGGCTCCCACTGGCCGTGGATCGCTGCTCCGGGCCAATGGGAGCTGCTGGAAGCGGCAGCCAGTAAGTCCCTCGGCCCGC
>NW_020664418.1:38183358-38214979 GCF_002925995.2 Terrapene triunguis | reverse complement strand
GGCAGGTAAACAAACCGGCCCGGCCCGCCAGGGGCTTTCCCTACACAAGCGGCGACCCCTGTTTGAGAAACCCTGGGATAAGCTTTTCGTGCCAAGAAAGGCTGCTAATGGGCTGTGTGGGGTGGAGACAGAAGCCCTTTCCCCCCACAACAGCACTAGATACCATTCAGGAGCCAGTCCCTGGGGCTGAAACATTGCAGACCCTAAAGCCACATTGAAGAAATCATCGGGCCAGCTCGCTGCAGCTACCAGCAACAACAGAGTCTTACTCTTAGGGTATGTGTACACTTACGCTGGTGTGCAGAGTACAGGCACTGCACACACACACACACACACACAGACACTATAAATGGCAGGGTAGATGGTGAGGCATGGCTTTGGTGAGTAGAGTGCCCTACATGCCTGAACTCCCCGGGTATACACTCTACACAGGCTCTCTACATACTAAGCAGCACCTCCCCTGTCTACGCTGCTATTTTTTAGCAGCTGCAGTGTCCCGCTGCCAAAGTCTCTCTCTGTGGTGCCTAGCTACTTATTGCAGCGATAAGTGTGGACGCAGCCTCCCTTTCACTGCAGCTGCATGTGTGGTACCTGTACTCTCCATGCCACCATAAGTGTAGACATAGCCTTGGGCACCTAGCGCCCCCCGTACAGAGTCAGTACACTATCAGCTGAGCTGGAACGTAGAGCAACTCCCCCTGAAATGGGCAATACCCTGGGCTTCCCATCAACTTTACCCAGACACAACTCTCCTCAAAGACCCCATTGGGTGCAACCCACCCCCTCTGCTGCTACATGTCCTTTCTCTAGCCAATCCCAATGGAGTATAATGGGCTCGTATGCTCATATAACGCAAGTATGAGCAGACAATACACCAGAGAAAGCAATGGGGACAGGAAGGGGTGGCAGCAGATGACTTACCTGAGAGAGTCGCCAAGGCTCTCTCTGCCGTGCTTCGCAATGTCTCTCCAGCCTGCCACTCTGCTTGAGGCAGGAGCCACAACTCTTGGTTGCCAACTTTCTCTTTGACCAGAAGCATCAGGTTCCGATCCAGCTTCCTGTTCAAAGATGTCCGGTCATTGCGCTTATCAGCATCTGCCAAGAGAGAACAGATTCTAGAGATAGATAGTCTCCAAGTGGGATGGGGTCAGCCAGTACCTAGCTCGTCAGAGCCCAAGCCTTCCTCTCTCTCAGACCCCTGACAACAAGGACACATGGAACAATTCCGAGTGATGCTTCTAGGTACAAATGCTTCTTATTTCTTGGGAGAGTGGAATAAACTCCCCCAAGAAATAAGAAACATCACAAACCTCACTACTTTCCACTCCAAGTGCAAGGCACATTTCTTTGACATTGCCTTTTCTAACATAGGCCCATAGTCATAGGTATATTTATTTAAAAAAAAAAAAAAAACCTACCAAAACAAGACATCTGCTCAATATGCAGTGGCAGTCAAAAAAGTTAACTGTGTTAGGAACCATTAAGAAAGAGATAGATAAAACAGAAAATATCATAATGCCACTATATAAACCCATGGTACATCTAGACCAGTGTTTCCCAAACTTGGGACGCCACTTGTGTAGGGAAAGCCCCTGGCGGGCCGGGCCGGTTTGTTTACCTGCCACGTCCGCAGGTCCGGCCGATCGCGGCTCCAGGCCAATGGGAGCTGCTGGAAATGGCGCGGGCTGAGGGACATACTGGCCGCTGCTTCCAGCAGCTCCCATCGGCCTGGAGCAGCGAACCGCGGCCAGTGGGAGTCGCGATTGGCCAGGCCTGCGGACGCGGCAGGTAAACAAACCGGCCCAACCCACCAGGAGCTTTCCCTACACAAGCGGCGTCCCAAGTTTGGGAAACACTGATCTAGACCTTGAATACTCCATTCAGTTCTGGTCACCCCACCTCAAAAAAAGATATATTAGAAATGGAAAAGGTAGAGAGAAGAGCAACAAAAATTATTAGGGGTAATGTAACTTCCATACAAGCAGAAATTAAAAAGACTGGGACTGTTCATCTTAGAAAAGAGACAGCTAAGGGAGGATATGATAGAGGTTTATAAAATCATGAATGGTGTAGGGAAAGTGAATAAGGAAGTGTTATTTACCCCTTCACATAACAAGGACTATAGGGTCACTGGACAAAATTAATAGGCAGGCAGCTTTAAAAACAAAATAATAATAATAATAAAGGAAGCACTTCTTCACACAGTGCACAGTCAACCTATGGAACTCATTGCCATGAGATGTTGTGAAGGCCAAAAGTATAATGGTGTTAAAAAAAAATTAGATAAATTCATGGAGGACAGGTCCATCAACCTATCTGCCAAGATGGTCAGGGACGCAACCCCATGCTCCGGGTACCCCTAAACCTCCAGCTGCCAGAGGCTGGGACTACCCAAAAGGGTATAGAACACTCAAAATTGCACTGTTCTGTTCATTCCCTCTGAAGCATCTGGCACTGGCCAATGTCAGAAGACAGGATACTGGATTAGAACCACCATTGTTCTGATCCAGAATGGCTGTCCTTATGTTCTCAAAACACTCCACTACACATGCTTCTCCCGCTGGGGGGGAGATGAGAGAACAAACAGCATATGATGGATGTTAGTCATGTTACTTAATGCACTACTGGAAGGCCCTCAGATACTATGGTGTCGAGCAAAGTATAAGAACCTATATACAACAGAATAGGTGTCACCTGCGGATCTGGATGGAATCCATTGATTTTCACTCATGTCTCATAAAAGTGAAAGCAGGATTGCACTTGAGATGCTCTTCTTTTAAAAAAAGACCATTTAAAACAAGTAGTTTAAGTCTCTAGTTCAACTTAGTGCCTAATAACTAAGAGTCAACGTTTATGTAGGACCTACATAATTACAACACTAATATTGTGTGCTCTTGTGAACTACAACTGGGAGTCAGTCTGGTCATGGTTTTTCTGATAAGGACAGAATAACCAGTCTCCATACTTTTCTCACAGAAACTTTGAGAGGGGATAAAGGAACAAAATACAGCTCCTTTCACAGACCAGATAACTCATCCTATAATAGCTGAAAGGGGTCAAGGGAGTCCCATGGAAGCTCCCTCTTCCTGAGGGCTCAGCACCCTGCCTCACCTCCACTCCACTGTACCAAAGTCAATCATGTTCAGATAGACCAGAGAGGCCCCATCCCTCTCTTGCTCAGCTGAGATAACTTGGATCAGAACCTGTTATTCGTGGGCCAGCTTTGAACTGTTGGAATTTCTGTTCCCAGGCATCCTCCAGGTCTTGGGCCAACACAGTAGCTTGCACAGAGTCCGCTTCCTCATCATGTATATTGTCTTTCCTCTTCTGTAGCTGCTCCTCTTCCGCCATGCGACGGATCTCATGGTCCGAAAAGTTGCTTTTCTCCACCTCTATCTGGAAAGGACATCATAGAGAATTGTCAAGTATCAGGAGCCTCACTATGGGTCACAGTTACCAGCGCTGTTATCCTAGGTCACACAGAGAGAATAAAGCAATTTTTTATCGCCACAAACAGGGCTTGTGTTGATTTCTTTGTGCTGGAGAATAACTTCTCTGCCCAGAGCATAAGCTCTACCCCAGGAGGTTAAAGTTACACTGTGCAGAGAACACATCCAATATTGAAGACATAAGAAGATGCTAGCCCACTATAAATACAGCTATATGCTCACTACAAAAAATATGTTAGCACAATATTGTAGTCTGGAATCTAAACGCACATAAATCAGGAAATCCAAAAATGGAGAGTTTCACAATAACATGGCCTCAGTGTGACATCCAGCAGATATCACCTTTTAGAACTACAGCCAGGCATTGGAGTCATTACTGCCTCAGAAAGGAGCGTTCTCTTCCCAACAAGTCACCCCCACCACTTGTGGAATCCCATCGCCCACTAGCACATGCGGGGGCATGGAGCTCATGACTCAAAGGACACCCGTAGTGTGCCACTCCCCACAACATCCATACACTAGAACACTCCTCATGGAAGTGCGTCTGACGAAGTGGGTATTCACCCACGAAAGCTTATGCTCCAATACATCTGTTAGTCTTAAAGGTGCCATAGGACTCTCTGTTGCTTTTTACGGATCCAGACTAACACGGCTACCCCTCTGATACTTGACTCCTCATGGAAGCAGAGTCATAGTGCTAGTGCTTAAAGCAAGAAGGGGACACTCTGATTGATCATCTAGGGTGCACATCACAGCGCATGGAACCTCACCCAACAACTCCTGCATCAAAGTGCATAAGCTCCTGGGGCACAGCCTGCGTCTTGCCCCGGTACAGTTACAAAGGGGCATTTTAACCCGGGTTTTAACTTTGTGCTTTGTAAGCTATTCGCATTTTAGATGGGGGACTTCTCCAGGTGGGTCCCAGCCCAGAGGCACAACAAGCTGCTTTCCCGCAGCTCTGACACGCCTGCGCTTGACAAAAGGGGAGCCAGCAGGCTCCTCGGGGGGAAACACAGCATGTGGCCAGCACAGCTCTGGACCAGCTTCAGTGCTAGGGGCTGCGCGGGGGTAGGAGCGGCTCCGATAGGCACAGCAGGATCCAGCCCCGCCGCTGCCTGCGCTCCCCCATCCACTGCACCCCACAAGTACCCCAGGCGGGTCGCCTCCCCCCAACCCCGCTACCTGGTGCACCAGCTGCGCCATCGCCTCCTCCTCCGGGCTCAGGGCCTGCGTGATCCTAGGCAGCCTCTGCAGACACAGCGCACCCACGAGCCGCCACCGGGGCGCGGCCGAGGCACACACCCAACGAGGGCCAAGCGCCCACCTCCATCGCCCCGCGCTACCGTACAACGCCCGCTGCATGGGGGCCGCCATCATTTGTCCTCGAGACCACAATGCACCGCGCCACCGAGCCATCCGGGCGCCGCCATCTTTCCTCCTATAGGCCACAATGCACGGCGCTGACCTTTCCCCTCTCCTGTCGGGTTGGGCCAGTGGCTCCTCGCTCTGGGGCGGGTCGGACGGCAGCGGGGAAGGGCCATGACCCGGGTGCTGGTGGTTGCCTGGCAGCGGTTCTTAGGAGCCAGATTGGGGTAACGAGGAGATGGGGGTATCGGCGGGGGGCGGCCAGGGCGCTGCTCTGCGAGGGACGTGGGGGAGCAGGTTGGGAGTTGCGCTCGGGGCGGCCGGGGCCTTGGGAGTTGCGGGGCAGGGGGGAAGCGGGCGGTTGGGGCCTTGGGAGTTGCGGGGAGGGAGAAGCGGGCGGCCGGGGCCTTGGGAGTTGCGGGGCGGGGCGGAAGCGGGCGGCCGGGGCCTTGGGAATTGCGGGTGGAGCGGGCAGCCTGGGAGTTGCGGAGGGGAAGTGGGGAGCGGGCTGGCGGCCAGGGCGTTGGGAGCTGCGAGAAGCAGGTGGTCAGGGCGTTGAGGTCCCAGCTCTGGGCTGCCCACAATGCCCTGGGGATGGTTTACAGACAGCAGCCGCACTTCGCGTTGGGTTACATTGTGGATTCAGAATGTCTCTGCTCCAAGCAGTGACTCCGCTGTGGGGCTCGTTTGCTGCTCTCATCTTTCTTGGTTCCAGAGCCAGATTGCTCAGAGCGCAAATAAAAACATTTGTTTTGCCATCAGCCCTGCAGACTCAGGCTAGTCTCCCTCTGGTTGGGTATGGTAATCAGTAATAAAGATTCTGTTCCCCAGGGATACCAGTGCAATCACACTGTCTTCATGTTCTGCTCCTATATACAGCCTTTTGGCCCTGTCATTGCAGCTCAGTTCACCCTTGTATAGACAAAGCATGAGGTGCAATAGAAACCTGTTCACTCTCCAACTAATGAAACGTATGTAGCTACTGAAGTCAACAGCTCTGATTGATACACACGGGAAGGGCTCTGCTGGGTAGGAAGAGATTGTGTAGGGTACAACTAGCTAAATTATTAAAGCTACATGTGTTTAACAAGCGCCCTCCTTCCCAACTCTACCTGTAACAAGGTCATACTGTGATGTTGTTGATGCTGTTTCCATGTCAACCGATGACCTTGTGCAGGATCTAGGCACAATAGAGAAATCCAGGGCTTGAGGTACAGGCTCTTAGGGTATAGCATAGGCTTGGCAGGAAATGATTTGGCAAGGCTACTGTTTTATTGATGAACAGTCTTATTTTCAAACTTGCTCCTAGTTAAGTGCCTCTTCAGAATGTATGTTGTCAAGATACAAATGAAATTAGACAGACACCTAAAATCCCCTCCTCTGTGCTACTAAAAGGATTATACAGAATACCTCACAGTGCTCATTTCAGTGTTCGTTTGCTCCTCCCTAGATCCTGGCTAATGAATTTAGCCAAGTCCCTGTCCATTTCTTGTGCACTGCCAGCATGTTGTCTGAGTTTATTTTTATTGTGAAAACGCCTCCTCAGTTTTGCCCAACTGTTTGTTTTGATAAAAAACTGGAATGTGGAGGCCTGACAATGTCCCTTTGAAAAAGTGATGTTCCTGGGGTGGTTACTATTTGATTCATCAAGGTGACTGGGGAACCCTGAGGGTGGTGATGACTGCTTGAGTTAGTCCTGCAGTCAGCAAATAGCTTTGGTTGTTTCCTGTGCGAAAATATGCTATGGGAGGTCTTATGTGAGGGTGGCAAAAGATAATGTAAAAGACTATTGTGTAGCTGTGAAATCCTAATCTATTTCTCCCACTTCTTTTACCTAGTGGTTACAATGTTGCCTTGTGTCGTGGCATACACACAGGTTCCCAGAGGTTGCAGGGACAAATGGAGAATACAGAAAGTGTTGCACCTGAGGTAACAGCAAACAAAAGCAAGAGTGACTTCAGGTGAGGCATCCTGTATGGCTCCAAACCAAGCTGTGGTGTAAAGTCTCTTCATTTGTCTCTCATCGGGGGTAAATCACCTCAAGCATCTTTCAGGAAAGTAAGGAAAACAAGTGACTTGAAACAATCACAAACACAGTTCATATAAGAAGTTCTGAGCTTCGTTTGGCAGCATTTGATCCACATTTTTCCCAAATTCCAAAACTGTATTAAAAATTACCATTGCGTGTTAGTGATATTGCATGTATTTGATTCCTCTTATTTTACTTTTCAGCCTTTTCCCCCCAGTACCAGGACAAGGAAGTTCCTTAACTTGGGGTGGAAAAAAATATGAAGATATCCCAATAGCTCACATCAAAGCTACGTACAACAAGTAAGACACAAACTTCTCGGTGTACAGGTCCCATGTAAAAGGGCCTGCAGCAGTACTGCTTTATGCTGAGAACACACAAGCTAAGCAACTGGGCCCTGATCTTGGCTAGATGGGAGGCCTCTATGGAAAAGTCTGGGAAGTAGTGTTGGCTACTCAGGAGACTTTCTTATGAGTCAGTACTGAAGCAGTACTTCAGTGCAGTGCTGGAGGTGCCATCTGTAATGGGAAATGCAAGACCAAGGCCATTAACTCATAGTGCCTTTCACAAGAGCAAGGCTGTTGATCGCATGTTTTGATCAAATTCCAGTATGGGTAATTATATCTTGTCCCCCCTAAATTCCACAGGCAGTTTTAACAGGATACAGGAATCTTATCATTTCCTGTCCTACATTGTTGCAGTATTGCTGTACAGCTGTTGAACAGCTGCCATGTTGTTCACCAGAGGTGGCTGCATTTCAGTGGTGACCCCTAATGAGACATAATTTATAATTCTGTAAAGCTCTCTGAAGCTTAAAAAAGGTGTTCTATACATTTTAAAATAAGCAGAGGTGGTGAATCATACTCACGTAGTGGGAAAGTGGGTCTGGAAAGGTGAAACCCCATCTGAGCAATTTCTAGCAGGAGTACATTACCTCAAAAGACAGTGTACTCTAATTCTGCCACTCTAGCATGACACTTAAGACAAACCAGGGCTGCTGCAGAGCTTTCTACCATTGCCTAGAGCAGTGGCTCTCAACCTTTCCAAACTACTGTACCCTTTTCAGGAGTCTGATTTCTCTTGCGTACCCCCAAGTTTCACCTCACTTAAAAACTACTTGCTCACACACTCAGGCATAAAAATACAAAAGTGTCAGCACACTATTACTGAAAAATTGCTGACTTTCTCATTTTTACTATATAATTATAAAATAAATCAATTAGAATATAAATATTGTACTTACAGTTCAGTTTATAATCTATAGACCAGTATAAACAAGTCATTGTCTGTATAAAATTTTAGTTTGTACTGACTTCGCTAGTGCTTTTTATGTAGCCTGTTGTAAAACTAGGCAAATACCTAGATGAGTTGATGTATCCTCTGGAAGACCTCTGCATACCCCTGGTTGAGAACCACTGGCCTAGAGTGAAGTAGTGTTGAGGTATGGGGCGGGGGGGCCCTCAGGACGGCCTTGAAGATAATCCGAGCAAGAAAAGATGGGAGAATTACTTTCTTATAGCTTCTTACTCCCCTTTTTCTCATCCCCAGCACCCACATCCAGGTCATCAGTCCTGACAACTTGCCATTTGCCCGTACGTCCTGTGGCACAGAAGGATTCAGAAATGCCAAGAAGGCCACTGCCATTGCAGCACAGACTGCAGGCATCGCAGCAGCAGCGGTGAGTCTGGTCTGGTCATTCTGCTTGTTGAGGCTAATCTTGCTGAGCTCAGAGGAGGAATGCTAGCAATGGAGTGATTGCCAACAGAATGCATTTGTGGATGGGCTCTGAAGTTCTGCCTCCTTCTCCCATTTCTATCTTCTGTTGGAGGAGAGAAGTAAAGTCTGCCAATTCCTGTGTGTCTGAGCAGTACACCTCGTTTACACATTGCTGCCCTTGTTTCCTTTGAGAGGGGGGCATGGTGAGCATCTCAACCTGGATAAACTGTATGTGAAATGAGAGCTTTAAATGCACATGTGGTGGCTTTAGTGGCCTGTAATGAAGAAATGTAAGTTGCTTCCTATCCTTTTTTGGCTCCAGTTTGGACAGCGTCGTAGTTTAAACCATTGGTCTGAATGTTAAGCAGCACATTTCATTTGACTGTTAAGCCCAGATGGAAACCGGTTACTCAGCTGTGACTTCCCTTCCACATATCGATGCTGTCATAAGCAGTGTCGCTCATTGGTAAAATGGCAGCTGCTGTTGTGAGAGACAGAGCTTCCATTTCAGTTATAGCTTAAAAGGGTAAGAAATTCATGTTACCTTGTGCAGAGTTGTGGCTCTGACTTGAGAGCCGCTTTTGCTCAGATGGTCTCACTTAAAACATGGACCATTTATTTTCAAAAGCCAAATAAGGGGAAATGAAATCTAGGCACAAACCTAGCAGGTGTGAGGGGCAGGAAGGAATTGCTGTGTTGAGCATTATCCCATGAGCAGCACTGCACAGTTGGCCCAGTGAAGTCTCAGCTATAAGCTTTTGTTGGAGGCAGAATACCACACCAAAGACCTGAGCCATTCTGGCAACCCTTCATTCCTAAAAGAGCATGGTCAGACTTTGAGAATATGAGCACATGTAGTTACCAGTTGCACACAGACTTTAATATCTGGGTCTAGTGTAAGTGTTTCTAAAAGAACCTAAGTTTGTGCATGATGCGTGGGGGAAGATGAGACTACCTGTGTCTTGGACTCCAGCAGTGCAGAATGAGGCACAATGAGAATGAAAACCTATTTTCCCCATTCTGAACTGGATAGAACTCACTCTAGTTAACCCTTTAGCCTCTGGAGTTTTCTTTCCCATTGTGGGAAGAACAATGTGTTGTGATTGGTTTAGATGAATAAGAACCATTTCCAGCACTAATCTCATGCATCAGGGACAGATTCTTAGAATACAGGTGCACTGATGCATTGTTACCCCTCACAAACAGCCAGTGTCAGAAATTAGCCTCTATCCCTGTATCCTGTATCCATTCTATACTGGGAATTTACATTGGCATAGTTCTCAAGTGTGAAAAATCCACACCCAAGAGATGTAGTTATGCCGTTTGAACTCCCGATATAGATGGGTGCTAGTTGTCAGAAGAATTCTTCCGTCAATCCAGTTTCTGCCTCGGGGAGGTAGATTACCTACACCAGTGGGAGAACCCCTCCTGTCAGGCCTGGTCTACACTAGGAAATTGTCTGTATTACTACGTTGCTAAGGAGTGTGAAAAATCCATACCCCTGAACAATGCAGTTAAATCAACCTAACCTCCTGAGGAGGTGGAGTACCGACACCAGCGGGGGAAGCCCTCCTGTCGATGTAGATAGTGTCTTCATTGAAGTGCTTCAGTGCAGCTGCAGTGTTTTAAGTGTAGACAAGCCCTGAAGTTCTGGGGCTATATCATTTTAAGTGTAAACATACCTCCAGACAACTTTTAACCTGCACCCTCAGGGAGGGTTAGAGATCTTCACTAGATGGCAGTGCTGCGCCACATTAGGAGAAACCAGTAAGATTTGTTGATTTGAAGTTCTTTTAGGCCCTCCCTAATTTGGTCACCTACCAGCCTTAAAAGGACACATCATCTGCTGCCTCAACTCATGACCCAAGACCGCTTCCCTTCTCCGCTCCCCTTTCCTCTTTGTACATAATGTTGTGCTGAATGTGTCCCTGGCCATGCATTTCCTATCCTTCCCCAAATCCCTGGCTTTGGCCATATGATCTCCATGTTTATCTCCCCGGAACCATCCTTGATTCTCTTTCTTTCTGTCTGATGAAGCTTGTGATAGTGGATGAAAGGGATTAATCCAGAGAGATTGATACTAGCAGCGATAGATACCTTTTGACCTGCCTGCCCCTCATCACTGAAAGCACTTTTCTCCCCACAGAAAGCCTGCGGGAAGGGTGTGTCCCATGTGCGAGTGGTGGTGAAAGGTCTGGGCCCTGGGCGTATGGTAAGTGCCTAAGATTCCTCTTCACTGGCATCATGAGCCCTCATCTATTTGTTCCTTTCTCTGAGGGCTGCAGGGTTTTTTATTCAGGCCTATGGAATTATGATGCCTGTTAACCTTTTCTGAAATTGCTATGAAGGACAGAGGGGCTGCAGGGAATTTACTGTTTTGTCACCCCAAAACATTAATCGCAAAAAGAAAAAAGAAAAAAAAGTCCTCCTGGTGAGATACTAGAATAATTTTGTGTAAGGGACTGAGCGAAAGCCAAATTGCTTACGTCACTTCAAACTAGAGTAGCAAATCAATGGAGAATACATTGTAAGAAACAATCCTGCCCTAGCCAGGAGGAATGGACCATCTGGGACCAAACAGGGCTTCCTGATTGTTAAGACTATTGCAAAGAGATGTTGATTGCCCTGTTCCAGACTGCCTCCTCAAAGATCTTTCACTTTTCTGCCAGTCTGTGCTGATTGTGCAATGGTGCAGCATGCGGTCTAATGTCCACTCTCTTGCTCTTTCAGTTTGCCATCAAGGGGTTGACCATGGGGGGTTTGGAGGTCATCTCCATCACAGACAATACCCCAATTCCACACAACGGCTGCCGTCCTCGGAAGGCACGAAGACTCTGAGAGGGGAGTGGAAGGGAGACACCGTGTACAGTATCAGTTTGGTGCACTGTGAACTGGTTTTGAATTTTGCCTTTGATGGATCTTGGCAGGACGTGTTCCTTGGAAGCCTTTCCTAGGAGAAACTTAGAGAATGGACACAACCCTGGTCTTTAGCCTAGTGGTTGAAGCAAGCCTGTATTTACTTTCTGAGTAGGAAGCCTTGTCTGTAAAGTTAATAAATTAAAATGTTTTAGTCTTAGTGATGGCCACGTTTACTGGCTTTCTGGAAGCATTTTGGATTATTCTTCTATCAACTGCTGCTTTCCTCCTGTCACTGCTACTATATGTGGCTCTTGACAAATCCAGGTGCTGCCACTCTTGTCATTAGGAAGGGGCCCTCTTGCAATGAATGGCAGATTTTTCTCGTCTCCCTTTTATCCAAACACAGAGATTTGGGAGCTGGAAGTGGAGAACCTCTTCTCCCCATCTAGCTTACAAAGTGTGGTGTTCCCACCAGAGGCCCGAGCCCAGCACTGCTATGCGAGAGGGGTGCAGAACAGCCAGCTCCTCCAGCTGCGCTGAGTGGAGGAGTCTGAAGTCATTGCTGTTATAGGTTGGTTTTGTTGCTTCATTTTGCCTTAGCTGCAATTGTCTTATTGGTGGTATTTACTAATAGAAAGCCCCAGTTCTACTGAAGCAGGAATCTTGCCAGCTTTGAGCTACGGCATCATTGCTGTGACTGTACCAACTCCATGCATAGCTAGCACTGTGAAATGCACATACAGTAGCTGGTACATTTTTTCCACCTGTTACTGCATGCAGTATTTTCAGTCCTGTCTCTCTCATGCCAACTGCATCTGCTGTGCCAGGGCTCAAAGGGAGAGGGTAAGTATGGGATTAGAAGTCCTGAAGAACAACCAAATGCTGCCCAAGAGATTTAAAATGTCCTTGGCTAGAGGCAGGCATAAGCCAGGACCTATGTGCTTGGAATGTACCTGCTATTTGCTGCCACCTATTTCAGCTCCACCCAAGGAGAGAGTCTCATAGGCTAAGGGCTCTCTGGAGTGCGAAAGAGGGGTGGTAACTCTAGCAACTGACGGTGTCTCTTCCTGGCTGAGGGAAGTTTGCTGATTAGCCACCTCCAGCTCAAGGAGGAGACCAAGAGGAACAGAAAGAAGCATTGGTTACATGTCCCAAACACCGGGCAAGTACTTCACCTCTATCAGGGATGTTAATGAGCATAGATTCTCCTTTGGTCCATCTGCCAGGTCTAGCACAAATCCAGGCTTCTCTGCTCCATTATTTCTCTTTTCTTTTGCTTCATCTTTAGTTTCTCAAACAGTGTAATTAGCTATTCTCTTCCCCTTTAAAGAGAGAGGGTGCCATAGCAACAAGGCAATGTTTAACTCCTTCATGGCTTTGTGAGATGTGCAGCAAGCTAACGAAATCAGGCTGTTTAGAGGAGCCAATTGGGCTACATTTAACCAATGGCAATAAAACAAGGCTTGAATGACTCCTCCTACCTCATTCCAGCTCTGTGTATGTGAATTTGGGAAGAGGGGAAGTTGTTTTAAAGTAGGGGGAAGTCTCTTTACAATTCACAAGACTGCAAGATGGAGGAGAGAAGCTTTTTCCTGTAGGCTCCCCATTGATTTGATTTAATCACTCAAAAAGGCAGGAGAGCTTCCCCCCAAGCTCAGGTAAGGGGTTTCTTGGCTTCTGCTGACTTCCCAGCATCTCCTCCTGAACAGCGTTTGCGTCAGTTATAGACCCTATAGAAAAATATTAACCACATGCTTCATTAATGGCCAGGGAGAGCGTACATGGAGATGTGGGTAAAGCTTGATCATTTTTAGTGCTGGGTTCAGCAAGTAGTCGTGGGAACTTAGCAGTGTCCCAGAACATGTACATTCACTATCCAGCAAAAAAAATGGCATGGTTCTAAACAGGTGCATGTCTGAGCATTGCTGAACGGATGAAGATAATATCATTACATGTATTCTGGAGCAAACTAAATAGTCACTCTTGAATACAAGTAGCTTATGTGCTGCTCAATCCAATGCTACTGTGAGCACCACTGGGGCAGCAAGAAGTGCTTCTAAGTGCAAATGGTAGAAGGGAGTGAAAAATAACAAGTGCTATGGAGAGATCTGTTATTTTTGAGTCATGCGCTCATCACATATACCCTCTGTAGGTCCAGGCCAAATCTACAGTAAATCTTGGCCTTTCCCACTCTCTAGCAATTATGAAGACCGGGGCTTTTAACACTGTTGATTCCTCAGCATTTGTGAAAGACACATGAATCCAACGAACTCTTTGCACTGTATGTGCAGTAAAGAAGTTTCTCATCTCTTCTCTGCTGTTCCGCCTTGCCCCATTGCCTGTCTCTCTCTGTTCCTATCCAATATTGATGTTTGCCTAGCTCTCTCTTAGAATCCCTGTGTACCTGGCCAGAAGTAGCTGGCATTACCTTTCCATCTGTTCATTAGCTGGCCATATAGAACATCTTGACATGTTTGCTTCTCTTCCAATCCCCCAGCTCAGCATAATCTTCATGGGCTTGCAAACACAATGCATCAATTACAGTGCTTGTTTGTGAATTCAAATCCACCACATCCACCTTCTTTCTCTCTTTGACTTCACTGCTGAAAAATGGACAGTCTGAGCCCAGGCCAATCGCTCATAAAGCATGAGTGGAAGAGCAGGGGAGCCTTGACTCTGCTGCAGCTTTAACTCTTTGTTCTGCAAAGCTTAGGCCCGTGCTGCAGCTTTTAGCCTTGGGGAAGAGCATAATTGCATCCAAATTGGACTTTTACTCCCCTTGTGTGGCACAGTTACCTTCAAACGCTGTGCTGCAGATGAAAGTCTGCTGCAGATCTTTTAGTGCGGTGTGCTCAGTTGTGCTCTTTGTTGGGTACGAATGGACCCCAACAGCACTTAATTACAGGATTTCTTTACAATTCCATTTCAACCGTTAATTAAAACCCGATTTGAGTCCGCCACAAGGATTTACAAGTTTTAATTGCTTTCCCTGGTGCTTGGGTGAGGTATAGTTCCGTGCTGGCTTGCTTAGCTCCTCCTCCTCCGGGTGCAGCACCATTTGGTCCTAGTACTTTTGTACTGGTCAGACTCTTTAGTCCCTGTTTGACTTCTCTCCTCTCAGGAGTTCTCTGTTTGCCCTGGTGCTCACTTGGCACAGGTAGGCTTCTCGCTTCCTTGCTTTGATAACTTTCTGCCTACCATTGTAGCTTCCACCTCATGACTCAAGGCTGCTCAGACAGGCCTTTTTGAACACAAGCTGTTTAGTCTGTTACTGAGGGCAAAGCGCCGCTCTTTCTTCTTTGCTATCACGGTACAAACATAGGCTATTTTTTACCCTTTCTTTTAAACTAGAACATATCCAAATTTCCTATAGTGGGGGATCAAAATGCAAAATAGGTTACTCATTTATGGCACCATCACCTTTTTGGTGCAGAGAGCACACTTAGCGGATCAGGCAAGACAGGAACAGGGAAATGGTTAGTTTGTCAATCCCACTTGGGCTCAGGTGTGAGGTAGGCATGAAGCAGCTCGGCAATGTCGCGTATGAGACAGCTTTCGGCGCGCTCACTAGCGGGAATTTGGGTTGGACCTAGGTGCCGAAGTGTCCTTGTGCATCTATGCTTGGTGCTTTGAACGAAAGCCACAAAAACTCATCCTTCACAGTGCACTGCTGTACATGGGGGGAACCCCCTTCCTAGCCCCTGCACCAAGCAGTTCGCCCCCTGGAGCTGGAGCAATGGTCATTCTTGTTTGCTGAACCAGCGATTCACTATTTCCTTTGTAGTTTAACTGTAAATGGTTGGTGACAAGTCAGGTGCCCAATTCCTTTGCATGTTTCAATTGAACCATTAATCAAATGATGCTGATGTCCTTTAATAGCTGACACCAAGTGCAAGTGAGGAGGAGAAGAGGGCAGAGCTTCTAGTGCCAATAAACTGCAGTAGCTGGGGTGGTTTACTTCACACAGTGTCTGCATGGGGTAGGGCTTCTGCTTAGTTTTCCCTCACTGCCCCCAGGGGAATGTTTGTAACCAGAAATCCTCAGGAGCACTGCAGTGGAATTACACTCCTTTACATTGGCAAAGTGGTAGTGGGCCAAAATCATGCTCAGTTATAGGGGGTAAATCAAATTAACTCCATGATTGGACATTCCTAACTAAGAATCCTTATTAACTCCCCTGAAGTGTGGAGGGGATCCAAATGAGGTCATGATTCTACCCTTCCTGTGCACTGAGACTTTGACATCAATAGTCTCCAGTCTGCAAACAAATCATTGATACCAACCCAGCTCAAGCCTCTTTACCTTGGCCATCTTTCCTTTCCTAGTTACCTCTCCAGGTTCTTAGCGTGCAACCTCTCAGGCTAAATTAGGTCAAGGATCTTCAGATTGTTTTCTTACTTTCATAGTGCTCTCCAGGAAGAGGCTCAGGCATTAATTGGCACTCAACAGCAGTGAGTGCTTGGAGATTTTGCTTTTCAGCTAGCTAATAGCATCCAAGTTCCTGAGATAATGGTGGGGGTTGGCAGCACATTTCTCTTGAGGAGGGGGTACCAAAAGAAGTGGGCAGACAATGGCTATTTTCATTTTTCTTTTGCCGATGATCACTCAAGCTCCCGCTGGGCAGCTAAACAACAGCTGGTGAGAAAACTGAGCACCAGTGTAGGAGGAAGCATTGTGTTCTCAGCTCTCCTGTCCCTCTGACCCACCCCCTTTACCTTTTGTTTCTCAGATGCTCATGATCCTTCCCACACTGGGCCCAACATCTGCTGAGTGCTGGAGAGTCTGCATGTGCTTCTGCTATCTGAACTGAAATCTTGCACCAGCTGGAAAGCCCCAGTAACTCTTCCCCTAGGTCCAGGCCAAGTGAGGCTGGGAGTAGCTAATGTAGTCAGTTTAGAGCTACTGTTCTAGAGTAGTAGGCAGAGCAAACACATGGGGCAGGGGAATGAATGAATGCTAAGCAAAGATGAAGTGAATGAAACAGGAGCCACTCAAGAAGAGAGAAGTTTGGGATCAAAGTACAGGAAGTGCATGGTTATATTCTGCTGTAACTATCCAAATCTTCTGCTATGCTGAGCCTCCAGCGCACAGTCTAGAGCCGTCAGTGTTACCAAAAGCGTCTGGCTGTACACGCAGGGACCACTGCAGCAGTAACTGTCTTCTAAGCTATTCAGACAACTCACTCCCCTTCCCTAGCAGGGAAGAACCCTACTCTCCTCCCTCCCAATACCCAAAAAAGCAGCTGGGAGTTTCCATGCACCCCTGCTGCTAGCATGAAGAGTCCAGGGGGAGTATTCACTTAGCCATCTTTAATACTGGCCTGATAATCCCATTGGGAATTGACTCCCAACTTGCTCCTCGTTAGTAAACTTTAATTTCTCTATGTGGAAATGACACTCCTCAAAAAACTTTCCTTTCCCTCCCGCTCTGGTTCTGAAATGCCCCAGGAGTATGTCCATGAGGCTCTGTCTGCCTTTGCTTATCTTTATAGAGACTGCTGCAGCAGGAGGAGCAGTCCACCAGTGAGTTCCCCCAAAGATGCTGCTGGGTAGGGCTGCTATGCACAGCTCCCTACTTCAGAGCGAGGCCAAATCAGAGCAAGTGCAGGACTTGTGCTATCTCACCAGTTAGGATTCTGATTGGCAAAGCCAAAGTGAAAAACAGGAATGGCCTGGGTTCATGTCGTACATTTGTCCAAAACCATTTGGATAACAGCTTCACTCCTGCTTCATTTTAATCACACCTCCTTGTTTCCTCCACTAACTACCATGTCTGAGAAGAGGCTGCATTTCCCACAGCAGGCTGGACTCAGTGTCACATAAGAAAAACAGAGCCGAGCAAGAGCCAGGCTCGCAGCCTGCCTTATCAGTCCCTCTGGCAGGTCCCAGGTTGAAGTGTTGAAAGATGATTCTAATCTCTTCCTATTCCTGCCTTGAGGCGAGCAACTTTCTCCAGTAATTGTCAGGAATAGCCCTCATGCCACTCATTGCACAGACCTGGAATCTGGCCTTCATTTGCTCCTGCAGGGTCCATAACAGACACAGATGACTGATTTACTGAGCAGCCAGGACCACACTCTGCCCAAGAAAGTCTAGAAAACAGTCAGACTAATCTCCAGTACCAGCCCCCCAGTCCATGTCTCCTTATTCCAGGGAGAGAGGGGGAATAACAGGTGCAGCTTCTCTCCCTACCCCTCCCTCCGTCAGTGTTGCACCCAACATGCACCAAAATGCTTCCTCATTGTGCATGTTGGTAAAGAGTCTGTTTAATGCCAACAATGAGAGCCACACTGACATTCTCCATTTACCCACAGCACCATAGCCGGCTGGCCAGCTGCAAAAAAACCCTCCCTTCCCAATGGGCCTGACCAGCAGCAGCCAGTCCATCTTTGCCCTCTGCTGAGATTGCCACCCTGTGTGCTGGTGTTTGGTGTGCTATGGGCACCTCTGCAGCAGGAAGTGAACATTGTCACACCCAACTCATTCCTCAGCTGTTAATGAACTACCACTGGAGGGTAGGGATAAGCACAGCTGGATTTAAACAGGCCTGGTAGAAGAGAAACGCTTCCAGCACCCTGCTTCTGAGCCAGTCAGGCCCTTATATAGGCTCTTTAACTTAAAACCTCTTTTGGAAGAAACAGCTGCAGGCAGAATAGGGATTTTATTCTCCAAAATGATGGTCATTCAAGGTGGGAAGAGCGGGGAGGGCTAGACAAGAGCTTCACAGCAGTCAGTGTGGGTACATAGAATTGCAGCTTTAAAAGAAAATCATCTCTTGGCCTTTGGCTATAGCTAGCTTCAAAAGTACTTTCAGTCCTTCAGGTCAGTCCCACCTTTCCCTTAATCAGCACACGATGAGCCGAGAGACAATGAACTAGACGAGGGGTTAGAAAGCAGAACTGTTTGGCTGCCAAGCGCTACTTTCCTTCTCCCTCCCACTATGCGCACATTTTAGCCAAAAAAATTGAATTAATTCCCATGCCTGTCCCTTGCTTTTATCAGTGCTCTGCATGCACTGGCTGGGAGGAGACAGTGCCCAGCTAGTTCTCTACCAATATCAGCATGTCTAACCTGGTTGGACTCTGGACTCAGCATCTAGCTAGAAAATGCAATAAGCAGCGCTGAAAACCTTTCCTCGGGGTAAGAAAGAAAGAGGGACTAAGAGTGTGAGCATGGGGCCTACCCTGCAGGTGACACTAGCTACTAATCCCCTCATAGAAAGTATTGGCATGAGCCTAGTTCCAGCAGCGGTTCTTTTGCCATTGGGAACAGAGCTGTCGTAAGAGCCTGCTCCGGGGTTGTCTCCAGGGCTGGCTAGCACCATTCTCAGCTGTCCTTGTGCAGGTTGCTCAGAGTAGCCAGTCCGTTCGAGCCTACTGTCTTCTAGCTCAGGCTGCTGCATCCCCCACTGGGGAGGCTTAATAAGGACAGGGGCCTTGCCCAGACACTGGACCGAAGGGTGGGAAATTACCTCAGCCACGTGCAGAGCAGCCATGTGCGCTACTACATCTCTCCCCCCCCGCCCCCGTGTAGGAGAGCCCAGGCTGTTCGCTGGCCGCTCTTTCCTCTCCAAGCGGCTGTTTTAACTGGGTTTTTTTGCCCTGTGCCGAGGACGTTGCCATGTTGATAGCTGCTTTTGCGGCCTGTCTCTCCTGGTTGTCATGGTTACAGTGATTAGCAAGAGCTCAATCCCGAGCTGGGGGAGGGGTAAAAGCTGCATCTCCCCGTGTGCTCTCCAAGGGCAGCAGGTACATCTAATCCCAGCATTGCTCCGGCTTACGCCTTTGACAAGCACCAAGGAGCTATCAAATGACCAGCTCCAAGACTGCGATTGTTGCTCGGAGGGGATGCAGTACTCAGCCAACTACTCCTATTAACACTGTAAATCAAATCTGACCAGGGCTGGCAGACAGGCATCTCTGGAGCTGGCCAGGTCACCTCCTCCCACCTTTCACTTTGTTAGAGTTGTTCAATTCCAGACGGGGTTCTCCCTTTCCCCTCGCCCATCATTCCTGCTTTCTTACTGGTGAGAAACCCACTGGGGATGAGCTACCTGCAGGCGTACAGCAGTATGCCCGCACATCCCTTGGACACCTTCGGGCCCGAGTGCGGCTGTTCACGTGCCTCAAGCATACCACACACTCACACTTAGATGCTGCCTGGCTGCAGGCTCACCTCTATGCCACTCCTCCCAGGCACAGGCTAGGAAAATGCAAGCAGCCAGACCCGTTGCATTGAAGGGCCTGATCGTTCCTTCCTCACATCCACACTGAAGCCAGGGAGTTTTGTGTCATAAGGAATGGAGAACGGGGCTCAGAGTGAGTTCAGGTGTATGGTCTCCTATTGCTACTTCGCCTTATAGCCAAGGCCTATAGCTGCCCCAGCAAGGCTGGGGGAGAGAGATATGGCAGGTGAGAGGGGCAGGAGTCCCCAAGAGGGGACTGCTCCCCAGGGTAGTCCCAAGGCGTGTGTCCAGGAGCAGAGGCCTGATGTGTCCTTCAGGCGAAAGCCAAACGGTGTGTGCCTGGGAAGGGCTCCACTTCCTTGAGATTCCTCTCTCAGTGCACCAACCAGCAGCTGGCACATAATGAAGGCATTTGGAGAGCTCCCGACTGAGGAACAGGGATAGTTGCTACTAAGTACAGTTACTGGTTAAAAATTAACAGCTTCTGTTAAATTCAGTTGATCCTTGCAAATCAGCAACCCAACAAATAGTGTCCATTTCTAAGGCCAGTGACACCAAGCATCAACCTCCATCTGACAAGTCAGACTGCCCCCCTAGGGTAGAGGCTGGGGATGTTAAGGTTTCCTCTAGCTTCACGCTGCCTCATTTCAGTTTCCACAAGACGTTCCCCAGCCCCAGTGACTGGCATCCAAGCCCTCTGGATCTCCTAAACCACCAGTGGATTCTCTCCCTAGTCTCCTCTCTAAGCTTAAGTAGGTTCTGCTAAGCTCACCGAGCAGCTGGCGATAGTCTGTCTCCCCACCCACAGTGCATGAATAAACTTTTCCCTGAATTCCTCAATGCACTTGGCATTCCAGTCATTGCAAAGCAGATGGCAATTCTGTCAGGCGGATGAACCGCAGGAAGCAGAAGATGTTTTAAGAGAGGATTTTGCCAGCTGCCAGAGTGAGAAAACAAAAGGGAAGACACTGGAAGAACAGCCAAACCATGGAGAGATGCAAGAGAAGTCTACCAGCTGCAGCTGTCTGTCTGGAAGCCAGCTCTTTAGGGCATGCCTGTACCCACCCACAAGACACAGTAAAGCTTCCAAGCCTGCTATCTCCTAGGATCAAAGCAACAGAGCCAACACGCTAATGTAGCATTATAGCAGAGCTCCAAAACATGACACCATAGGACCAACTGAAGTCTGGATATATGGATTAACATTACTAGCCTCCAATGGAGCATAACTAGATGCAGTACAACTCTGTCAGCACTCACTAGCCCGTCTTTGTAAGTATATCCCCCTACAAACCTACTGCTACGCTGCTGGTTACCCACACTTCACTATAGTTTTCTGGTTGTTACAGTCTTAAAGCCTGTATTTTTATCCCATTACATAAGAAAAACCTTATACAATTCAGCATTTTCATATCACTGTTTCTCTGAATAAAACCAGAACTCATTTTCTGGCATGCCAACTAAAATTCTGCACTGGAGCAGAGACTCCCAGCCAAAAAACAGCTGTGGTTTTGAAGTCAGTCACCTCACAGAGCAGCTGGCAGGGTCATGCAGATTTCTTACCTCTAGAAGAGTTTACTTTGTACAACTCACCAGAGCACACGTGTCTGCAGCACAGCAGCAACAGGAGTTTGTAGCTGTCTCCCTCGCTCCATTTCCTTCTTTTAGCCAAACATTTCTCACAATTACTCTTACAAGAGAACAACTTTTGACATGATGCCAGGGAGGCAGAAAGGCACAAGGACACACTAACAACCTGGACCCTAACATTGCATGAGTAACGAACACATGACCATCACACCTGGCACATGATTTATTGATTACAAAACATCTTCTACGTTCACTCTTCTAAATTAAAAAAAAACATATAGCAGAAGCAATCCCGGTTTTACTAGACCTCAGTGACTTCATCCCCTTTCCTCCAGGGGTGAAATGGTTCCCATAAAAGGGGGTGGTGGAAGAGAAGAGACAAGAAAGACCGGAAAAAAAGTTGCAGAAAGTCACAAACCTGTTTTTTCCCCCGTGTCAGAAAAGTCCTAAACAAGCCTACCAGATACAATGGAGAGCATGTGAACAAAGGGACGCTCCCATAATTACACTGGAACTGCAAGGGAACAAAGCCAAGGAAGAGGGCAGAAATGGTGGAAAGGAAGTCACTGCTTGAAGGTTAACTGAAAGGAGGCTTGAGAAGGGATCTACCTTTAGATGAATACACAGATGTACAGAAGGTTGCATTTTTGAGCTCACAATGACTTCTGTAGCTTGTCACTTAATACAGCTATATATAATCCTCACACAACTGACCCAATCTTATTTTGATTGTATGCCAGATCAAAGATGGCTGAAGTCACAGAAAGCATAAAGTAGATCCATTGTTAAACACACAGTCTTTTCAAGGCACGAGTTTCCCTGCCAGTTAGTTCAGAACTGAATTGAGGAGTGCTCAGTGCCAAAGGGCTTCTGTGGGGTCATTCTGACACAAAGCTCAAGAGAAGCCGTAGAATAAAGAACCCTACACACAATAGAGGGAAAGGGCTCAGGAAGTGAAGATATCGGCCTCTCCGGTGCTCTCCTGCTTGAGACCGAGTATGGAGGTGCACACACACGGTGCAGCAGAGCAGCGAGAAATCCAAAGGTGTGGAGCCTCAGATCGGGCCCGTATGTGCACTGGCAGCCACTGTTCAAGCTAGCAGAGGCACATTCCACCTGGGAGGACCATGCAGTAAAAAAATGCATAAATCAAAACAAAACCCACCAGTATTTTTGACTCACACTAAAAAGTGTTGGTGACAGCCCTGCAAAGCCACCCACATTGGCTTAACTTTCATGTTAATGTCTCAGGGAGAGGAGATAAAATAGCCATAGGATGAGGCCCTAGGGACAGGCAGAAGGAAAAAGTCTATGTTCACAAGTGGGGCTGGCAACTTGAACACCAAAGTGGGAGAGAGGAGTGCGCCCCACCTTTGCCATTAGCTCACACCACTGTCCATACAAATGAGTCCATAGGAGCATCTTAACTACTCTAAGGTGAAACTTCAGCACAACGAATTAATACCCTAGACTTTATGCAGACCCTCCTACACATATAGGTCATGACTCCTCAAGACAAATGCATCCTGTTTTTTCTTAATGAAAGGATTTAAGTTACCACTGATATCTGATAGGAGATCTTGGAAAGAGGATACAAGTCAGACTCATGAAACAAGTTCTTGTTTATTCTGGTATTTATCTTGTGTTGCTAACAAGTTCTCATCCTAACCTAGTAAAAATATTAGGTAGAAAATATATGTCCCACCCCTACTCCCTCACTTCTTGTTTCTTAAATAAAAGAATCAAAATTTCAAGCATGAGAATGAGACAGGCTTTTCTTTCAACACACTTCCTGTGGTAACATTAATCCTTCACTGTAAATACAAAATGTAGCAGCCACAGAATCTACAGTGCTGCACCAGTGCAGTTCACACCCCTCACAACCATCAATCTGTGTCTCCAGAAACACATTAAAACAATATTTAGCACTTATCTGGTACTTTTCATCCACAGAACTGAAAGTGCTTTAGAAAAGTGAGTCCACATCACCTCCTTTTACAGATAAGGAAACTGAGGCAGAGGGAGGGGAAGTGACTTGCCTGAGATTACACATCTTAGTGGCAGAGTTGTGAAGATGGTTGTTACTTATACCAGTGGTTCTCAAATTAGGGCTGCCGCTTGTTCAGGGAGAGCCCCTGGCGGGCCGGGCCAGTTTGTTTACCTGCCACCTCCGCAGGTTCGGCCGATCGTGGCTCCCACTGGCTGCGGTTCGCTACTCCAGGCCGATGGGGGTTGCAGGAAATGGCGCGGGCTGAGAGACACGGCAGGTAAACAAACCGGCCCGGCCTGCCAGGGGCCTTCCCTGAACAAGCGGCGGCCTTAGTTTGAGAACCACTGACTTATACCACTTAAAGGAAACGGTATCAACAGAAAGCTGAGATATTCTGAAGCATTGCTCCACCCCATCTGGAGCTCCAGGGAGAGGGGCCGCTAGCTTGTGGCATCAAGGAGTTAATGGGAACTGCTGAGAACTTCTGGGAAAGACAGAAAGATACATTAACAATGGAAAAGGGTAATGAAGAGTGAACTTTTGGTGAGAGAAAGCAGATAACTCAGTTATCTATCAGCTACAGTGCATTTTATCGAGGAGACAATGTGCGAAGACTCCCTGCTCGGAGCTTTAATAGAAAGAGTTTGAGAATCAGATTGTAGGTGAAAGATTCTAAAACCATAAAATAGTGTTCTGGGCTGGAGAGGAATGAGGCACTACTGCATGCATGTCCTGACACCTCCCCCAGCAAGTGGCCTCCCAACCTGAAGTCATTTGTTACAGCCCCGAGAAACTTCCCAACAGCACAAATACCCTGGGAAGGAAGACAAAGAAATATGTATTCTTGCCCTAGGACTACATTTTCCATAGCCAGGCTTTGAAAGCCCTTAGCAATCCTGCATAGATGCAGATGGGCTACTGGTTAGAACTGGAAGTCAAGTCTATACTCAGTTTACACAAGGTCATATGAATTATTTCATCTGAGTCTCAATTTCACCATCTGCAAAATGGCAGCAATACTTTTGTAAGAGTGCTTTGAGATCCTTATACAAAAACTGCTTTATAGTGTTGAGATGGGGCTATGTTTGGGAGGACAGAAGAAAGGAAGATAGAGCAAAAGAACTACACTGAGGGCTGTAAACATCCAAAGGACAGGATGGCTCAAGGAATCTAGGGTAGGATGTGGAGCCTGTCACATCTAGGTGAGGTATCCAAACCCTGCCCAGGTCAATAGTGACAAAAATAAGATTATCTGATGGCTATTCAGTGATGTCTGAGATGAGCTTGTGACCTCAGGACTTTCCGAGCAGACAAGTGGCCACAACATATTACTCACAACTGGCCCCCTTTTTAGTACCTTCAGCAGATATGAATGGGCTTTTAGTCTGAAGGGCTTTCCTTTGAGGGGGGTGCCCTCAAGGACAGTGCCCTGTCATGGCCCACCATGTGCATCAGAGAACAGCGGTTTCCAGTGTCAATCCAGCACCTTTCACCAGCCTTGTGTTTGCCTAAGATGACAACACTCCCTCGCAACATGCACATTTTTGGTATGCACAAGTTTCGAGAAAGCCCATGTGCTACCTTGTAGTACAAAAGCAGCCAACAATGAAGTGATCTTCAGATCAAAGCAGGGCCAGCATTTATATAAGCCTGCACAAGCTCAGACCCAGAGGCATTAAGGTGTACATCTTCTGGATTCAAGAATAGCAGCTCATTTTGCACACATCTCAGACAACGTAGAAGTCAATCTTGCTTCAAGCGTACAGCGATACACCAGCAAGCTGTGCTTCAATCCCAGGCAGTCACCCATTGGCACCCCTTGCCACCTCGCCCCCAGTTCTCACAGAGAATAGGGTGTGAAGCAGGAGAGGACAGGCAGCAGTAAGTCAGCAAAGTCAGACCTTCAGCTACAAGCTCCCAGCAATACACATGAATCCAAGTCTCCCCTTCTCCCAGTGCAAAATCCAGCCCAGCTGTCCTCTAACATCAGGGGAAAGGCAAGCACCACGACATTCCAGTGCCAAACAGATGCAGACACTCTAGAATCAGCTCTCTCAGGTCTAACCGTGTTATCCCCTGGTGACTATAACCTTACAGTCTGAGGAATCACATAGCAGCCATGGGAAAGACAAGGATGCCACAAGTCAGACATTCACCACATTCACGTACCTGGCATGCACCAGAGACTAGGGCTGGCTCTTTCCCACCCTGTCAGCAGAAGCAGGGTGAGGGAAGAGGACGACACCTACCCCTGGGGACACATTCCCGGTCCATGCAGCTCTTTTCCCTAACCGAGGGACCAAAGAGAAAACTGCTCTCAAGTTCCAAGCCTCTCTCATGCATTCCTGCTGCTAGCTACCCATCTTCCCACACTACAGCCTAGCTCACACATTAGGCAGTTCTGGTTTCCCTTCCTTGGTACTTGCCACATTTCATCTGAGGGGCTCAAAGTGCTTTACAGAAGGCGGCTCAGTCACATCCTCATTTGCCGGTTGGAAACTAAGGCACAAAGATTAAGTGACTTGCATAAGAGTCAGGAACAGAAATCATCTCCCCAGATTCCAGTGACCTGCTCTAACTACTAGACCACCCCTCTAACAGAGACCTTTCTCCCCTAATGCCTTGCATACTGATGTGGCTTGAGTGCACTGTGAGAGTCACAAGAGCTAGTTTCGTTTCCTCATAACAGTAAAGGTACAAATAAAAAAAAACCCACCACCATAGCTTCTATTCCCACTCTGTAAGATGGGCTACTTGTCTTGACTAAGTAGAAGGGAACCGGTATAGAAGGAGGTTTGAGAACTCTGCCTTTCCTATCACAAAACAGACAAAGCGAGAGAAAAGAAGACACTCCTTGGAGAAACAGGCAAGGTTTCTCAGCTACATTTTGTTCACCAATAGGTGTGGGAAAAGACAGGGTTTAATGCAACAAGGGGCTTTGGCAATATGAACTGGATATCTATAGAAAGAAATTATCTCCAATCAAGATGGCTTCTTTAGAAGCACAATGGGATTCTCTTTCAATGGCTTGCGAGTGCCAGCTGCAGACGCTGGGGAACAATGCTGGTTGGTTAGGGCTTCCAGGTCAGGTTCCGTAGGTGAGCAATGGTTTGGTTTCCTAGAAGGCATGAGTGTCTGGCTTTGGTGTGTCCATGATGGCAACAGCTGCCCCAGCCCAGGATTGTACTATGTGCAGCTGTGCCTCATGTGGAAATTAACAACGTATTCTGCATTAGTCCGCTGCACCGAGATGGCAAAGGGCTCAAAGGGGTGAAAGGTGAATGCAACCAGGCGTCGTACTGTGTGATTGATGGGTCGGCCCAAGAGTCCTGCTTGGATTTCAAACTTCAGAAGGCCAGAATCCCGGGCATAAAATCTGTAAGGAAGAGAAACAGAGAATGCTGATTATGTCTATTCCTGCTCACTGGTTTTGCCATCTTGAACTCTGCATGAAAAGGGACTGGTGCCACTGATGACTGCTCCTTATTCCATCCCTGGAATTTACCCAAAAGAATGCTGGCAAGATGGTGCGACAGACTCAGCCTGCACTGGCCAATACATAGCATTGACTAAGCACTACAAATGATGGAAGGTCACGTAGGGAAAGTCCCTTCCTGGGTAGAAGTTTTTAATCTCTAACATTTTAACTCATTTTAGTACCATAAATGAAGAAGCCTCTTGCAAAGGGCTGTATTTCACTCTTGCGGGCTCTGATTTCTGGATCCACAGTTAGAAGTAAAAGGCTTTATCCCTAATAAAATACATACTGGCTCCCTACCATCCCACTGATGCAAACATATCCCATAGTCATAATGGGAGTTACACATGAGCAAATGAGAATACAGACCCATTCCTTTTAGTAACTTTTAAACAACAGCCTTCACTCTCTAACTGTGAGAATGCGTTGTGAAGTCTTTTTGGTAGAACAGGAGAGACACAACACCACATTGCTGCTATGTGACTTGATTACTCGCACATCACGTCCCCTGGCTGTGTCCCCATTCAGAAGATGTAAGAGAGCTACTGGACTTGACTTTGCTCTAGGGTGCCTTACACTACTTTACAGCCAGACTTCACAGTCACTTGCTGATTTCCAGTGAAAACTGTCAATGCAAGAGTCTAGGAGAAAGTCGCTTAATGGCCAAATGCAGTGATCACAGCAAATCTGGATGATCTGGAAAGGGAAAGAAATCACCCAATGTACTACCATGCAGAGATCCACCTCTGAGACTCAGATTGGACCCTTGCTCCCCAAACCTGGAGTGGTCTGCAATGTGGCTCACGTAAGAAGTGGACATTGCTCTTCACTGACTTTCTGGCCCATAAGCAGAGCAGTGTTGGCTGCCTGTAAAGGGAGTTCTGCCTAGCACTCCTTTGTTTGTTTGATCTTTCCTGTGTCCTGGAGGAACTCCTCTCCATGTCCAAGAGTTATGCTGTTTCAAGCTGCTCCCCCTACATCTCTAGGATAACACAAGGATCTCTGCAACTTCACCTTCCACCCAATACTTCGGTGGGTTCTTCAGATAATTTGAAAACCAAATGGCCTCCTGTTATTACACAAATCCATCAGCACTGGCCCCGAAGTTGGTTCCACGATAAGGACCTTTTTCCGAGCACAGACTTGTGATGATCATTCTGTCCCTATCTGTCTCCATTTCCTTCCTGCCTTGTAGCTTTTGGTTGTTTGCATTTGCCTCTGGTTTCAGCTCAAAATTGCTTTTGTATCAGAGCACATTCTTCCCAACACCACCTGCTAGCCTGATACACTCACAGCTCTTAGGCTGGCAGCAATGGCTCCAGACAGATTCTTTCAATATCAGACACCCTCCAGGTTTTGATAATGCAGCTTGCTAAATTCCTTGCATTTTTCTAGCATGCCATTCTCCTCTCCAATCTCACTCCTCACCTGAATAAGAGTGCCAACCAACTGGCCTGCCAATTACACATAAGAATGAAGCAAAAGAGCTACAATCTTAGTATTTGGCTTTCCAAAAAGCTCCCTCCTACACAGAAGTCGGCATGTGGGGGGTTGGTTTCTAACTAAAACATGGCCTGTGGGCTGCTCCTCTCTCCACAATTCAATGTAATTTAAACACACTCAAGATGAGCTCCCTGTAATCTCAGGTAATCTCAAAGATGTGCTCGGGTTGGTATTTTTAAAAAGTGCTCTGCAATCAGAGGCCATTTCCATGGACTCTCACTCTGTGGATAAACTAGGCACTGAAATAGAAGACCTTGAGTCAATAAAAACAACAAGACCAGCCTTTTCAAATTGTACAAAAATGGTAAATTTATCTGCAGACCACTTCTTTAAGTAGGCTCCTTATTAACCCTTTAGATTTAAAAGCTTTAACCCGTAACACAGGAGTTGCTGTGTTAAGGATTTGGCAGCCCATGCATCCCCCCCACAAGCTTTGTAGTTCCCTGCTGTGAGTTTGCTGCCAAGCCTCTTGTAAACAGATATTGGGGAAAAGGCCCTGAAGCCATTCCATCAGCAAAGAGGCCAGGAAGCAGGATGTTAACCACTCCAGCAGCTGAGAGAGAGGACTGCTAAAGCCTTCCAGGGGAAGAGAGACAGTAAAACTAAGAGTGGGGAGGAGTTAAGCTAAAGGCAGCATGAGTGGGTGCCGAGATGGTGCAGGACACAACTACGGGACCTCAAAAATAAAATAAAATATAGATTGAGTGTACCTTGGGCTGCTGATGGGCTCTGTGCCAATGCCAGGTGCATGGAACTGTCACTATAAATCCTACATTACCAGTAATGAGAAAATAAAGCTAACGCGTCTTTATTTCAAAACCGTTTTCTGCATGATGGGCCACTGTTGTATCTTATTAATCACTGTCTTGTGTGAGAGAAACATGGCAGCACTTTTCCAGCTGTTGAAGGGTTAAGGGTTACTTCTGCTGTTGAATTGCCCTGCATACTATAAGCAGGCAGCTGGGAAACAGGAGCCCCCCACAGCTCCAAACCCCTATTCAAGTCCTGATTGACTCTGGCATTTTATAACCTGATCTTCTAAAGCGCAAAGCTACACGTCTACTCAGGGGAGAGAGGGAAGGTGGTAGTTTGCTTTGTTTACTACAGAAGACGTGACCACAGCAAATGTCTGCAGTCCTACTCCCTTTTGTCTGTAGAAGCTGCACAAAGGTTGGCAGATGCAGACAAACACCACCCAGTGAGATGTCTGAACATCAAGTACAGCGACAGGAAAAGAAGCAGATATTTTTCTGCAGACTGTACAGAGTGAGTTCAAACCAAACCGTACACGGGAAATCAATTAAATAGCTATGATTTGGGGATTGTGTGTGTATGAATGGTCAGAAGTTCCCAAATCTTAGGCAGGTATAGTGTGCATGGTGCAGGAGGGAATACCGTGGACAGCAATAAAGTTGGTGGTTGCGACCAGTTTCCCATCTCTCTGGGCAGATCAAAACACTGACATCAGGGCAGTCACAGAGCGCAGTATTAACTCTTTGATCTCTCTCTCTTTGTTCACAAAATGTAGGATTTATTTCGCTCTTCAGGCACTAAGAGCTGTGCAGTTTTCTGCCTTGGGACACTCAGCACATTTAGGCCCAAAGTATGATCTTCCTTAAAACGTTTTGAATCTGGTGGGGGAAGTGCCAGAATCCAAACAGCTATTCTTGAAATCCATTGCTGTGGCCAATAAACAGAAACAATTTGTGCATGCCCAAGATAGAAATGTGCAAGCTCCCCGTTAGTCTGCAAGGAGCATTGCAAACCTCCCTACTTTCAAGGTTAGGCATATTCCTGTTAATAAGGCACAGACAGAAATAAGCAGAATGGCCCTTAGGTCTGACCAAAGGTTCTGCTGTGCAAGCAAGTTTCTTATGCATTATAGGTTTCCAAATCATGAGAAACACAAGAGACGATAGGGAAAAGGGGACCACAGACTCCAGTGTTTGTTAAATGAAGAGGAATAAAGTTCATAGTGAAAGATGACTTTGGTTTCTAAGTTTCTCAGTGTGCGTTACAGACAACGGAGTATAAAGACAGTCAAACCAGCGCTGTGAATGTTATGGGTAACATATAACATATAAAGACATTTAAACAAATCAGACTTGTATAAGTGCTGGCCAGCCCCACCTCCCAAAACAAGCATTTTCTTGCCGTGGCAAAACAGACTCATACATTGCAACCATAGCATCCTGGCTGTCATATAGCAAAAGGCTGGAGTCTGAGAAGAGGGGGGATTTAATGTTCATATAAAAGGATGTTAAAGTTTCACTACCCGTTTCTGCCTCTCAACATGACCAATGCGCTTCAACTCCGCTTTTGAAAGAGCCAAATGTAAATGTGCATATGTAAAATAGGCACAGTCCATAGGAGAGGAAAGACAGAGCTTCCTAATTTACTGGTCTCTCCGGAATAATCTAAACAAGGACTCTGCTGGAATGGGACAGAGGAGGGGAAAAGGGAAACATCCCTATATGTACACTTCAGTCTGAGACACAGTCGAGACACATGTACATTTCTGAGAAACACGCATTCAGTCCTAGCCATGTGCAATTTTCTGCCTCTTCTTCATACCTGATGGGGTGATCTCCACACGTCTTTGGCCGTTCCATGACGGACACCCACTTGTCATCATAACTGAAGAGGGAGAGGTCAAGGTAAGGGCTGCCGCTGTAAGACTGAGCGCTGATTGGGAGCTGACCCAGCAGCCTCCGCACAGCCTCTGTGTGCCCTCCATACTTTGCATTCACAATAGTGTCCTTAAACCTGGAACACACAAAGGGACAGATTTTATTTGCAAAGCGCACAGGGAAATGGCACAATGTAGATACATTAGTGTTCAAAAAGGATAGAGATAACAAAAATCAAAACAGCAGCAGTTTAAAAAAACTAGTACACCTCTACCCCGATATAACGCGACCCGATATAACACGAATTCGGCTATAACATGGTAAAGCAGCGCTCCGGAGGGGCGGGGCTGCGTGCTCCGACGGATCAAAGAAAGTTCAATATAATGCGGTTTCACCTATAACGCGGTAAGATTTTTTGGCTCCCGAGAACAGCGTTATATCGGGGTAGAGGTGTACTACTAAGTTCAGAAGTTATAATTCATCTAATACACCATCAGTCTCAATTCTGGTGACCTTTTACCTGCTCCACAATCAGTGTTCCTATTCTGTTTTGGAGCTATGGACTGACAAGTGGATAGGAACTTGTCATTCCACAAGATCTTGCTACAGCTGCCCTGCAGTACTGGAAATGTACAGGATCAGAAATGGGGAGAGATGGAGTAGCAGCTTAATCAATCAATCCAGGTTTTACTGCAAAGATTGTAAACATTGTCAGTGAAGCCTGAAGGTTGTGCTATAACAGCTGAATTCCTGAGGCTGAAGGAGGACTTGGGAATCCATCTCTCCCCAGCCATTATGTTTTGATTGCATAAAGCAGGGGTCGGCAAC
>NW_020664418.1:38178889-38182958 GCF_002925995.2 Terrapene triunguis | reverse complement strand
CCCGTGAAAAGATTTATCTGCATTGGAGTTTTTCTTCTTTACAAGTTAGTAAGCAGAATCTGAGCTTTCTATTGGCGAGATCCAACTTTTATGAGATCAGCGGTATAAGAGCCACTTATCAGGAACAGTTTATATTGGACTGTAAACTCTCAGGGCAAGGGCCTATTGTGTTTACTTATCTAACAAGCACCCTACCACCCCATCACCAGCCCCATTATAGGCTCCACCACCAACCAGAAGGCTGAAGAGGTTCTTGCCTCTGGTTTCAGCTACAAAACAAGAGCAGCACTTCATATGTTTGCATTAAGTTCTGTCCCTCACAAGCAGTAGGGAATCCCCAGTGGGAGTTATGGAAATATACAGGACGACTAAGTCTCCTTCACTTGCATGGATTCAACAGCTTGAATCAACAGAAGTCTCCCCTATAAGCAATGGCAGAAATGGTCACTACATAGTTATGCTGAAGTTAAATTAGTTGTGGGAAGTACAAGAGGCTCTGGCACACTTGGGTATGTCACCACATATTCCTAGGACCACATTTTAGAAACATCACCACCTGCATTACTAACAGGACTTTAGTCTGTTTAAAAGAATTTTAGAAGCCTTATTTACTTTTATATCTCACTCCACTTTCACTGTGACATTAGATTGGTCAGTTTTACTTTCACACAGGAAAGGAAGGTCCAACTGAAAAAAGGAACAGCATACTTTTTGCTGAAATTGTAGAAAATGCCACAAACACACAGTTTTATTCATATTACATTTGGGGAAACCTGTCTGGCAAAATAAATCCCAAATTTGGTGACATTTTTGGTTTAACAAATCCTAGCTTTGGGCCCTAATACTCAGAGAGCATCACTTAAACAGCCCCAGAGGAAGTCACAGCACAAGGTGTGCTGGCAGCATTCTTCCCTCAGAAATCTCTCCCCCTAGGGTTGGGTGCTTAGATTGTCACTGTATACTTTCTAGCCTTGGTCTACCATTTGCATGGAAGATCAAACAAGACAGTGAATGTGGAATACAGAACCAGGTGTACCCTGCCTCAGCCTTGAGTGTTCAGCAGATTTCAGAACCATAAGGCTGTGGTGAGATGTGCCATGTTCAGAATGGACTCATACACCAGTCAGTCACTAAAAAGCTATGTTTCTTAAGGTTGTCACAGCTATTTGATACTGGCCTTTGGCTGGCAGTGTTGAGCATGTACCTATATGGTATAAGGCATGCTCCGAATGGCTCACCGGCGCTGGATCTGTCTGGCAAAGTTGTTACTGGAAGCTGAGCAGGGAAATTGGACAGCCTCGCTGTGCAGGGTGGCATTCCTGAAGAGGTCACAGAAGTTCTCAAAGAGCTCCAGTAGCTCATCCGAAGTGTTCTCGAACACAGCAATAACTTCTGTGGTCACCATGTTGTACACAACAAAGAATGAAGGCTGCAGAGAGTAGCAGAGTTAGTGGTTTTCCAACAGAGTGCAGCCAGACAATACAGGGTCTATATTAGTTGGGAATCCCTCCCCCCCGATACACACAACACACACACAAAAGACTACCCATGATTACTCTGCAATGTAGGAGAATCTCACATTCACTATACAAATTCATTATGCTATTCAAATACCTCAGAGGGTACCAGATTATCCAGCCTATTCACTACAGTGTAATTATTTATGAAGGGAACTAAACACGCTTTCAATTTTTCATTTCAAACTGGACGTCAATATTTCTGTTTTCCTCACTCCCCACCAAATATAAAATGCTTTTTAAAGTGGCAGATTTAATTTTCTTTCCTGCTGGGGAAGTGATTTTAAACCAGGTGCTGGCTGGCAACAAATTATTTTTCCTGTATGTGAAGAGCTGAGAGGTTTTTTTGTTTTGTTTTTTTTTGGCATTTATTGTTTTCCCCCCTCTTAATATTTCCAGCATGCAGAGATGAGATATTTTTAGTGCATTGTGTTCCAACATTGCCTGCAAAAGTTTTGCCCTCCAGGTACCATGCTGGTGTAGAAATGAAAGCCTGAAAGACAATAACTATTTCTTTTTAATACTGACACTTTTATCCAAGAATTTCCAGGTGCCATTGCAATTGTAAATCCAAAACATGACTCAGGTACTTCTGCAGTAATTTTTTCCCTAGATAAGGTTACTCAATCACTACAGACACTAACTCCCAAACCAGGGGTGTCCAAACTTACTGGCCTGCCGAGCCACATACAACAATCTTCAATCTTCAGAAGATCAAGAGCTGGGGCACACCTGCTGGGAGCCAGGGGTTGGGGCTTCAGCCCTGCTCCTGAAGAAGGCCCAAGCCCTGGCAGCTGTGCCCTGGAGGGCTGAAGCCCCAAGACCCACCCTCTACTGCACAGAAGCCCCTCCCGCACCATCCCACTGCAAGGCAGAGGTCCTGAGCTTCCTCTCCTCCCCCTGTCTGGTAGGTGAAGAATGGGGAGGCATAGTGCATAGCTGCACTTTAATGGTAAAAGAGCTACATGTGGCTCGCGAGCCACAGTTTGGCCACCCCTGGCCCCAAACCAGATACCAGTCACATGCATGACCTCTAACAACATATAGCAACAGAGTAGCACCTTTGTAAATCCTGATGAACTCAGACCTTAGGATTTCCATTTATATTAGATGCTTATAGACTATAGACTCCACCTTGATATACTCACAATGCAAGACTGGCCTCGTTTTACAAAAAGAAGCCCAGCTGCAGACGCACCTCAAGACTTCACCCTATAGGATAATTTGTGGGCTGGGGAGAAGAAGAAGGAGTGAAGAACTCAGATGGGTCTCTCAAAATGGGGCGAAGTTTGGACTATCACTATATCGAGCCCATGGCTTGTTACAGAGTTGTGTTGGTTTGGGAGAAGTTGGTCCGCGCTATCCAGTTTTCTCTCTCAAGGGAGCTGTTACTGACATATTGTACTTAGACTATTCAGAAAATGGGGGAAACGGATAGTTGCCAAATACCCACATATTACTCCCAATCACCTGAGCTATTAGCTAAATCACCACCTCCTGAAGAAAAAAAGTCTTTCTGGGCTATAGGATTGAAGTGCAGAGGGAAGGAGAAGAAGGAGAAGGGCTTGACTACCCTTGACTCATTCCTGTACAAATATTTACCACTTTAAAGATTGCAAAAATTACAGGGTGGATAAAAATCAATGATTTAAAAAAAAATCGGATTTTTTTGATAAAATGCTTTTTGAGGAAAAAGCCCATCTAAAGATAGTTTTAATTAAGATACATTATAGCTCAAAAATATCTCATCATGGAATAGGGATTATAAATTCTAATTCTATAGTATGAGACAATATATTAACGTAATGTTTAAGAAAAGTTTTGTAAATGAGTTCCAACAGTTCATGGATTACGGACCCAATTTTATGGGGTTCCAGGGGCTTCTGTATAGATTATTTAGGTTAATCTTTCTATCTATCCAATGGGGCTCAGTCTAGAAGATACCATCAGAGATGCTTAGTTTTGCAGTTCTCAAACTGTAGATTTGTATCTCCAGAGATAACATGCTTGTTAACAGCAAAAATGTTTTAAAATAAATAATATATAGAGGTGAGAAATAACAGACCTCAACCCTATTGTCCCTCTGCGAATTTGTGTACATAGAGTCACTTCCTTACCTCTCTCTAAAAGTACAAAGTTTCAAAAAGTTCAACGAATAGAAGATTGTTGGGGGCAGAATAGATCTGGACAAGAAGTCATCTGGAGATAAATGTGAGAAGGGAGGGACAGGCAGTAGAAACAAAAGTGAAACTGGTTGAGCAGCATATTCCAGAAGTCTTGAGATCTTTCTGAGTGTAGCCTTGATTGATTTGAGATCTACCATACCATTCTCTCACTAGAAGGGAAAACCTATAATGGCAGCAGGCCGTAAAAGAGACTCAGTTTGGGAATAAGAACCTTTCCAGCAATATATGTTTGCTGATGATGTTTTAAAGAAAGTCACACCAGTGAACTGGTGGAAGTCACTTAAGCACTTGGATTCAGAGACTGTTGAAGTGATAATCTCACTTTTAAAAGCAGTAGCTTCTTCTGCCGGTGTAGAAAGAATATTT
>NW_020664418.1:38126648-38178789 GCF_002925995.2 Terrapene triunguis | reverse complement strand
CGGGATGGCGAACCGCGGCCAGTGGGGGCCGCGATCGGCCGAACCTGCCGCATCAGCAGGTAAATAAAACTGGCCCGGCCCACCAGGGTGCTTACCCTGGCGAGCCGCGTGCCGAACGTTGCCGACCCCTGGACTAATTCATTCCAAATTGAGAAATCATTTGGGACCTGAAAAAGCAGGAAAGCTTGTTTTTCTTTTCCAGATTATGAACAAACAGGAAAATGAAGATGAAAACGACTGAGTTAGCTGCAGAAGCCAATATTTTAAGTTTCTCATGTTGACCTGGCTGACATAGTCGATTTAATTTTTTTTTTTTTTAATATTTCATTTAACTATTTTAGTTAAAAACAATTTTAACAAAAACAAACCTGAATTTAAAAAACTTGAATGTTTAACTAATTTCAAAAATTCATATGCTTATTTTGTTAAAAAATTATATGTTTGCTGTTGAAGAAAAAAAACCCAGAATACACAAAGTTGTTGTTTTAATTAAATAAAACAATTTAAATGCCTGTCTGGTGATGTTCTCCTCCTAATACAGCATGGCAAGAAAATCCTCCAAATATTAATGATTAACCTGTTGAATTGGAGATAGTTCACCTCCCAATGACTTCATAAATATCTGCTTCAATTACCTTTGGTAAATGAAATAACCAAACAATCATTCATTTTCTAATATAGCTGTAAAACTAATCTGAAAAGTTTTCAAAATAAATCACTTTAAAAATGTATAGTGTGTACCTTCTAAAAATGAAACCTACATCTATCTGAGTTGTGAAGAATATGTATTAACGTTATAACAACCAACAAGAATGCACTTTTATGTAGAAATCGATGATTAAATCGAGTCTTCCTGACTAGTGATTTAAATCAATTTGATTTAAATCAAATCCACCCTGCAAAATTACAGTTGTAAGATACACCTCTACCCCGATATAATGCTATCCTCGGGAGCCAAAAAATCTTACCGCGTTATAGGCGAAACCGCGTTATATCCAACTTGCTTTGATCCGCCGGAGCGCGCAGCCCCGCCCCCCGCAGCGCTTCTTTACCGCGTTATATCCGAATTCGTGTTATATCGGGGTAGAGGTGTATTTCTTTTACGGGAATCTCTGTATTTACTGTAATTATGGGTCTATGAAATGTGCTAAACCAGAGAAACTTTTCTCAAATAATATTTTAAAGCCACTTGTAGTTCCTGGGTGGGACATTATGCTATACACTTGGCGTAAGTTAGGTAACCACCTAGCTATTTAGAAAAACACAGTATTTCCATAGAACGCGTCATGCCTAGATCCATCTGAATAACTGAGAATTCATCTTCCATGCTTTCAATATAGGATCCCACTACTTGTGATTGTGTTAATCAGACAATTGAAATGGAAAAAACCTACTAAATCATCTAGTCCATATCACTGCCAATATAAAGCTCAGATCCCAAGAACTGGGGGGGGGGAAGAAACCAGACGTAGATATTCAACTGTATCATAATTTTAGGCCTCACTGCATAATCAAACAAACAAAGGAAAGGTTAGACTCAAGTGCAGAGGAAAGAACAGAATTTTCACTAAATATAGAACCCTGCTACAGCTGCCATAGAAACCATCCAAGAGCAGTGGAAATGGCAGAGCATGAAGAAGGGACCTTGTGGCCAGGTTGGCAGATCTAAAACGTGACCATTTTTGCTTTACTTTTTATTACTTCTTGTTTATTTAGATGCATAAACGTATTTATCAAAACTCAAGCTTCATGTACAACATTTGAAAGACAACCTTTTGTGAGTTTAATAAAAATTAAAACCTTAACTTTTTCCTCTCAACACACCAAAAAACCCAATATCCTAAATACCAACCCACCCAACCCCTCCTTATGCAAAACCTAGGACAGTGTTTCCCAAACTTGGGACGCCGCTTGTGTAGGGAAAGCCCCTGGCGGGCCGGGCCGGTTTACCTACCACGTCCGAAGGTCCGGCCCATCATGGCTCCCACTGGCCGCGGTTCGCTGCTCCAGGCCAATGAGAGCTGCTGGAAGCGGCACGGGCCGAGAGACACGGCAGGTAAACAAACCGGCCCAGCCTGCCAGCGGCTTTCCCTGAACAAGCAGCAGCCCTAGTTTGGGAAACACTGACCTAGGAGATGAGATGGGCCTAATTGTCAATAAGCTCTGGCTCTCTCAAAACAGAAGTAAATGAAAGACTTTCCACAACTGAGAGCCCTACACACAGAACAGCTTGCCACAGATGCTTAAATCTAGAACCTATTAACCAGTTATCTTGAATGCCTCAGCTGATCAGATAGCCAGAGCTTCACAGATCAAATATCTGGAAGTGGACCCAGAAACAAATGGGAAGTTAAGTTCATCTCCTGAGTAACCAGTGTAGTCTGCTGCCTGCCTCTGAGGCTTCAAGCCAGCCACGATCCGCATCAGCTACGAAGTCTAAGCCGTCTTCAAATGGAAGCAGTCTAGAGCAGTGTTTCTCAAACTGGGGCCGCCACTTGTGTAGGGAAAGCCCCTGGTGGGCCAGACCAGTTTGTTTACCTGCCGCGTCCGCAGGTCCGGCCGATTGCAGCTCCTAGTGGTCGTGGTTCGCTGCTCCAGGCCAATGGGGGCTGCGGGAAGCAGCGCGGGCCGAGGGACATACTGGCTGCCGCTTCCTGCAGCTCCCATTGACCTGGAGCGGCGAACCGCAGCCAGTGGGAGCCGCGATCGGCCGGACCTGCAGACGGGGCAGGTAAACAAACCGGCCCGGCCCGCCATGGTCTTTCCCTACATAAGCGGCGGCCCCAGTTTGGGAAACACTGGTCTAGAGAGCATTGCAGTGACCAGTCACAAATGCCTGTCAAAGTCCAGATCCAAGAGAACTGGTTGCATTCACCTAATCAGGAAGGCTTATGATATTTTTGGCCACTGGTTAATAGGTTCTAGGCTCAAGACTCCAGGATCAGTAAAGTGGGCCCCAAAACATCCCAAATTGCAAGCCAGTGGGAGCCGCGATCGGCCGAACCTGCGGATGGGGCAGGTAAACAAACCGTTCCGGCCTGCCAAGGGCTTTCCCTGAACAAGCGGCAGACCGGCTTTGGGAACCACTGATTTAACATTCTTTGTGACTCTACAGCAGACTAATGTATGTGCGCAATGGAAGAAGTAACATACAAAGAAAGCTTCAAAGCGAACAGCTAACATCCATTCATTCCAACTTCTAGCCCTTGAAAAACAATGGGACAAATATTGAGGGGGGCAGGAAGGGAGTCACGAAACTTCCAGAGAAAACAGAACAGTGAGCAATGAGCAGCACTGCAAGTTTAGAAAGAGTTCTTGCCAGACATCTTTAATAGAATTATAAAATAAGCAGATGAAAGGAATTAAGTAGATTAAAAAACTTAAAGTAGTCTCAGACCAATCTCACGTGGATTGAAAACTGAAGATCTCTAGGAAAAAAAGGCAATGATAAACATGTTGTGTTATGGTGCGGGCAGAGGGGTAAGGGATGTCTACCACAGAGATTGGCATTAGAGCTGGTCTGATTTAACTTCATTACCGACCTGGAAATGGGAGTAAACAACATATTAGTTAGAGATAGCAGATGATACTAAATTGGGGGAATTCTGCACCACTGCACAAGCACAGAATTAACGTCCCCAGCAGATTTTTTTCTCCCGCAAAATAATTGATTCTGACAGGAAGGCAAAGGGAAGTCATGTGAGGGGTCACACTACAATTACATCTTTTGCCCACCAGAAGAGAGGGCAACTGGCTAATGAGCAGGAGCAGCCAACCGTAGAGAGGGAGGGGGCAGATGCTGTCTTCCTTACAGCACCCTGCCTGCAGGGCCAGGTAAGGAGGCATGGAATGGGGGGATGAGAGGGGCAGAGAGTGGGGCACATGGGGCTGCTGGAGGGGTCACGCAGACTGGGGTTCATAATAGCTAGTGAGGGGAGACAGATTAGCTCCTGTGCCCCTGCGTCCAGTGGGGTGACAACACTGAGCCAGGGACTGAATGGGAATGGGGGTCCAGGGCCACAGGGGAATAAGGGCAGCTATGCCTGGGTGAATGGGAAGTGGGGGTGCAGGGACACATGGAGATGGGGCAGCTATGCATAGCTGATTGAGGATGCAGGGCCACATGGGGAAAGAGGAGAGTGGGGGTGCAGGGACACACGGGCATATTTGCAGATATGCCTGGCTGAATGGGGTGTGGGGGTGCAGGGACACACAAGGACAGGTTCGGATGTGCCTGATTGAATGGGAGAGGCTAGAGGTCAGCCAGGGTCTGCATGGGGGAGGCTCCCCAACTCCCAAACAATTGCCCCCCCTCCAAAAGAAACACCTTGTTCCATACTTCCCCAACCCACACCCAACAACCCTCCAGATTCTCTCCCAGGCTCCTTCCCAGCAATTACTTCCCTCTCCCTCCGCTCCTCCGTTACCCCCCAACTTCCCAAAGCCTTTGCACTGCTTTGGAGTGGTGCGGGAAATACATTTCTGTATTGTACTTTAAATGAATTATTACTCAAAGTTCTGTATTAATATGCCTAGTAAGGAATCTATTTGTCAAAAACCATTTCCTGAATCTTTTTTGTTGTCTGTATTGTTACAGACATACTTGCTGACAGGTATTTTGAAATAAACTACCAAAATAATTGAAACTGGTTATATTGTTATTTTGACAAATAAAATAGGCAGAATTTTACAGAATTTTAAAATATTGTGTGCAGAATTCTTAATTGTTTGGTGCACAATTCCTCCAGGAATAATTGGGAGTTGTGAATACCATCCAGGACAGAAAGATAGTAAGAGGCTTTGAGAGATTAGAATTGTAAGCAGAAAAAGTGAGATTCAGCTTGGAAAAATGTCAGCTATTACATCTGAAAAATACTCAAACACACATACCTAATAGGAGAGAAGCATCTAGAAAGCAGTAATGGCTTAGAGATCCAACTATGCAATACAATATGGCAAGAAAAAAAAGTCAGTTTGGGGTGGCACATGCAGAGTCTGTAGACCACAGAGTAGGGAAGTTAACAGTCCTTTCTTTATATTACTCTGGCATGACTGCCTCTGAAGCACTTTTTAGTTCTGGGCACCCTTCAACAGAAAGAAACTGGTGAGAGTGGGGAAAAGGAACAAAATGATCAGCAGGCTGGAGGGGTTGAAATAAGAAGCTAAATTAAAGAACTAATTGTATAGTTTGTGTAAGACATCTGATGGGGAATGACTGGATGACTCTCTACAGGTAACTGAAAGGTATATATACCAAAGATGGGAAAAGGTTACAATATGTAGGGTAGCAGTAGGATATAATTAGGAATAACTGGAAGAAATTAAGAAAAATGTAGAATGAGTTTTATGGAGCAAATCCCAATAATGAGTGTCCCAACGGAAGTAGAAATACTGTCACTTGGGACATTTACAATTCTAATCAGATTGTACGCTCATCAGGAGAGAGACTATTTTGTAGCCTGTATTTGTACAATGCGAGGCATAATAGGTCCCTGATCCTGATTACTAAAATACAAACAACAACAGACTTGGCAAAGCACCAATAAGTGTAGTATAGGAAACAATCCTGCATTTACAAGAAGATGAAATTGTATAACCACATTGGTCTTCTCTCTCTCTAATTTCTATTAAGTTTTGACATTGTGAGAGGGGGAATCTTACTAAATACCATCAAAGATACCACCAAGGCCCCTCACAACAGGATCCAAATTATATACTGTGGAGAACAGAACATTTCTACCCAACACTCAAAGACCCAAATCAGCACTTAGACCAGAAATGTAGCGTCTAGTATTTTTCTGCATGGGAATAAGCTCAACAAAGCAATAAGCTGCCCAAAGAGGAAAGGCCCTACCTGTGAAGGGTCTGTCACCCGCAATGTGACCACATCTTCACTGGTGTATTTAATAAACAGATGGCTCTCATCCAACAGCTGCATTTTCCACATGCGCAGCTGCCTCAACTGATCAAAGTACTGGAAGAACCTCCGTTTTGCCATTGCACTCCCATCCTGCTCTGCCCTCCTCCACAGGTACACCAACAGTCTGTGTTTCAGAGAATTTATGAAGGGCTCTTTGTATGGGTTTGCCATCCCTGTCTGAGTGTCTCGCTGCACTTCTGGATAGACAGCGGAGAGGGTCAGGAGATCATCCTCATAGCAGAAGCGACCTATAGTCCGTACATCAATGAATGTGCCCTCAGGTGTCACTTGAAAGACATGAATAGTCTGCTGCTGCACAGAGAGAATAGCCAAGATATTCTTATACAGGTATAGGCCCTGGTTATGAGACAAGATGACTTTGTCACATTTGAATGTCCTTGTGTCACACAGTCTACCTGTGTGAAGATCTATGATATGCAGAGAATAGTCCTCCAAAGGGGACCTGGGATTAGGGGTCACCGACTCACTGTTGCGATAAACCTCAAAAAATGGGGGGTGAGGTTCCTCGGGCAGGTAGGCAGCAGAGCCAACAATTACATAGCGACAGTCATCTGTGAACAAACTGCACTCGCGGTTCAAGTGCTCACCATTGGAGGCCACGTTGGTGATATGAAGCAAGACGAAGAAACGTTCAAAGAGCCGCCCACGGATGTTGACAGATCTTTGGTCGTTGCCATTGGCCAAGATCTCTCCCTCATAACCCTGCAGGAGATCCTCTGCTGCCTGGCAGCCCTGATACTCGTAGATCTCCAGGGAGGTCTGGTCCGAGGAGAAAGCGATGAAGTAGCGCCCATCGGGGGAGAACTTGCGCAGGAAGCAGGGCGGCTTCTCAACGTTGACCACAGTAAAGTTGGGGAAGACATTCTGGTGGAAGACCCGGACCTGGTGCCAGTGGGTGCCGGCCTTACCAGAGCTGATCCTTCGGCGCTCCAGGCGGTGGATGACATTCTGGTTCTGGATTCTGCGGGGCCTGATGGTCGGAGCGTCATGATCCATCACTTCATCGTTCCCTGGGAAGGAAACACAGAGGACGCTGTACTGGACAGGGAGCAGCACGACCCTATACCAGACCGTGTGGGGGGGGGGAGAGATGGGAGAGGGTCTCCTGGGGGAGCAGGGGCACCGCAAGGGTAACACAGCTGGGACCCTAGAGGCGGGGTGCGCTGGAGATGCCTGCTGAGAAGAGGGGGCGCGGGAGGCTCCCCCGGAGGCGGCCCCAGTGTCAGGGCCCGGGGGTGGGAGGCTCACGGAGTGAGGGGGGCCTGGGCGCCCCGGCAGACGGAGATTGCGGTTTCCAGACGCCGGGGCGCTGCAGGGCCGCGGTCCCCCGGGAGGGGCGCGAGGCGGCGGGAGCCGGGGGCGCTGATGGGCGTCGCGCGTCTCCTCACCTCTCCGGGCCGCAGCGGGATCCCGACGCCTCCGCCGTCCGGTCACTCTATGGCCGCCGCCATCTTTCCGCCAAGGCGCCGCAGCTAACGACTCCTCCTCAGCCTTGGTGACGAGCGCAAGAGGGTACCGCGCCAGCCCGGAAGTGCTTCCGGAGGCCACGGGGCCTGGCGTCAGGTAGGCGCCGAGTGTCAGCCGCAGCCGGCAGACAGTGGCCCCTGGCGGCCGGAGGAGTCACTGCGGGGCTGGGGGGACCAAGGGCCCTTCAGAGCCGCCAGGGACCTTGGTACCCACGGCAGCCGGGCATCATGGGAGATGCGCCCCACATCCCCAGCAGTGCAGGGCACCCCCTGACCTCCCCTCACCCCAGTAGGGAGCTGTACTCACCGCACCCCTCCCTGCCCCCCCCCCCAGCCAGCTGTGCCCCTCAGGCACCTCCCTGCCCAGGGTGCAGCGCCCACCCCAGCCCCTCCCGTACTCATAGCATGACCCCTCGCCTTACAGCCATTGCTGGCAGACTCCGGGGGGAGTCTGGCTCTGAGGGGCACGGCGGGTGTAGGGGAAACCCCATGCGAACTGGGACCTCTCTCCCAGGTGCACACTCCCACTGCCCATCGGCTGCGTCTCTGGGTTGCCCATTGGGGCCAGTGTTTCTGCAGTAATACCTGGGCACCACCCTACTTCCCTTGTATGACATTTTGGGGGGCAATCCAGAGCAGCGAGGGGCTGTGTCACGTCTGCCCTTCAACCGTGGGTGCCACACAATGCTTTGCTGTTGTGGCTCCTAACCTGGGCTCCTGCCAAACAGCATGCAGGTCACACCCTGAGTGTCTGTGTGTAGCCACAGTCCTGGGCCAGCAGTTCTGACCCCAGCAGCCTGTCAGCAAACGCCAGCCACACTCTGGCTTCCAGCAGCCTTGATTACCACATGCAGAGTAACCCCCACACACTCCCCGTCCTGGATTTCCCCCCCCCCCCCCCCCCCAAAAAAAATGTACTGCCCTCTCCTGGACAGATCAGATAACAAAGGTCCATTGTCCCAAAGGAACAATATACAATTTGCCACCTTAATTGGAATTACCCACACAGTTCACAACACTAGATTAATTTTGATTAAAGAACAAAAAAGTGTATTTGACTACAAAGAGATAGGTTTTAAGTGAGTACAAGTACTAAAGCATTTAAGTAAAAAATGGTTATAAGAAAAAAAGATACTGTACTAAACTTTTAAAAACTAGGCCTGGTTCAAGGTAAAATTCTTACCATATGCTTCCAACAACATTACTGACCAATCTTCAGGTCAGGATCCTTCCCAAAGTCAAAGAGCTGGATTCTTTTGTCTTCTTAGGCTCAAGAGAGATGGATAAGGAGAGAGAACTTGGAGTGGTTTTGCCTCTTACTTGTATAGTTTAATCACCCTTTGAAATGCATTTCCCTGAGAGTGACCCTTAGATAAAGTTCTTTCCAGTGGAGGGCAAGGAGACATGGGCGGGGGGGAGGAGGAGAGAGATTTCATGCTGTTCCTTCTCTCCCCTCTGTCTGAAGACTCTGTTTACAGCTCATATGCAAATTGAGGTAAACACATATCCCTTTGTTTAAGACCTGCTTGATCAGCTTTACCTAATGGCTACATGACTTTAAACATGGGTCTTTAACATTATACAGGGGGGAATTTCATAACTTTACACACAATGTTGCCACATACATTCCACCGTGATATTATTGACCAGTGAGATATTAGTTTTCAAATACTTCATAAGGTGACCACACAAGTGCATTCCATTACACCTTGTCACAAACGTGTCTTTCCAAAATGTGTTGTGGGTGTTCCCCCCTCAGGACTGGGAGTGATGCACCATCCCCCTCCTGTACTGCCCCACTGCCTGCTTTCTTCAGTCCAGCTCTCATTGGCCATCCACCATAGAGCCTTCCTGACCCTTCACTTTCCAGTATTTCCTCCCCTCCTGGGAAAGCACCATCGCCCCAGCCAAAAGGCTGATACTCAATGTGGGGAGGGCACACTGTGCCCCATTTCACTGCCCTTCTAGTCAGAGAGAACCATGCTCCTCCAAGACTCTAATGCTCTCGTCACATCAGTTCTCAGAGAAGAGTCCCACCCCACCCTCCTCCCCGAGGATCGCTGGCTTTGCTCATTCCCAGTAAGATTATCACATTCCTAATTGCCACTTGGGAATAGATTAGCAGTCAACGAGAGCAACAATTTTGCTAACTCAAAATGTCCCATTCTAAAGGGAAAAGACCTGGCCCCTTGTGACCAGCAAATTCATCACATTTGTGATCCAAGCAAACTGGGAAGCCTGGTCGCCTCCAGCGAAGAGAGTCAAGTGTGTGCTGTCGCATTGCCACCTGGTCCTTCAGTGAGGCAGTGAAAATCGTCACAGGTTTGAAAACCTTTTTCCTGTTTAACCCCTTCCTATGGTGGTTGGAATATCTCTCTCCTCTCAGTGAGAGGTTCACCAATGTTCCTGTTGTGTATTTTGCATTTAATTCAACAACAGCCCCTGTGTTTGTAGGCTCTATTGATCATTAAATATGACAGAAGTGATGCAGTCTGAACTGTGCCCTATGCCAGTCCCCAATGGATGCAGCTGACCTACTGTTATCAGAACACAATGCAATCACAAGGGTTCGGCATTTCGACCATTGGTATAAAAAGGTGAATATTGTGCCAGTGAAAAATACAGGTTCCAGCAGTGCTAAAGATTGAAACCTCTATAGATCACCAGTGCAGGCAACAGCTGGCAAGCATGTCCCCATGCACCAGCCTCTCCACCAATGGGCCATTTCAAAGGTGTGACAGATTAGTTCATCTCCAGGGCCCAATTAATCCTTGGCCTCTGTGGTAAGATCCCAAAAAGGTAACCACTTTTGGTGGTTTTTCATGTGATCATGTCCCCAAGGATCTGAACTGAGATTCCCTCTTATCACTGAGATTAGACTGCACTAATGCATAATAGTATCTCTGCCATCTCTCTCCTTCCCCCAAGACCGGGCACTAGTTTTCCTCAACACTTTTTGATGAGGTATATTATCATTTCTGATAATCAGTGGGACTCACTCATGCATTCTCCCTCATAGTGCAGGTACTGGAATAGAGAGGATGTCTCGTCTGTCGCTTGGTGTCACCCTTGCTTCTTGGTGGGAAGAGCTATGCTTTGTGTACCTCAGTTTTCCACTCTAGTTAATGGCCAATGACAACGGTTGTTGATTGGCCGCCAGTGGTCATTGCGTGGTGTAGGGATAGGATATATTTCCTGCTACCATTCACTTCTGGCAGTCCCTTCCCCTTGTCCTTAATGAACATTGTTTTGTGGGAGGGAAGCAGCAATTAGAGGAGGCTGCAGATTGAGACGGGGTCTTTCCTGAGGTCAGATTCAGCAAAATGGCTTGGAGGGCAGAATTTTCCCCTTCCTTTTTCCCCATCCTCTTCCATCCACCAGAGATCTGCATGACTCACACACAGAGAGCCCTGAGTTTGTTAAATAGGATCATCTCATTCTAGAGCTCAGACTGTTTCCAATGCGGGCCTCCTCCAAGGACTAATTGCAGTTACATTTACATCGGCACAGGAAATGTGGTGTCCTCACCATTCTGCAGACTGCAGGGTTGTAACTGTGGTAACTTTGGCCTTTGTGTCCAGATGGCCACTAGGGAGAGACACCCAAAAATGAGAGAGAAATAGGGAAAGCATTGAGCTGAAAACTGACCCAGGGCCTCCATTAGTGTATGGTCCATGAGGGGTGTATAGCCTCTAGGTTTTCAGAGCAGCTTGTTTGCAGGAGGACATGATTTTGTGATCATTCTATTTTATGGTGTATTTTTTATGGGATTCAGCTTCCAAATAAATGGTTCCCCAGGGCAGTAAGATAGCAAAGAAGTGATACCATTCACATCTCAGAGTATGGTGTCTGCCGGGGGACAAACAAACAGAAAAGGTCATGGCCCACTCTGATCTCCACTGACCCCCACAGTGGGGCCAAAGGGAGAGACAACTCTCAGCCCCATTTATGTCCTCCTCCCAGCAGCTCACCCACAAATTGCAAGGCTGGCCCTGAGCTGAGCTGTAGCCTCTGTCTCAGTACATCTCTGCACTAAAGACATTGTGAGCTGCAAAACATATCCTGGTGCTGCATGGCTCTGCAGGAATGAAACCATTATTGTAAAGTGCCTCTTATGCAAACACCTTCCTCCCAAAATAGCCTGAGAGGCAGAGAGAGGGAAACAAACAAAGCAGGAATTTGGAGTCGGATTCTTTCAACAAAGAATCATCTGCCCTTTCCTGTCGTCGTTGGGGGGCCTCGGATTCAAAAGTGCTGGGCACCAGCCGCACCAATCAAGTCAAGCAAGAGGGGAGCTTGGCACCAGCATCTGCAAGGCAAGATGGGAACTAACTAGAGCTAACTCTGCCCCCTCAGCCAACTTTCAGCAGCTGGGACTGTAATTTAAATATACAGGATTGAATGTAACTGTCCATTAGAAGGCACTGGCCGAGCCATGCTGGTACAATACAATCTGACCAGTGTGGCTTGGGACTGTTACACCCAAATGAGGCCATTCCAGTTTATCTGCAGTTTCAAAGTTGCTTCTTTCGGCCCTGCTTCGTGACTTCAGTGGGAGCTCAGCATCCGAGCAGATCATGTTTGTTGGTAGAACAGGTTCAAGAATCAATGAGCCATAGAGTCATGTTAAGCCAAATTCAGCACTAGTGTATGTAAATCCCTGGTTGTACTGCACCCAGATTACAATACATTCCTATCCATTCTGATTGTGGGGAATAATTTCTCTCTCAGATGGTTTCTGATTGAACCTCAGCTGTTCGCATATTTCAGTAACGTTTCTGGGTTGGCCCCTGTCCCACCTCCACCCCTTCTACCTCTCACCTGTGCTGTACCAGCAAAGATTATTTATAGGGGAGAAGCCAAAAATTCCCCTGCATCTCCCCCTACCTCTGTATGCTTAGCAATTTCCTAGCCAGGGAATGAATTTGTCTGCTCTCTTTCTGTGTGTTTCTGTGGTTTGCATTGTCATTTGCAAACTGTATTACTTCACTCTGTTTACCTTGCTCCACAGTCTGGACAACTGTGTGTGGCCTCCCTCCTTGCACAAATACATAGCTGTTCCCTGGCAGCCTCTGCTACACTGGGGGCTCAAGATCTCCAGTCAGTGCAGGTCAAGCCCAGGCTTCACGGCTAGTGTTGAGTTAAAATCTGCGGGTATTTGATGGTGGGTGGTATTTTTCTACCCAGACTAAGGCAAATGAAATTTTGTGAGATATACTTTAATATACAGCAAAGGCTGGTCTGCTCTGCACAGTAAACACCTCGTCTTTCCAGAGAGGTTGTTCTAATTCCAAGAGATGCTGCTGGTGTTGCAGGGTGCTGGAAAGCGATCTGCAGCATGGTGAGAAACTGCAGCCGTCTGGCCTCCATTGCCTTGTGTTTGTTAAATAGGAATCACTGATTTCTCTCCATCCCCTTTTGCCCTTGCATGCACATGATTCTAAGGGGACACTGGATTCTAAGGGCTGAATTCTGTCCTTTGGTACATGGGTGAGGCAATCTCTTTTATTGGACCAACTTCTGTTGGTGAAAGAGACAAGCTTTCAAGCCACACAGAAAGAAGAGTTCTGTGTGACTCAGAAGCTTGTCTCTGTCACCAATGGAAGCTGATCCAATAAAAGATATGACCTCACTCACCTTGTCTCTCTGATATCGGGACCGACATGGCTACAACTACACTGTGTGCTTTCATACCTGTAACACACTCACCCTGAACACAGGAGGAGCTTTGCCTGCGTGAGGATTTCAGGGCTGGTCCCGCAGTCCCTCCAAAAAGTTTTACCCACTGCCTTACTCTTTGGAGATCTGGTCAGTCTTCCCCCAGATCTCAGGGTTGCACATGCTGTGAGATGCAGTCCTAGCTGATTCACTGAAGTAATTTCTTAGAGTACTGGCTTTCTGCAAACCTTTCATCCAAATAAACAAGCTACAAAATGTATTCTACCCAAACTCCTCCTCTTCCAGTCTGTAGCCTTGAACACTGATCTACCTAGTGACACAGGCACTTGCCTCTTCCTCTACAAACCATCTTTTCATTTAACTCAGTACCAATCCACCTTCGTCGCCTCATGTTTCTTTCAAACCACATCCAACTCACCCAGGGCTCATAAGCTCACACACAATTTTTCATAATGGTGTCTTCCCAAGGGAGTCCTGGGTCAGGAAAAGGATGGGGCATTACAGCCCAGCATTTAGGTGCATTGGCAGAGCTGTGTGTGCGCGAGGGGGTTCCTGGGCTAGACTTGGGGGATATTGTGGGTCAGGATTAGGGGGCAATAGCAGAGCTGTGTATGGGGAACCCAGATCCAGAACAGCAGGGAATGTTGTAGGTCACTAGTTGGATGTATTGGTAGTGTTGTGTGGGGAACCTGTTCTGGACTAGCAGGTGGCTGGAGGTCAGGATTGAGTTGCCGTGGCGTTGCTGTGTGGAGGCTGGAGAAGCCCAGGGCTACAATAGCAGGGGATGCTGCTGGTCAAGAGTGAGGAGCATCAGCAGAGCTGAGTGTGGGAAGGCTGCCCATCCCTTCTCTGTACCACACCTACCTTTCGCCAGTAGCTTTTTAGTCCCTCACTTTCACAAACACTACATTAATATAGATTTTCAATCAAATCCATTCCTTGTTTTTCCCCTTCTCAACTCATTTCTTCCCATCTGTGCATGACGTGGGGACTATAACTGGCCGATTAGCCTGGCCGGTGGGTGTCTTCTTTACCTGAGGAATGACCAGTGGGCGATGGGTTGCTCAGGAGGGGCAGCACTCGGTTGTTTTTAAAGGCCTTGAAAGCTTTTTGTTTCTCCTCAGGTTTGTGCCGCAAACTGAGGCGTACGTCTGCAAGGCTTTTAGCAGCTCTTCCTCTCACGCCCTTTGCATTAGTGACACGCAGCAGCGGCAAGGAAGCAGGAGCGGGGAAGATGCACTAGAGGGGCACTTGCCTTTTTTCCCCCCTTTCCCTTTTTTCTTTGAAAGGAACAATGTCAGGGGTCCCTCGACTTCCATTTGCCGGCTGCTGGCCTGTCCTCTCTCTCTGAGGCTGAGTGGTTTATTAAGCATTCCTGGCACAGGCAGCGCAGGCACTTTGAGCTACTTCATAAAGCAGGGATATAAGTGCAGTAGATATAAAAGAGATACGGCACTGGGGGAGGGGGTGAAACAGGGTGATGTCGAAAATGCTAGAATTCTTTATCACATGGCCAGCAGACTGAGTGGGCCCCTGCTTGCTGAAAGGGTTGAGAGGAGATATTGGAGCTAACCTATCTCTGGTCTGTAGAGAGCCTGTAACCGGGCCCCATATACAGATCCACCCACCACCAAAGGCTTTCCTGCAGTAAACAAAATAACTTCCTGCTCGGAGGCAGCTCGTTTATGTGCTGCAGAGACCATCCCATCTAAGGAGACTCGAGTGCGGTGCCCAGCCCAGCAGCCCTGGGCAGGCTACACAAAGGAACCAAAGTGGTGCAAACTAATAACAACGCCAGGCTCCATTCCCAGCTCTTCTCAAGCTCACTGCCTGAGCATCTTGAGGAAACGGAGAGAGGTTCCCTCTGGCAGTCCCTCTGTAAGCCCCTTGGTGAGGCTGGCGACACAGCTGTGTGAGTGAATCAGGCTCAGGGGGCTCAGACTCTCTCCCAACTCCCTGAGCTTTGGGAATAGCTGTCCTTGGCTCTAGTGTCTCCTGGAGCCCTCCTGTCCCAATAGCTAGGCTGATGCCTCCTCCCTTACTAGTAAAACTGGGACCGGGGTGCATGAGGAGGGTCCCAAAGAATCTGTACTGGCTGGCACAGAGCCCATCTCCCAGGTACCTAGGTGAGAGGGAGTTATTATTTCCCATCCAATGGATGATCTGGAAATGATATTATGTATATTTTGTTTTCAACATGCAGCAAGGGGAGGGTATTCACCACCAATCTTATATTTGGTGGAGGCAGAGAGGAACATCTGGTTCCTCGGGGCAATATCCTATATTAGAATTTACTCTATAAATACAAAACAAGGTTGATCCTTGGACTAGACACCATATCATCCACGTATCTGTACATTCCTCAGTACAGCGGGCACAGATGCCAACTTTCCCATGTGCCAGGGGGTCCTGGACTCCTGGCTCTGCCCCAGGCCTCGCCCCCACTCCACCCCCTCCCCCCAGGTCCCCCCCCCCCCCCCTCCCTTCCCCCCCCCGCTCCACCGCTGCCCCGCCTCTTCCTGCCCTGTTCCACTCCTTCCCCCAAGCGCGCTGAATCCTCGCTCCTCCTCCCCACCCCGAGTCTCCTGCATGCCGTGAAACAGCTGATCATGCCAAGTGGGAGGCGCGGGGAGGGAGAGGGATTCATGGTGCCTGCCGGCGGGCAGGACATGCTGGGGGGCGAGGGGGAGCTGATAGCCACCCACCATTTCTTCCTCGTGGGTGCTTCAGCTGCGGAGCACCCATGGACTTGGCACCTATGACAGTGGGACCCTGATCCCGACAAAGGATTTGATACAATAGAAATTTTAGATTACGTTTAAAAAACGATGTTAAAAGAATGTTAAGATTGCAGAGTCAAGCACTCAAAAGCTAGGCAATGCCAGACTCTAAGTTGTCTGCAGCCTTAATTTGCCTCCCCTTGTGCATATGCACTATGACACAGTCTTTAATTACACGATCACATACTATTTTCCCACAGCATCCCAGCCACATTCAGAGAATAGGTAACTCTTCAATGTTTCTTTTATCCTCCACCTTCAGTGTGTGGCCCCAGGCCTTCCTTACTGCACACTATTCAAACCCTGCTCTGAATACCAAAGTATTAATTTCCTCCTTGGCTTTTCTTTGGCACTCATCGCTGTAGCATCTGAGTGCTTCACAAACATGAATTGATTTATCTTCACAACCCCTTTGTAAGATACAGGGGTATACCTGTTTTACAGATAGGAAATTGAAGTACAAAGGGGTTTAAGTCAAAAGTATCCACTAATTCTGAGAGCCCAATTTGAGATGCCTAGGGTCTGATTTTTCACAGTACTTAGCATTACGTAGCACTTTATTTGTTCAAAGCACAGCTCTCATTGACTTCAGTTGTATCTGTGAGAGCTCAGCAGGTCTGCAAATCAGATCCCAGGGTCTCGGGCACCCAGTAAATGAGGAACACGTAATTAGTGAGTGCCTGCACAAAGCTTGGGTTAACTGACTTGCCCAGCATCATGTAGGAATTCTGTGGCTGTGGCTGAGGCAGGGATAGAAACCAGTTCTCCAGGGCAGCATTCAGCTGCCTCAATCATGAGACCCTCACCCCGCTGCTGTGTTTCATCCTCACACACTGGACCCCTGTGCTCTAAGCTTCCTGAGTCTGAGTGGGCTCCAGCACTGTCTTTTTCCTTGGGCTCTCTGGAACACTTCCTGGGCACAGGCTCTTTGCCTGTTACCTTTGCTTGGAACTGACCTCACAATCCAGCTGCCCTAGGTCCCCAGGACCTGTGCTGATCCTGCGTCGGCTCCCCAGTTCCTTAAGCACACCTTTCCCCAAAGCACCAACCCCATGGCACTCTGGTCTGCTGTATCTCCCCCCGGGGACATGTGATAGTGGAAGCTGTGTGTTTGCTAAGGTTTCTAACACAATTACTCTTTACTTTAGATAGCCCAAGAAATACACAGAGCTAGACAAAAAACTAAACACCTGTAAGTATTGCCCTGCCTCAGTTTCCTCCAAGCTGCTTGTGCACCAGCAGAGGGAGCATTGAGAGCACAGGAGAGACAGTCTCCCTGCTTTCAGTTCCAGTGTCCAGCGCCACAGTGATTGGCAACAGCCCAGAGCAGCACTTGCAGGGAAAGTCCTGTTCAGCTACGCAGCCCTGGGATGGAGCATGCCCCGTCACTGTGTGGGGATGGTGCATGCACTGTCCCACAGGCACCGACTTTCAGCTTTCTCTGGGGGTGCTCCACCCCTGCTCCACCCTGAGGCCTCAACCCCACTCCGCCCCTTCCCCCAGTGCCCCTGCACTGCTTCTTCCTACCCCGCTATGCCCCCTCCCCCAAGTGTGTCCCACCCTCACTCCACCTCTTCCCACCCCTGCTCTTCCCCCTCTCCCCAGTGCCTCCGGTTCACTGCTGAACAGCTGATCTGTGGTGGGCAGGAGGTGCTGGGAGGGAGGGGAGGAGCTGATCAGAGGGGCCCACCGAACAGTCTGTTTGGTGGGTGGCTGGTGGGTGCTGAGCACCCACTATTTTTTTCCCATGGGTGCTCCAACCCCAAAGCATCCACAGAGCGGGTGCCTATGCACAGTCCAGTCAGCATGTCAGAGCTGTGAGGCATTGGAGCTTGTTCCATGCAGATGGAATCTTTGGAGAATTTACCTGCCAAACTCTAACAAGTCCCTGCTGAGCATGTGAAAACAGAGATTTTTCAAAGGCTTATAACGTGGCCAAATGTGAGTGTTTTTTCATGGGAACAGGAAAAAGGCACACCCCTGACATCAGGCAGGTGCTTCCCATGGGGCTGAAGCTCTGAGACCTCCCTCCCCACAGGGCTGAAGCCCTAACAGGCGCCTCCCGTGGGGCTGAAGCCCCGAGCCCCAGCAGGCGCACCCCGGCTCCCGAACTTCTGACAATTGCCATATCAGAGGGTCAGTAAGTTTGGCCAGACAAAGCTGCATGAAAACACTGCTGAGATGGGGACCCTGAGTTGCACAGATCTTGATTCCAACGCTGAGAACAGTAAAATGACCCCAAGGAGTGTAAGCCCTGTGCCCTGCCTTCTGTACAACAGACCTTGCAGCAAACAGCCATCAATAATCCACATCTCGCTCTGCACATCTTACCTTGGTTTCCATGTATTTATTTTAACCTTGATTTTATTAAGTGTTCTTTGCGCGTTAGGCGTGTGTAGCCCAGGCACAATCGGTCTGGAGGCCGGGCAGGATCGGAGATTTCCTATTCGAATGAAGGTTGCCCAAGGCACCTGAGCCTGGCCATCCTAGTGATAAACACCAGCCAGGCTTTTCTGGTTCCTTCAATGCAGTTTTTAAGTGCTGCTCATGTGTATGATAAAGGGAGAATATGGAGACAGAGGGAAGGGGACATAAAAGTGTCTTGAAGTAGCTGCAGGGGAAGTGCTTTTCTTCACAAGGCTGGCAATGAAATTAGAGGTAATTGTGAGGACCAAAGATTCAATAAAACCCAGGGAGGATGTCAGGTGAGAGAGGGGCTGCACGGCCATTTCTGTAAATTGAACAGATGTTCCCTGCTGGTGCCAATAATCAGTTACTGATGGTGCTGTTAAACAAACAGCGCCAGGCCTGCCTCAGGTGCTGTAAAGCTGATAGGGACATCTGTTACTACCACCTTTGAACTTCAGAGTGAGAGGACAGGCTTCTTTCACTTTGGCTCTGGTTTAATGAGGCATGGTGCTTTAAATAAACCCAGCAGCCGCTACCTGTCTGATGGGCAGAGAGGTGAAAGGGCACTGGGGTGTGACAGGCAGGCAGCACATCTCCAAAGTTGCGACGCGGGGAGATTCAGGAGAGAACTGAGTTGGATGATGGGTGTTCTGGGGCCTGTGCTGTGGCTCATGTCAATGCGTTCTCTGCATCCTCATGCCTGGACATGCTGTTGCCAAAGGCAGTGAGTGTGGAATCGCCAGCTATGCAGATATTTACAGGGACTGAATGGAAACTGGACTACACAACTGCACTATTCCCTGCTCCCCTGGCAGTGAGATGGAGTCCAACACTCACTTTTCTTTCCCTTTTCTTTTTGGGTGAATGGTGGTGTCTATGAATCTGAGAACGTTGGCCAGAGGCAAGTGAAGTGCCAGCAGGCTCTGAGCAACTTCCTTCTGCAGCTCTGACAGTGCTCTTCAACCTGACCGGCAGCACCTTTGCTCTTTCAGGACTGGGCTTTCCCACCCAATTCTGCTGCTGTATCTGAATCCCAACCTCTGGTGCATCTAACTGTTCCTGTCCGTCAGCCACTCCAGAGTGAAGTCATGTCAGAATGAGTGGTGGGTTTCATGGTGTGCTCATGTAGCCAGTTGGCATGGGGATCAGATTGAGCCCATCAAACACATTCCATTTGTGATTTAATCAGAAGCTGAATTCAAGTGTTCAGAGGTGAAAGGCTAGTGTATTAACCCCCTGAGCTAGAGGGGCTACTTGGTTATCCTCAGTCTTATAGCTACATCGATGTTGCAAAAGCATGATGCCAGGACTTAAACGAGTGGGTACCAAATTCCCTCTTTGTCTCTCTTCCTCCTGCGTAATTAATTGAGATCCACCTTAACAGGATAAAACTAAATACTGAATAGCATCCAAACGCACAGTGGCTGGCAGGAAAACAACAGCCAGACACAGAAAGGGAGAAAGGCAGCTAAATGGACAAAGACCCATTTAATAGTGTTTATTAGAGGTTCCTAAGCTAATAACATCATTATCACAATGTCAACATGGCTGTGATGAGCCTGGTATGTGCCCGGAGGGGCGATCCTCTTATGTGTTTTGACTAATCAGCTGGGATTTACATGATACACAATAAATCTTATTGATTCTAAATGAAATGTGCCTTTGGGAATCTTTAGCATTCACAGCGAGCCTGAGCCAAACCAGGCAGCAAAGCTCTGTCTCCATTGGACTTGGAATTTTAAAAACCTTCAGACAAAAGGATTTAATGGAAAATATGGACAGGAATGAGTCTCTGAACGGCAGTATTACAAGAGACAAGCAAACATGCAGATATGCCTGAGAGAGGCAGCCAATAGGAGGGGGCAGGGAGAGGTTGGGGCACATAGAGAAATGGGGGTGGAGGAGAGAGAGAGCTTAGATCAGGTTTCTTGACCTTCAGGGCATGCTGCCAGACTTTATTTCAGCCTCTGCTGCAGGATGCTTTTGGTGTTTGTTAACTGATGTTTTCTATAGAACGTGCCCAGAAGAATATACAATATCTAAATACATAGCAGATTGCAAGGAGAAGGGGTATATTGTCACAGCTCTACCAAGGCAGTTTGAAATAATATTTTGGTGTCCTGGAGGGGATGGTATCTCTGTTAAGGTTTGAAACACTTAGGCTCCCTAGAAACACAAATTTGAATAGCATCAGCAGCAACGTAGCCATTTCTTGGGTCATTACACTAAGTACTTTGTCAGTTCTTCAGTAGGAAATTCCCCATGCCTGCTCTGTACAAACTTTTCTAGGGGACTGGCAGACAGTACCTGGAAAGCTTGGGCAGCTCTGCATTAGATCCGGGATTCTGCATCTACTGGGAAATGGCAATTTACTGTCTTTCCATGCTAGTTAGCAATAGGGGCTGGGGCTGCACAGTCTGTCTGTGCTGGCTGACAAGCCATTTCTTCAAGTAACTCATAAATTTAAATTGAGTGCCATAAAAGTGTCAGGTCGGGAGTGAGATGCCACAGTCCATTTCCTGGCATATTCGTCAGGTGGAGTTTGCAGAGCTGTTTATATCCTTCAGGACATGCTGCTGTTAGGATTTGGGTTCTTGTTACATTGTCTCTGACAGAGGAAATAACCAGGTTGGCTGCCAGGGTCAGTTCAACACCAAGGCCTCCTCATTGCCCACCCTATCTCCTTTGAGTCTAATGGAGAGATAACAGTTCCTGATTGCAATCACGGAATTAATGAGCAGTTTGCAAGGCCATTTATCTTGGTGTCTCTTGGTTTCTTTTTTCTTGATGTTACTAAGGAAATAACCATCCACCCCTCTGCTGAAGGCTACATGAGACACAAACATCCATCCAAGCTGATGAGCACTTTCTGTGACTATTCCACCAAAGGCCCCAGGAGATCCAAGAAGTGTTCAAATAATGTCCCATTGCCACTTGTGACCAGCAACTGTGAGAGAAGCTCATTCCAGGTCCACCCCAAATTCTTTTTGGGGATGCTGATGCATTCTCTGAGGTCCAGTTCGCTGAACCCTATATCATCCTGCACAAAAATAAGCTGATCATAGACTCCAATCTTTTGCTCTGGCTACTCTTTCTGGGGTCTCTGCGGTGGCTGCTCAGTAGCACTTACTGGGAAAGAAAGGCTGGTAGCAATGGGATGTTAATGGAACAGCACAACTTAAGTTCTCAGCAGTGGCTGGTGAAGTGCACAGAAGCAAAAGTAGCAGCTCCTTTTCCAGTTTGCAGAGATATCTCTTTAAATTCATAGCCCCAGTAATGCATTTTTTCACTGAAGGTCTTTGAGTTGGTGCAGAGATCTACAATACAGACCTGCCTGCAAGTCATGGGACCAGGAGTGCAAGTAGGGCGGTACCCTCCGGTACCCCATACCTGCAAGAAATTTCTAGCCGGTACAGGGTACTGGAAAGACAGGGGCCAGCACCCCCGCCGGAACACATGGCGGGGGCGGGGGGGGGGGGGGGCCCTCCCCCTTAAGGAGCAGAACACGGCTAGGGAGGTCATTCATTCTTTATGGCTTTAACAGCACAATACATATGCTAACTAACTTAAACAAAGGCTTTGTTTAAGTTTGTTAGCATATGTATTGTGCAGTTTTACATTGGTCAGGAGTCCTCAAGAGGGGAGGGGTGGGGGGATGGAAGGTGTTTAAATAAAACAGTGTTTTATTCTGTTTCTCCCCATTGGTCTGAATTATCCATGACATTCATGCTGCATCACATTGTGTCCAAATCATTAGAGGAATGCCTCTGCTTGCACTGACCAGAGGATGTTTGGATTCTGATGTCAGCCCAGTTCTGCAGCCTGACGGGAATCAGTGGTGTCTGTCCCCAGTGTAAACACAGAATTCTTCTTTGCAGCCAAACTAGTGCATTTTGTTAACTGAAACTGGAGCAGCAAAACAAAGAAAACAAATGCCTCATTTTCCAGCTTTGCGGGTGAAAGAAGTATAAGTGAAGATTATAATGCCGGACACTGACGGCCTTAAACCTGCTGCCTTAGGAATCTGCCAAGAACTTTGCTGAAAATATGTTCTTTATCTTAGCAGGGGAGCGAAGACTTATCACACATCTGCCCATCTTTATTTGAATGAAGCTCCTTCTGATCTGACAGCTCAGGCACTGTCAATTTCATCCAGAATAATTTACAAACTTGGAACCTAATCCTGTAAACCAGGGGTCGGCAACGTTTGGCACGCGGCTCGCCAGGGTAAGCACCCTGGCGGGCCAGGCCAGTTTATTTACCTGCTGATGCAGCAGGTTCGGCCGATCACGGCCCCCACTGGCTGTGGTTCGCCGTCCCGGGCCAATGGGGGTGGCGGGAAGCTGCGGCCAGCACATCCCTCGCCCGCGCCACTTCCCGCCGTCCCCATTGGCCCGGGACAGTGAACCGCGGCCAGTGGGGGCCGTGATCAGCCGAACCTGCCACATCAGCAGGTAAATAAACTGGCCCGGCCCGCCAGGGTGCTTACCCTGGCGAGCCGTGTGCCAAACGTTGCCGACCCCTGCTGTAAACCCTTTATCATTTGATCAATCCCATTGAAGACAATGGTGCTATTTGCATGACTATAGACCACTTTTGTGGACTGGTAAGAGTTTCAGGAGTCTGTTCCTATAAAGGAAATTGAATCCCCCATTGAAATGCAATGTTTGGGTACAGTACCATAAAGCAATTTAGGATACAGTTCTACTTAAAATTTGCTTTTAATAAGTCATACAAATGCTGAAATGGCACCTCACCCAACTCCCATATTTCATATAAACAGACTGAATACTACATATTTGGAGGGAAAGTGAGTAGTTAAGCATGTTGATGTTTGTATATACAAAGGGGGGCATAAGAGGGGATGAGAGTGGGGGCCCCGGGCTGGTGGGGAGGAGTCACATGGAGGGTCAAGTGGGGAGGTTACATGCCTCCCCCCCTTGTGTCCCTCCCATGAGTGTAGTACTAGCAAGAAATGATTTCTACTTGCACCATTGCATGGGACTAATAAATCTCTCTCATATTGTTGTTTCAGATGCCATAGCACTATTAACAGGTTGTGACCAGGTGTCAGACTTCAGGGCTCTGTGGGGTGGTGCAGAGCTACGCTGCCAACTCATGCTGGCAGTTAGTTCAGATGGGGCTTATTAACACCAACTCAGGAGTATAAACAGCTGAGAGTCTCTCTGCTTGGAGGAGGGTCAGGAGATCTAGCAAGGGGGGGGAAACCTAGAAGCAGTTAGTGCAGGCCAAAGCCTATCTTTGTAAGTGCAATCCTATCTTGGGGCTTTGTAGGTTAAGAATAAAGACAAACTTCAGGAAAGAATGGATTTGAACCATAGCCAGTGTGTATTTGTGATGCAGTATTCACAGATATTGTTTTATTAGGGGCAAAATCATCATGCCATGAAACATCAACCACATAAATCATCCTGTTCAATCTCAAATGAGGCTGAATGTTTCACTGCCTTCTGAAGGGGAGAGTTTCCCTCATATTGTTATTTATATATGAAAACAGTGGCAGGTATTTGAAAAGAAGAGTGATTTTGGGTGCTATACGTATTGGTTTCCAGTTTTGATTAAAGGTCAGTGTAGAGGTGCGGACTCACCCCTGCGGCACCTCCTACTGGTTGTTTCGGGAATTAGCTCTTCCAGCGTCCTGGAGCGCCCCCTGCAGGCCGGTGATCCGCCTTGTCCTCTACTGGCTCCGTGTCCCTCCCAGGACCCCGGTGCCCCTTGCTGTGGGTGCTGCCCCCTGGCAGTACCCACACAGTACTAGGGTCTCCCCAACCTGGGGAACCCCCACCCACTATCCCTACCTCACCTCAGGATAAGGCCACTGCCAGTCTCCAACTAGCCCCCGTTCCCTGGGGCAGACTGCAGTATAGGCCACTCATCATCGACAAGGTTGGGTTTGGGCCTGCTGCCTTGGCCTAGCTCTGGGCTGCCCTCTGCAACCCCCTGTACCCCTTGGCCTTCCGCTAGGCCGCAGCCTGGGGCTTTCCAGGCTGGAGCTCCCCAGCCTGTCTCCAGCCCTGCTCCACTCAGGTACCCTGTCTCTAGTTTGCTGCAGCCAGGCCCTTCTCCCTCTAAAGGCAGAGAGAGACTCTTTGGCTTCTGGCTCACAGCCTTTTTATATAGGGCCAGCTGAGGCCTGATTGGGGTGTGGCCCAGCTGCAGCTGCTTCCCAATCAGCCCAGTTTAGCAGCTCCCAGCCACAACCTCCCCGCAGGGCTGTTTTAAGCCCTTCAGGGCAGGAGCGGGGTAATCACCCCACTACAGTCAGGTTTTGTAGGAGTTGTCAAGGTCTAAGTTTGGGATCTGATCGGGGATTGGAATGAATTAAGATTCTGGTGAAAGACATCATGATGTGGGGGACAGACAGGGCCTTTTTTAGGACTAGGATTTCTCATCTAAGAATCTTTACTTCAGTCCTTTTCAGAAATCTTCAAAGCCCATAGAGAGCCTAAACCCTCTTAGTTTGAGCCAGACCAATCTGTTGATGTGTGACACCTTTCATCTTGTTTCCTTCTTGGTAAAGTTCTCTCTCCACTTAACCTGGTCCCATTCCTCTCCTCTGGGACACAGGTTTGTCCTCCAGGTGTGGTGTCCCTTTACTATTATTTGTATTGTGGCTCCACCTAAAGGCCAGAGGCAGGATTTGGGCTCCATTGTGCAAGCAGGTACATATGACCCCTACCCTCGGAGTCCAATCCAGAAGAAAGCCTCTACCTGACTTCTCAGCCATGCTGTTTGTGAGGCCTGAATGGAACAGGAAGGACAAGTGCTTTCCAAATCCAGACTAGTAACACAATCCCACACCTGCTTTGCATTGGAAAGCTTCTGTTTCAGGTCTGCTTCACCAGCTCCCTCGTGTGCAGAGAGCAGGCACTATGCTCCATGTATAACTTTTCATTTCTTTGGTATAGGAGCAACTTTTCTTCTGATGACTAGTACATTTTTTGTACTCTTCCTTATGCCTTTTGCTAACAGCCTGCTGGCGCTAGATCTCTGTGCCTTCTTGTGTGCAATGAGTGGCCTATTGTGGCAGATTATGGAGATGCTATGAGCGAGGGGCAATGGATTACCTACTGCATTGTGGATTTCAAGCCACTAGGCACACCCTTGAGTGCCATGCTGCTACAGAGAAATGTCAGCCTCTCTCTTTGTAAGGGCCACACTTGTAAAGAAGAAAATGCTTCAGTTTCTGAACCTTAAACTAACCTCCCCCTCCAAGGCTAGCAGTAGGCTTCAGAAATAGCAAAAGCCACAAGGTCTACAGAGTGTTGCTGAACATTAAGTATGACTTACACATTGTGTCAGAGAAAATACAGCTTTCTGGGGATTTGCTCAGAAAATTGTTAGTACAGATACTGGTAAGCAGTTAAGATCACTTCAGCCTTGAATAGTATTTCTTACCAATCGTCAGACCCATTCCTTCTCAAGGACTGAATTCTCAGAACACACTTGGCTTGTTAATTAAATTTCAACTCAGTGGGCATACAACAGCCTCATGCATGCTTAGGTTCCTAGGCCATTGGGTTATTCAGCAGCGTCAATGAATTCTGCCATTCTCAGCTGTCAAACCATTTGTTGTCCATACAACCTACAACTTGCCTTATGAAAGCTTCCTTCAGAATGGTATTTTACGCCACTTAAATATAAAAGGCAGTATTAATGCAGTTAGGTTAAACACTCTAAAACCTATCCTTTAAAGATTCCTATGTAGGATGTAGCTAGTCAGTTCTGCAATGAGAAATCTAAGTCCTGCATTTTTTTTTCTTTAGAAAGGATCTACCAGCTCAGTGTTTCTAATGCAAAGCATCCTGTCTTACATTCAAGTACCTTGAACTTCAGCCTGGAGAGGGAGTGGAAGCTCCATTGCTTGAGTAACTAGACAAGGAATGTAAGGAACAATCCAGCCGTAGGTTTTGGGGTGGGCAGGCACCTAGGTTTTGGGGTGGTTTCAAAGGTCTTAACTATCTCTAATTTCTGAGATTTTTTACCAATGCCAAAAAAAATCCCCAAAACAACCTTAATTCAGTATTTACTTACCTCCCAAGTCTTCGGGGAGATTTAATTGATGTTTGTAAAGTATTTTGAGCTCTTTGGGTGGAAGGTGAAATGTCTGATCTTTAATAAAGTATTATTCAGAAATATAAACTTCACTTCAGCTCTGGGTGAAAATGTTCTCAGTGCAGGCCACTGGGATGACTTGTGTGGTCCCCAAATTCACAAAATGTTAGGGGCCACATTTTGCTCACAGTGACACCTCTGCAACCCCATTGACGTTAGCAGGGTGGTAAAAGCAGATATTGGCCTGTTGTACATTTGCTTTAAATTTTTCACATTTTTCTATGTAGTCCTTTGTGTGTCTGAGTCAGATTATGTCCTTTTGGGGCCAGGACCTTGTTTTGATTTGTGATTTGTAAAACACTGTGTACCTTTATAGCACTATTGAATGTGGCAATACGCTTTCCTTTTCATCATAGTGAAACATCACAAAATCCCATTTTAACTGGTGCCCAAAGCTCTTTTCACAGCTGAAAATGGCAAAATTGTATTGTTACCTGTACTGCACTGGTGGCTAAGGACATCACAAAGGGATCAGGGCCCTATTGAGCTAGATGCTGTACAAACGCTTACTGAGAGCTGTAGATAGTTTAAAAAGTTGCATGAGATCTTTCAAAATGATCCAGACTCTTGCAGTGACCCATGTTGCAGGGCATAACACTTGACAAAGCCAAAGTAGCAAGGCAATGGGACTTGCCATCAGCGTATGTTCCATCCATCAGAATGACATTAGTGAGCTCAACATGTGGCTGCACATTGAGACCATTTGGAAACTGAGGCTAATGCAGCATGTAGCCACCCACTTGTTAATCAGTGCATCGCTTTGAGAGCAATTTACACTCATTCTCTGGTAACTACACTGGCTACTTAATAGCAGAGCTATTGACCTATAAAACATGAAATGGACTGGGAGCTGCCTAACAGAGAGGCCATCGCACTCTCTCATACAATGCTCCCACAACTGGAGCCATTTCTGTATATAAGAGAATAATATATTCTGTGAATACAGGGCTCTCTGTAAAGCATTTTCTGGGAGGTGTCCTTGACTTTGGAATTGATTCCCCCACCTTGTCTGCCAGAGCACAGATGGTTAATCTTCCAGGCATCCCACCTTTGCTTTCATTTGGGGAAGTGGGCTGATGGACATTGTAGTTAAAGGGGTTAGTTTGTTAAGATGATTTCCAGGCCACCTATTAACTATGCCGAGAGGATGACTAGGGTGACCAGACAGCAAATCGGGATGGGGGGGGGTGGTAATAGGAGCCTATATAAGAAAAAGACCCAAAAATTAGGACTGTCCCTATAAAATCGGGACATCTGGTCACCTAGAGGATGACAATGTTTTAACTCTTGCATGAAATTGTTGTAAAGGGCCCAGAGCTTGAGATGGGCACTTAAATCATCACAATCAATATCTAGTTAGGTATTTATACCACATCCAGGTAGTGTCTGAACATCTTGTATGCTGAGCCCTGTGGGGTCACGTCTCTGCACTGAGTTGCGGGGGGGAATCTGCAACTGTTTCCGAGATAGAGCCTGCACCCCGCTCCTCCTATCACACTCCTCTACCTACCCAATCTGTTCTAACCTCTTCAAGTAAACAGCAAACCTTTCCAGATACTGTGCCCATTTGCTGACTTTGAAAGGGTAGAGCAGGGAAGGAGGGCAGCAAGTGGATTTGAATATGTCTATAACTGGGGCAAGTAATTCTCCTGCAACGAGGAAAAAATAGGACCAGGTGTGTGTAAGAAGGTTATAAAAAGGATATGCAGCTGCATTTTAATCCCCGTTTTAGGAACTAAGGCTAGTTGGTGTATTCCTTAACTCTGAATGGAACCCAGCCTCTTCTCGCCTTCAAAGACCTTCTTCCTATTGATAGTCAGATGCAAAACATCACTTGTTTAGGATTTGCTCTAAGCAAGGGAGCAGCTAAGCTTTTTCCATCCTAGGAGCCACTGCAAGTTCTCAGCAGAGAGAGAGAGAATAAATGAAGATGCTATGGTGAAAGAGATGTGCAGAGGCACAGAGGATTTTGCAAATCCGGTAGCACCTGCAATGCTTCTTCCTTAGCAAGGCTGGACCCGTGCTAATTGCTGTAGATTTACACTGATTCCACCCCCCCCCCTCCACCCCCATGTGGGAGGCACTAGGAAGGCAGTTTAGCAGCACCAGGATGGATGATGTGTGCGCTGACATTTGCAATCTGTTGCCATGGTCGCCCGGGGACTCTTGTTTTGAAGTCGGATTTTTCTCCCTACCTCCTTTCGGGTGACGTCATGGATGTCCACGGCGGTGACAGGCCACCTGTGGGTTGATCAAGGGTTTAAAGAGACAGTCCTGCAACAGGAGCCCCGGCTATTGTCTCTGCACCTGATAAAAAGATGGGGCGCAGCAGCAGCGATGCCCCACCCTCCGTCCAAGCCTGCTGCTGCCAGGGCGGAGGAGGCAGGTGGTCCAGGGGGCAGGACACGGCGCAGCCTGGCCGCCCCCAGCCAGCACAACTCCTACAAGCAGCAGCGTTGGGTGAAAGCCTCCCTCACTCTGGTGGAGACCGAGGCGCGGGAAGGAGCCGCCCGCCGGGCTCTCCGTCCGCCCCAGGGAGATGGCAAGAGGTAAGGCTTCATTGCAGACTAACCCCGCTCCCCCCCGGGGCTGGGGAAAGTTTGCCGGGGAGTCCCTGGGGCCCCAGCGCCCGGGAGGCTCGCAGTGGCTTGCGGCGCTGGCGTGAGTGCATGTGTCTAGACTTGCAAGCGGCAGGAGGGGGGCTGCCCTCCCAGCTCCCAGGCGGCGGGTCTTTTCTCAGCCTGCTCCGGTCCCGTCCCGCTGGGCCTCGGCCCCCGGCTTTAGGGGGGGCGGCAAACACGCGTGTGCGGCTGGCTGCAGCCTGAGCGAAGGCGCTCGGCCAAGTAGGGGGAGACCGGAGCGAGAGAATCTGGTGGCGGCTTCTTTGCAAGCCCGGCTCGGGAAAAGCAGGGGCGAGGGACCTCTGGCGGGTCCTCCCCCGAACCAGGACTCCCCTGCCCCGGATCAAATCTTGGCAGCGGGGGACGCTGCTAGCTGCATCTGCTTCTTCACCTGCTCTCCTCCCTCCACGCCTGCCTCTCCTTCCCCCCTAGCTACTGTGTTCCTCCCTCTCTCTCACTTCCATTTCCCCCACACATACAACCAGCCTGGTCTTGTAAGGACCCCACACCGTGAAATTGCCCCGGGACTCTGCTCCTGCCAGCTTCCCCCTTGTTCACCAAGAGCCTAAATCGCTCCCCCTTCCCTGCGACGAGCGGTTCTGCTCGCCTTTCATTTCGCTTTCCCGGCTTCCCTTCGAGTCCCGGGGACCGGAGCAATGGATGATATCCTAGCATCCTCTCCTGGAAAATGGCAATTACCCTTTTGCGGGACTTGTTGAATGCTAATAATTTAATTCAGCAAACTCTTGATTGTATTATTGGGCTTTAATATCTCAGAGGATCTCTCTCTCCCTTAGATTCTCCCCCCCCCCCACCCTCACAAGAGGAGAAAACGCTTTGCTTTGACTTCCCTTTAGTGCAAATCGAATTGGAGAACAATTGCGGGCTGTGATTTAACAAAGGGGCTCCATTGTGTGTCACTGCCACCCCCAATTACTCCGCTGCTGTTTATTAAACGGTAGCAACAGGGGAACTCCTGCCCAATGGCTTGATGTCTGCACTTCTCCATTAGCCATGCGTCCAGTCCTTCTCCTGTACTTCTCTGTGGAACATCACCTAGCAAAAAGCATGTCTTGTTCCCCATCACAAGGGAGCTATTTCCCAGCAGAGAGGTAGGTTGGGGAAGGTGGGGGAACAGGCGAGAGACCGTTCAGGGTGGAGGGCTGGATGGTGGGTAGGAGGTTAGAGGCACTTTCCTGGCTGAGGTTCCGGCTCTTCCCAATTCTCTCTTCAGTGACCCAGTCTAGCCACCGCTTTCCTCCAGCCTCCCTTGAAGGGGTGGGGGGAGGCGGGATGTCCAAGCTGATGAACTTTTGATGTGCCGGGTCGTGTGTCCTGTAATATCCTGGGGTTTAATAATTGAAAGGCCGGATTGGGCTGCCTTTGTGCGGCGTGATGAATGGTAACCAGAGATTTGTCAGGTGGGCGCTGTCAGCAGAACCCTGAGAAGTAAGTGCCCCCGGGTTTCAATCCCTCCGGCGGGCAGGTGTGTGAGGCTCCGGTAACACCCGAAGCGTGGCCCCTGAGCAGGCTGCAGTACGATTTCAGCACCGGCAAAGTGGACAGCATTTCCCCAGATCATACCTAGTCAGCGTCCTAGCAGCACCACAGCCGCGGACAGTTCCCACGCCGATCTCTCTGGTTGAAGCCTTCAGACCGTGTCCTTGTCGTGGCAGTCTGCAGGACTCTGGAGGGGGGCTCCAGGGCCACCTCTGCCTCGCTCTCTCTTGCATTTATATTTAGATCTCTGAAAATATCCTTCATTCTGCTGCCTCTCCAGCCCCAGCACGAGCTGGGGGCAGGTCTAGGCTCATGTGGGTGTCAAGAGGCAGCAGACGCTCCTGTGGTGGGTATAAACTGGGGTGTGTAACAGGGACTGTTTTTAAATTGAGGCAGACTCAGGTTCCCAAGTTCAGAGGTGCCCAAAATGCAACTGTGCGCCTGGCCAAAGCCAGAGAGCTTGGTGTCTTCTCACCGGGGCTTGGCACTTGGCAGCGAGCCGGGTCTGGGGCATGGCCCCGGCATGTTGCCAGATGGCCTGGAATGTCTCTGGCAGCTTCAGTGCAAACGGGGAAGATGCTGCTGCTGCCCGCTGGAAACAAAGCGACCAGGCGCTGAGTGCGGCGCAGAAATGGGGTGTGTGTGTAGGTTGCCTTCTCCAGGTATCCTCTACTCATGAGATGCCTGGGGTGCATGTGGCAGGGAACATGACAATCACTTCAGGAAGGGCAGAAGGCTGCAGCAGAGGCAAGGGGTTTGAGGGAGTGAGGTGGCAGATGCAGCTTTCTCCGGATTTGCAGTGCTCCTGCCCTACTATCCACGATTCTTCCATCTCTGGGAGGAAGGAAGCAGCCAGGCTCCAGTGCAGGTAAGTGCCTTGCATTATGTTTTGCCAAGGATTGAAATATCACTAGTATGGGCCTGGTTGGGGGGATGGGGTCTGAGGCTTGGGACAGGCTAGAGAAGATGAGGAAGGAGGAGTGGGTTGTGTGTTTCCCCACCATATGGAACTGCCTTCCTGAATGTATAAATGTGACTGTTTTAAAAACTCTTCAATCCACTTCCCCCTGGCTACCTTGTGCTCAGGTTTGCACATCAGCAAACCAGATCTTCTGCTGGTTTAAATGAGTGTAGGTCCCTCCAACTCAAAGAAGCTGCACTGGCATACCCGAGTTGAGCATCTGGCCCTTGGTGTCTGTCTGGGCTTGTGGAGGGCACTGGGTCAGCCCTCTGGGACTAGCTCAGTTTGCTTCTGAACAGAATTCCTTTCCCACCCAGATCACAAAGGGTGGATGCTATTCACAGATGAGCTACTAGGTACTCTGTCAAATATCCCATCCCCAGTATACAGATTTTTTCCCCCTAAAGCAACAGAGCAAATATCTCAGCTCCCTGGTGTGTCCCTTGTCAGAGAAACTAAACATCTCCACTTCGTCCCCTGCCCCACCTCAGTATTCATCTGCAGACAAGTCTGTTGGGGTGTTGTCACCTAGGTGACAAGTGATGATGTCTGAGATTGTCCAGGGTGCTGAGAGCTTGGGCTGGTCCCTCCTTTGTTTGAGGTAGCAGAAAAACAAATAAAGTAATAAAATGGAAATCTCCCACTGGGTGGGAATCTGAGGCTGCTGCTTTCCTGGGTTTGCACATCTGCTTCTCCCACTTGCAGCAGCAGCACGGGGAGCTGAAGTGCTTTGGCACACATTGGGTTAAAATCTCCCAACAATCAACCCCAGGGGGCTTGTCCCTGGGTGGATTTTTTGTTTGTTTGGGGTAAGGGGAGAAGTGATGGGGTGACTCCAGCCAGTGATGCAGCAGCACCTTTACTGATTAGAAGGTTCAAATGGCCTCTGCAGCTGCATTACTCCAGCTTGAATTTAGAGCTGAGAAGGGCAATGAGGTCAATCCAAGAAGCACCAACAACTGCACACTCTTCTATATAAAGATTAGATATTTGAGCATCCACGTTGCTCACAAAGGAGCTAAAAATAATCCCCACTGCAAGCAGTAATAAGGAAGCCCCCGAAAGCCTGCTAGCTCTTCCCCGAAGATATCAAGGGAGCTTGCTATTGGAAGCCTATACAGTGATGGATGAAACCTTTGAATCCAATGTTGAAATCAACTGAGCTATCCTTACCACCTGATACTTCGGAAGACCCTTATCACCTGTGCAATAGCCTAACCATTGTGCCACTCAGGGAAAGTTGAGGTTTGCTGTAGTGACAGATGAGCACAAAGGAAATCCAAGAGGCCATCTGAGCAGTACCTGCTGGTGCAGCAGAAAGGTGTGCAGGAGTATTGGTCAATAGACAGGAGGGAGTGTTAGGAACCCACTGAAAGACCAAGGACATCCTCTCTGGGGAAATTCAAGGGTTAAACCCTATGGAGGCGGTACAAATTCTAGGAGAGTGACTGTATGTTGCTGTTAGCTACAATTGTAACAAAATGCCTGTATGTCAAGAATCAGGAATACTAGATCATGTCCTGTTGCTACTGTCGTCCAGCCTGAATCAGTTGCTTGTCAAATGGTAAGCCCTCTGTGGAGTCCCAAAGAGGACTGGACTAATCACCTATGAGATCTTCCTTCCTGGGCTCATTCAGAGCAGGCAGTTCTTGCTGGCTTTGCTCTTCAAGGAATGATGGGAGAGAGACTAGCCATAATTTACTAGCTAACATGTTGATTCATCTTTTTAGCGTACATGTTGTTAGTGCACCCTAAGGCTGTTATATGATCTCAGACTGAACTAGTAAAACATGGAGTGTATCCACAGCTGCCAGAGGGTTTGTTGGTCCAGCTTGTTGAGGAAGAAGTTGATGTTCTTGAGATGGCTCCTTTTTGGGTAACTCCACCCCATGGAAGATTAGCAAGGTGACCTGGGGAAGTTCTTAACTGTGTTTGCAATTTCTGCTGCACAAAACAGCAGAGAAGAGAGCTCTGAAACCATGGCAAGATAATGCCCCCATCAGATTCTATTTGACAATTATAGCGGGTGCTAGATTGGATTGTGGAGATCTATGAATGTAAAAAACACTTGGCTGGAGGATTGCTAGAACCTGACCTACTCTTTCGTTGGCACTAATAGTGTAGTAGAAGCTTTTTGGGAAGTGTAATTAACTGCCTGTGGTTAGTACTAGATAGCTACAGTTGTGGGCCTAATATTATTACAGTCGTGCCCATAATGTGCTAGGTCTGTACTGACATGGAAAGGCACGGTTATTGGCTTTGAGCTTACATTCTGAAAAGACAAAGGGGGAGAGCTGAAGTGGTGATTGTCCATGTCTTGATAATCCAAAGGGTTTTTGTTTGTATTTCTTAAATAGTAGATACCTAAATATTTATATTTTTTATCACTTTAAAAAAAATCCTGGGAAGTTCCATACAAAAACCCTACATTAAGAGCATTACAGCTGCAGTTAGCATACACAGTTCAGGAAATGCCAGAGCGATGGTTGCTTGTGCATCCTGTAACTCTGTTCCCACACTTTATTTTATTTAAAATAAGTATTCTCATTTCTAGAGAGGAGAAAATTGTAAAAGTTGGCTGACAGGTATCAATTGCACATTGTGCATCCTTCCTCTTAACAATAGAACTGAAGTGACCTAAAATAATTTAACACCCTTTCCTCATTCGGTGGGCCTCCGTTCAGGATAATACGTAATCTCAAAGTTAAGCATGTACTTAGGTGCTGTCCTAAAGAGTAATTGGGACTTAATTTTGCACCTACTGAATGAGGTAGGGATCTGGTGGAAACAATAGTATGCAATCATGGAATTATAATAATGTATTGAAAAGCTAATGCACAAGGGGACAGAGTTAAGGTTACGTGAGTAATTCTAGACTTCTGGTTGCTTCACTATTTGATCATAACACTTCATATAATTCTTGCATATAGTATATGATATCTGCCCCTACATGGTCTGCATGATTCATATATAAGAATGAAAACCCTCATTCTGTCTGAATGTGGATCTAATGGAGAGGGACAAAAGATCTCCGCTTTTGTGCCCTTGCTGTGATTTGGTCTGGATTGTGTAGAATTTGCAAGGGGATTTTAGAAACTGATGCCACCGGGAGCTAATGACCCATCTTTGTGTCTCCAGTATGCAGATCGGCTTGTGTGTGCGCAGCATGCACAGTCTCTTCTGGAATAATATGCAGTCTCTTTAAAATCCACCCTATTAACTCTGTTAATTCTATTGTTTTCTCTCGTCAGCCCCCCTTCACCCACAAGAGAGAGCAGCACAGAGCCCACTAATTACACTAACAATGGGCGTTCTGCAATGTGTCTTTCTGTTTGTCAGGTTCATTATTTTCTGACAAAGCCAACAGTTTCAGGGGGGCTGTTCTCCCTTCTCAGGCAGTGTGGGACACAGCGGTAAACACCAGGAATCCTCTGGCTCTAGGAAGCAGCTGGAGAGGAAAGCTTTCTGCTTACTCCCCCTCACTAATATTGGCACAGGCTTTAGCAGGGATATTTAGCTCAGATCTGAACTGAAGATTTCCTGGTTTGACCCCAAAAATCTACATGCCCCCAGTCATCTGGTTAGGAGGCTTTTCCCAAGCCTAAAACAGATGACCAGTTTGGTCCTTCTGCAAACGAATGCTCCCCAAATCCCCTCTGGCATTTTGTACACACTAGAAGGCCTGCCCATCTGCTTACCACCCTCATTCACAGGACAGGAAGGAGAGGGGAGTGGTACCACTCGATTTCAGACAGAGTGCCCCAACCCAGTCCACTCCTAGCCATCTTGCTTGGCGTCTTTGTGCAATAGCCCAATTCCATGATCATGATCATGTGTGATGTCTTAGCCCCCCTGATCTATTTGGGTTCTTTCCTTGTCCTGTAAGATTAGTTTACTGGAATCAGGGTTGTCCCACATATTTTAGGAGATGTAGCAGCCTCCCTTTGATTAGCAAGGACCTCTTGCATTAGCTGATGGAGATGGCCACAGGTGCTAGAGCTTCCTCTGACTGTGCTCACTACCCAGGAAGAAACATGGCCGAACTGCTCAACTGGCAATCTAAGGATGTCTCCAAATACCAACTACCAAGACCACAAATACGGGATAAAACATGAAATGGCATGGAATTTTTTTAAGGGTCCATATGGAAATTGGAGCTAAAGGGGGGTGTCCTCTGGCTCACTTCATTCCTCTCCTTTCCCTTTTCATCCGCTCCCCGCGCCAAATGTACCATCTGGCCACACTCATACATGTTAAACAAATGTTTGCCTCTGTTATCAGTGTGTGCTTTGCCTTTCCCCCTCCAGACAGATGGAGGCTGGATGTGCACGGAGCCTAGGCCTGCAGCATTCATGTGTGTGAATGATAAAATTGAATTATTTATGACCATGTGAATAAGGGTGACTGCTGCTGAGGCCAAACGGAAAGGGCTCCATTACGTGGCAAACACCTGTTGCTATGGAGAACTTGGCTCCCTCTCCCCCTTCCCGTCACTGGCTCCAGGCATAATTACCTCTTCACACCAGGCTGGATTTCTGATTGTTGCTGGGGGGTGCTCACCCTCTTCTCTCTGGCTGTCTCACGCTCACTTTTTTCATTCTGAGTGTGGCTGATCCATACAGTAGCTGTGTTTTGGGTAGACAGTAGGGGAGCAGAGTGAAGAACTGGGAAGGCTAGAGCTGTTCACTCTGTCTAGGTATTTCTATAGCCCCCATCACTGTTGCATCTGAGCACCTCACACACACACATCAATGGATTTACTCTTCAAACACCTCTGGGAGGCAGGGAACTGTTGTGAGCTCCATTGTACAGCGGGGGAGCTGGGCTGCGGAGAGACTGTGAATTGCCCAAGGTCACATAGGGACTTTGTGGCTGAGCCAGGACTTAAACCCAGCTCTCCCGAGTCTCAGCCTGTTGCCTAAACCACACCATCACCCTCCTTCTCTGGCTAGACTGCCCAAGACCCCCTCTGAGAGGAGCTGCAAGAAAGGGTCCAAGCAGTTCTGCAAAGAATGAAACAGAGTGCAGGAGTCAAACCAGACAGTCACCAACTCTAATGCAGCATCCTCCTCCTAGGCCACAGGATGAACCCCTCCTCAGTGACTGGGGCTATGTCTATGAGAGGGGGCAGTGCTCTGCATAAATCCCGCTTCCCCATGGGTGGAAGGGAGCTGAGACTAGGTCCCTGAACTCACAATAAGGACTTGGGCCTCTTTGCCTGTTGCCTGCTGAGGGTGCTGTTAAGATTTAGCTGTGTTGAGCATAAACCCCCTTTCTTCCCTCCCCCTGCCAAGACTGCATTCCTTGCCTTAGGGCTTGTCTACACTTAAAATGCTACAGTCGCAGAGCTGCGCCAGTGTGTGCTTCCGTGTAGACACTACCTACATGGACAGGAGGGGTTTTCCTATCAGCCCAGGTAATCCACCTCCCTGAGAGGTGGTAGCTAGGTCAACAGATGAATTCTTCTGACGACCTAGTGCTGTCTACGTGGGGATTTAGGTCCGTGTAACTATGCTGCACAGGGGTGTGGACCTTTCACACCCCTGACCAATGTAGTTTTGCTGACCTAACTTTCTAGGGTAGACCAGGCCTTAGTTAAACCATGAAAGAAGCCCAGCTTGTGTTGTGTGCAGCTCCTAGGCCACCCATAAATATAAACAATTACCCATTCTAACTCCATTCAGAATTCCAATGGGATGGTGCTTGATTGGGAAATAATCTGCATCCTCCTCCTCCATCCCACCAGCCAGTGGGTCCTGGGAATGAGATCGGGCTTGTTCCCCCCATTTAAGAGATTGTCAGAGCCGGACCCTCCAGCTGCTCAGAATGTCTTGGATGTCCTGGATTCCCCTCCCCTTCGCAAGGGTGTGTGAAGGCTCCTTCCCTCAGACTTGAGAACACAAGGCTAGCTCCAGCCTCTGCCTTCCTTGGGCCTTTCTGCTCCGTGGCTCTGTAGCTGACTCATGTTGTCAGTTGTAGCATGTTCTGTCGCTTGTGCGCACACACCACTGCACACGCCCCCGCCTGCCCTCTCAGACTCTGTCACTCTTCTCCACCCACCCGCTGTGAGGCTTGCTTGCTGCAGTGCCTTGACAGCTACTATTGGGAAGATCCACTCTTCCATGGGAGGGAGGAGAGGACATTAGAGCAGGGATTGAACCTTTGACTGGGGAGTGGGTGGCCTGCCCTCCCATATTAAGTCATCATGGGCCAGTCCATGTTCTGATACACATGTGAGTCCCACTGAAGTCAAGGAAGCTGTGGGCAGGGATCAGAGGCCAGAATCTGCCTCCTGAAGCCTTAACTGTGACCATGTCTACTGCACACCTTGCATTAACCCTACACGCATTGCACACCTATACCTGAATATCTCCTGTGTTCACCCCCCAAAATGTACATGCCCCATTCTTCTGGGGAGGAGGTTTTCCCTCAGCCCTGCAACTGATTACAAGTTTGGTCCTTTAAGTAAACTGATGCTGTCCCATCGTCTCAATGATTCCGCTGTTCCAGAGCCAGATCTCCTGCTGGGACTCTCACATTGATGTAAACTGACATCTGAAAGTAGATTCACCAAACTGAAAGGATGAGAAACTTCATATATAGGATTAGGCCTCTCTCTCCTCCCCATACCCCACCCAAAAGGATACAAAGGTCGGGTGTCCTGGCCATTGCGACATGACACACACATACTCCCTCCACAAATCAGGGTTTTCTGAGGCTTAACCAAGCAGGGTGCTCCCCACGTTCTCTTGGCAGGAGTGATATCCTCCCCCAGGGGTCCGACCCATTTCAAAGTGGCCTGCATTGCGGCCTGCTCCTAGTTCTGCAGTGCTAAGTTGCATTCTAGGGTTTATTGATGATCCTTTACAACATTAATGCTCAGAGGAGGGAAATCTGGAGATGGTCCTTGACAGTTGCGAATGGAGTCTTGAAAGAACATGGCTGACTTGCTCATGCAATAAAAAAAAAGATCCCTGCTGAATATTACAACGACTCTGTAAGAATGGCAACGTGGGCTTCTCTCATGTCTGGTTTCTCACTGATCCCACATCACTTTGGTTCACCTGAAAAGTAAAAGAATGGTTTTTCTAACTGCCAGTGCTCAAGCCCAGTCTGGGTGCTGATAGACGAGCTGGCCTCTGTCTGGCTCTCACACCATCCTCCCCAGTAATAAAGAGTCTGATGGATTGCACAGGGTGTAACTGAGAGCAGAACTGGAACTAAGTGAACAGTTGTATTAATGATGCACGAGGTCGGACCAAATCCAGCTCCCTCTCCCAGAGATGAGTGGGCTTTGCAAGGCTAAGAGGAATAAAAAGCCGTTCAGTGCTTATTTTAGTCACTGCAGTGAGCAGCTGTGACTCGGTTTCACCCAAGCAGCAGATTTGTTGAGTAAGAAGGTGCCATTTTTACAGTCTCTTTTCAGACTAGAGCCACATTTTAAGCCAGTTGCTCTTCTCCTTCACTGCTGGACTATTAATGGGTACGAGCAACATTCCCTGCATTGCTGGGTTTTACCCTCAGGTCCCTCCTCTAGCCCATGGTCCAATTTTTGAGGCTTCAGTAGATTGAGAGGAGAATGGCCATTTGCTGGCCTAGACTGTGCCATAACTCCCTTCAAAACCACGTCAGGACAGCAGGCCTTAATTCCTGCAGCCCAGAGGACCCAAGAAATCTCAGACCATCCTTGAGACAACTGCCAGGGCTGGGGGATTGGCTCAGGAGCCGTTTGGGTGTGGGTGGACCCCTTGCCTACCATTTCCCCAGTCCCCTTTTAGTCTCGCTTCTCCTTGCAACTTGATGTGAAGGGAGGCATCACGGACATGGGGCGGGGGGGACAGTTATTGTATTTGGGGAAGCCCTGAGGGTTGGCTTTGCTCCCCCACCCTCAACCTCTGTCCTGTAAGTAAATCTTCTTACTGGACTGGAGAAGCGTCCCCTCCCCTCCCCCAGGCAAGGCCCTAGAGGGTGCTAGAGGTGACCTCCTCCCTATGTGGCAGCAGCAATGCTCTGGACACATGGTCAGGAAGAGAAGCACCTGCCTCTGGGAGAATAAATCTGTGTCTGTCTGGTTAACACAACCCCTGAGGTAAAATAGAGAGCTAATTGTTACCATAGTTACATGAAGTGGCCTTTCCAAAGAAGCCACGTCATTGCTGCTGTCACAAGGTTAAGGCGGTGGGGTGGGGTGGGGGGGAATATGTTTTCTTTGGAAAAACCATGGCAACAGCTATTTCTAAAGGAACAGCTGCGCGTGTCAAGGCCGTGGGGAAGGGGCTGGGTTTTTCGATGCTATAGATGCTTTCAAAGCAAAAGCAACAGGTACAATGGTCCTTCGCTGTACCCATCCTCGCCAGTGCACACTGCCCCATGACAGCCTCTTCTTCCTGACGTAAGAACTTGCATGAGAAACAGTTGTGGCACTTAGTGCACTGAGTCTGTTATGGGACAGACTGGCACTGTGGGCTGTAGCACAGCTTGGGCCTAGTGGAGCTGTGGGAGGCAGAGGCCAACCCTGACTCTACAGCAACAACTGGACTCCAGTAACAGAAAACCAGCCCACTACAAGACAGTGCAAGGGGCTGGCACAGCAAATCTAGTCACGGGGGCAGGGAGGAGAGATGATTTTGGACCCCTAATTCCTAGTGCTGACAGTGGCTGGAAACAGTGTGGAAGCTCGGCATTCAACCCATACAAAAGGGAGCCCTCACTGCCAACTCTGGCTCCCGCAGGAACAGTGCTAATGGAGGCAGTGGCATGTAGCAGATGGAAGGGCATTGGCCTTTCATCCACAGTGGCCAGCGTCAGCTCGGGAAAGGCCAGGCCTGCAACTGCAGGGGACACAGCTGGGTGAAGGCTATAGCAAGTGACAGCCAAACAATCCGTCATAGAAAAGACTGAGTTGGCTTTGGGATTCCCAACCCCATATGTTCACTCTCCAGGAAAGCTCTTATGAGCAAATGCTTGTCAATAAGGCCTTCTGCAGAAAGGGAAGTGAACACTTGTTCAACTGTGTATTTGCACCAGAAACGTTTGTGCAGCCTTTGTGAAGATTGTGAGTGGGTGGGCCGGCCCCCACTCAGGGAGCAGGGAAGTGACACACTGCAAGTATCCCAGGCACCAATCACGGAAGATACAGTTAAGAGCAAACAACAGGCTGACCTAAGTTATCTCAAACCATTATGCAAATACATGCGGAGAACAGTCATCCGAATCAAAGCCTGAACAAACAGAGAAAGGGGCAATATGTGCTGAATAAATTATTTGCTGTGACTAATGCACCGAGTCCTTGCAGGGGGTACCACATGTCAGGACTGAAGTGCAGGGAGCAAGAGCAGGACTGGAACAGTAGGGTGCATTGTGGGTCAGGCTTGAGGACCATCAGCAGAGCTGCATGGGAGCCCAGGACTGGAATGGTGGGGGGCTGCAGGTCAGGACTGCGGAGTTCTTTAGGGGCCCAGGACTCAGGTGCACTAGCAGAACTCGTGTGGGGGTTGGAGGGGTGGAATCTTGTCCAGGCTCTGTCTGTCCTTCATTTCTGCAACAGGCCAAATTGCTCCAGAGAGGAGAAGATGGCATGGGGAAAACTTCTCCCTTGCTGCTATTTCAAGAAGAAATGTTTAATCTCTAAGATTAAAATGATCTCTCCTTGCAAGACAGACTCTTAATTAAGACATTTCCCTGAAGGAAGCCAAGATGGAGAGCCTGACTTCCCGGTGTTCCAGAGCATTCTGCTGTTCATTTCCCCGTCTTTTACAGCCTGAATTAGTCATCTGGAGATGGGCTTAGGCTGCCTGCTCTCAAGAGAGGCTCCTCTGCACGAGTGTCATCTTCTCACAGAAACTAGGGCTGTATTTGGAATCCATTCAAATTAGGCCACACAAACCCCACCCAGGATAACCTTTGATCATTCTAATAGTCCGTGCCCCTCACTCTGTACCTTGAAGCCCAAGGCTAGAGCACAGAGTCACAGGCTGATGAGGGGAGCTCTCTATTTAATGCATATGGTTTCCCCTGTGCTCAGCCCCTTTCCCCTCGCCCCCGCCCACCCTTAGCCATGTACTTCAGGCAAAGCACCAATTGTTGCAGGGACTTAGGGTGAAGGACCTATTGGTGGTGAGCAGCTCTTCCACACAGGAGGTGGGGTCAGGATCAGAGGCGTGAAGTCATAATGACAACAGAATCCAAATATCACTCCTGGGGTGGACAGAGCCATGCTTGGGGTTGTGTTTCTAAAAGGGATGTCAGGAAATTGACCTCTGACTTCTCGCAGAACATCAGCTCTGCCCAAGATGGGATGGTGACCTGCTTTCGTCCTCCTTGCTGTTAGTAGCAAGATCCTGAGCAAATACAAACTTCTTGAGTTGTTCTTTACTTCTCTTTTCTACTGGTTTATTTTTGCCAAAGGGATCCACTTATGGGATCAAAGTAACATTAGGTATGGTGTTTTCCCCATCTCATGCATGTTATTTCAGTTCCATAAATGGCTCCCTCATACATTAAAGGCTATGAGAAACACCTTGATACACCAATAATAGAAGCTGTGTATATGCCTAGTAGTAACCAGCGGGAGGATCCCAGTTGTTGATAGCTAATGTTGATGCTATTTTAAAATCCAAGGGTTGCAAGTTCTAATCCCAAGAAAGGCACATCCTTCCAGTTCCATATAGCTGTCAGTTAAACCTTCAGGTACTGCTGATCCCTGCTCTTATACCATGCTCCACCTGTTATTTCTCTCTAGGGGAAATCTTTAGCTCAGGTGTTGCTGCATCTTATGTGGAGTTTCTGGTTATTACACGGTTTCTCCACTGATCTGGTAGCCAAGGTGAAGCTACTTACCTGGGGATCTCATACACGGAGTACTTAGACTAGAATGCAGAAATCTCCTGCCTCCCAGTCCAGGGCTCTAAGACTTTGTCCATGTGATAGGCCTCCCCTAATGGAGGAAGTCACACCCATTTGTGATTTTAATTCACAGGACCACAGTCTCTTGTTGGTAATTGTATTTTTGTGTTATAGCACTTAGCATCTCTCCCCCCACCCCAATAATGCTGAGCTGTAATTCCACACCTGCTCCCTAGTGACTTTCAGGAGAGGGAAGTGAGAAATATGACTTAGGACTCTTTGCTGCCAGGATTAACCCACTCCAGCCTGCAGCACATTTCATTTTTTAACATCAGCCCTCTGTTTTTGTCACTGTGGCTAACTTGGTTCTCAAGAAGCCTGCGTTTGTCACTCAGGAGCGTAGCAATGTCTGAGAACACATGAGTACCTTCCAAAGCTGATGCACTGGAACTGATTTAGATTGCACTCACATTAGTGTTAGCAGCTGAGACCAACGGGGTACAAATTCCTTCAATTCACCCCACCTTAAAACGTACATAAAGCAGTGTGGCTCAGGGAAAAGGACAACGCGAAGTCTCATCAAACGTATCATTAGCACTAACGCTCAGCCTGAAACCCCAACTGAAAACCCTCTGCCTCCACCTCCTAATGGGGGCAAGCCTGAAATGCCTCCTGTCCTCCGCTATGGTGGGCAAAGGTTTGATCTTCCTCCCTTTCATAAGCCAAGGGCAGGCGGGACGGAGGGGCACATTCTTCCCTAGCAGCTGCATCCTCCTTTTTCTGCTTCCCGTTCTCTTTTTTTGTTTCAAACTTGCCCACTTCGGACTGTGCTCTGAACCAGGCTGGCTTGGCCAGAAGAGAATCCAGCTCCAGAAACCCTGCCCAGGGGGGCAATTCTGCTAGATGCAGATGTGCTAGTTAGTGGGGGGGGCGTGAACCTATCGAGAGAGTTTTGGAGCTGATGACATTAAGTGTGAACTGGAGCTGTGTCTGTGCTATGACTGTATCGTAGCTGATACTGGGAATTGTCTGGGCTAAAAGCATGAGTCTCGAAAGCTAAAGAAAGTTAAAGAGCCGGGCTCTGTAGTTGGGGGCCAGAACAGACTTGCCCTGTTGATCTGTCGCAGAGGGAAGAGGATGTGTAACCCACTGAACAGCCAGTTTTGCTCCACACTTTCCTGTTGCTACCAGCAATGCAGCTCCACTGCCAGTAACTGTAGAGGGAGTGCTTGGCCAGCCATCCACTAATGTTTTAATCACTGAGTCACCTAAGCCTGCTCAGAGCAGCTCCAGATGACATAGTGGTTAAAATGGCAGTGGTTGGTGACACCTTGTCTGTATTTATAAGACTCCCACCACTGCTACCACCAGTGAAGTTATACTGGGGGTAAGAAGGGAAGGAAGTTTTAGGGAGAAAAGCCTTGCACAGAAAAGGCCCCAGAGCTGCTTTTCTTTAGGCAGGTAAAAAACCCACTCTTGCTTTGTGTGTAGATTTCCCGTGTATAGCGTATAGTCACTTACAGCCACATTTCCCATGTGGCCACTGACTTGGGGTTCCCAATTTGAGGCGTTGGGGCCTGACTCTCAGAGCTACTGATATCAAGAGGCGCGGTGGGTGCTGAGCATCTCTGAAAATTAGGCCCAAGTTGTTTCAAATTGAGCACTCAAAAAGTGAGATCCTTAAAGTCAGGGGCCCCTTTTGAAAATAGCGTTGTTGTCGTGTCTGCCACTTTCTGCTCACTCTCCCTGGCATGATGTAGTCACCGTTTACAATACAATTCGCAGTAGCCCTGTGTGTTTCTCCTGAAGCCAGGATACAGGACTGTTCCTGCCCTCCACTCCTTATAAGTGTGCATGATGCTGTAGGGAGAGAACAAAGACCCGGCACCTGCCCTGGGGAGCTGACATGATGCAGGGAGAGATGACAAAGAGAAAAGGAGGGGACTCAGAAAAGCCAGCCTCTGCACTAGAGCTGGGCACATTTTGGTTTTTGGTGCAAAAAATGCAAATTCGGTGACACCAAATGTTTTGTAAATTTCATGTCAATTTTGCTAAATTGTTTTGGCTGAACCCTCCCCACCCCCCAAAAAACCCTCTTTTCAAAACTGTCAAAACTGAACATGTTTGACTTTTTTCAGAAATGTAACGTTCAAGGTATTTGGTTGGAAATGCCTAATTATTTTTAAAAAATCAAACCTGTTTTAAAATGGTCAAACTCAAACGAAAATGTTTCTTTCAACCCAAAATGTGAGGGTTTTAGTTTTTTGGTTTTTTTTACTTTTGGATTCACTGAAAATTTCAAAACAATTTGTTTTCAGTTTGGCCCAAAATAGTTCTGCCCCCATCACAATTGTCTGAACTGCCAGCAAACCAAAAAATCCATTATGTGCCCAGCGCCATGATGAAGTTGCCTATTTTTATACAGTAGATGCTTTGTTGGTTCCAACGCTCTTATGTTGTTCTTAGCTTAGGATGCAGATGCTTAGCAGGGGAATCATTGCTGGGGAGAATGCGGGAAGAAGTGGGTTTTAGGAGGGCATGTGAAAGCTCTCCAGTTACTAACTGAGAATGCTAGCTGCTCTCAAGACACACAGAGAGAGAGAGAGAGGGATTCTTGCAAGCAGGTTGTACGAATTCATTGAACATGACTTATGACATCTGCAGAGAGCACTGGAAACCAACTCCCATTGCTAAAGGAAGAGGCTGGATGCCTGACTGATCTGAGAGCTGATGCGTGGCTGAACGGCCGACTGGAGACCTGATGGAGAGATGGAAAGACGGCTGGGAGAAGATATCATAAGGCAATTTTAACTGCTGGTGTCTGTCTCTGCCTGGATGACCTGGGAAACAAGCTCTCCCTGCAGCACAATGCATCTATTTTGGCTATGGCCAGCACCTGTTTGCTTATATTGCACTAAACCCCTCTGTCTTTGGGTACATCTACATTGCAGCTGGAGGCAAAATTTCCAGCTTGGGTAGATGTACATGTGCTCTTAGTATAGGCAGGCCAGCGCAAGCAGTGGGAGGGGTTAGCTGCTCAAGTACAATCCCATCTAAGTTATTGGATGGCTAATCCATCCTGTTGCTTGCACCGCCACAGCTACACTGCTATTTTTAGTGCACTAGCGCCATCAAAGCTAGAGCAGGTATGTCTACCCAAGCTGGAAATTACACCTCAAGTTGCAGTGTAGATGTACCCTTTGACTAGAGAGCCTAGATTACACACTGGTACAATGTTAATGAAGGCTAACCTTCCATCTATGAACCAACTAGTGAGGTTGGGTTGATAAGGATGGGAGGGGATAGGGTTATATTGGGCGTTGCGGTAGGTTAGGGTGTGGGGGTGTGAGGTAGGGTACAAAGAGAGTAAGGTATGAAATACAGAAGAAGATGTAGATTAGGGTTCTTATTAATTGTACATCCTCTTTATTTGATTATACTTGTCAGGTTAGGAACTTCTCTTTTCACAACTGTTCCATAGGACTGGACCATCCTGAGTTTAATCTCTTGTCTCATGCTACACTAGTTTATATGTAAGAGTTTAGTTTATAATTCTCAGTGAGTAGCTGATTCAGATTTCACCACCTCTCCTTTTGTTTGCGAATGGTCTGTGAGCAACCTAGTTTTCTCAAATGTATTCGTTATTTCAGATGATCTGCTGAACAACTGGGATGTGTAGTTCTAAGTCTGTAGCGTCTGTGCCAGCTGTTCATAGTGAGTGTTCAGAATCTGAGCTGTGTTGCGTGGTTCCAATAGGACATGCTTGGTCATATGGTTTGTTTCTATTCCTTGATTGGATGAAGGAGATTCATGGAGCCAGGTTTCCTGTGAGAATGTTTGTGATCACAAATTCAAAACTCACTTCCCACAACTATTCTCTAATATAGGCTTAAAATTGGCTCTTCTTGCCAGTAACCTCATTCATTTACCATGAGCACAGGAATTGCCAAACCAAGGGTCCATCTAGCCTAGCAGCTGGTCTAACAGTTGCCAGCCCAGCTACTTCAGAGGAAGATGCAAGAAACCCCACAGTGGACAAGCATGGAATAACATGGCTTCCTAACCCCATTAGATAGCGCCTGGCTTATGCATTGAAGCATGAGGGTCTGTATCTCTACTTTTCTAATCCTGTCTAATGTAACTGAGAATGTTCTCATTAGCCACATAATTGTCTAGCAAACACAAAACAGGCCCTGACACAGTCAAAGTAAATTGGTTTAAAAATATGAACAGACATTTTCAGATTTTTTTTTTTTCCTTCTGTGTTCACCCAGCTCCACGCAGGTCAATTAAATGTTACATTTCCCTTTAAAAAACATCATTAAGAGGCGATCACATGAAATATCCACAGTGTGAATCCAGGCTGACACTCTGGGCTGTAAGAGGAAAGCCTGCATTGTCCACCTCCCTCTGAGCAATGGAGTGTGGGCACTTCCCAGGATGTTCACGCGGCCATTTTCCTCACGTGCAGATGCACTGCAGCATTTTCCCAGTCAGATGTTTAACTATCCAAATCTACAAGTGATAGAGCCTGTTAGCTTCAAGGGGCCCCCGTCCACTGCTCACAGCAGATCACAGAGCTGGGCTAATCAAGTCAGCAGTAACAAATCTAATTAACCTGCAGTATAATGTCTAATTTGTGCAAAGTTGTTGTGGTTATTCAGCTATAAACTCCATCCCGGATTCTAATTACAGAGAGTGGCACTGTGGCATTAATTGTTAGCATCCTGGTTGTGTCCAACCACCTTTTCCTCACTTCCCAGGTGCCCTCAATTTCACACAGACGGTTTCAGTGCTACCTCCATCTGGTGCTTTCGTGGCTGTTGAGATGCTATGCTAGCTCCAACCTTTGGAACATAGTTACGTTCTCTGATTCCATGGCTACTTTGACATTAAAGCCAGTTCTCATGTGGTCCAGGACCTGCAATGTCAATTTGTTGTTTCAGCCCATTCATGCAATAACTGGTGGGAGGCGCCTCTGAGCTTTTCAAATTTCCATCGGAGGTGTTGGGCCCTATTTCATGTTGAAAGCTTTTTGTTAATTTCTTTGCTGTTGCTAACACTTGGAACCGTTTCATTCAGGCTGTTCCCAGGAGTGGCCTCCCTGTGACATCCCATAACCCATCCCAGTTGAGAGCAAGGCTCATTTATTTAAAAAAATTCAAAAACTATCCTCACAAGACCCATTGGTCCCCCAAGAGCCTTTAAAAATTGCAAGTCAAATCCTACTGAGCAAACTAGAAAGGAGCACAACTCTGACGAGTCAAGTGTAAAAGTATAATTAGGCAGGCCACAAAAGAATTTGAAGAGCAACTAGCAAAAGACAAAAATGAACAGCAATTTTTTTTTAAGTGCATCAGAAGCAGAAAGCCTGCCAAACAATCAGTGGGGCCACTGGATGATCAAGGTGCTGAAGCAGCAGTCAATGAAGACAAGGCAGTTGTGGAGAAGCTAAATACATTTTCTGCATGGGTCTTCACTGCAGAGGATGTGAGGGAGAGTCCCACACTTGACCCATTCTTTTTAGGTGGCAAATTTGAGGAACTGTCCAAGAGAGAAGTGTCAGTAGAGGAGGTTTTGGAACAAATTGATTTTAAACAGCAATAAATCACCCAAGAGTTCTGAAGGAACTCAAATATGAAATAGAATTACTAACTGTGGCATGTAACCTATTGTTTAAATGACTGGAGGATAGCTAATGTAAAACCAATTTTTTTTTAAAAATGGCTCCAGAAGTGATTTTTAGAACTGCAGGTTGATGAGCCTAACTTCAGTACCAGGCAAATTGATTGAAACTATAGTAAAGAACAGAATTTTCAGACACATAGATTAACATGATATGTTGCTGAAGAGTCAACACGGCGTTTGTAATAGGAAATCATGCCTCACCAATCTATTAGAATTATTTGAGGGGGTCAACAAACAAGTAGACAAGGGTGATCCAGTGGATATAGTGTACTTGGACTTTCAGAAAGCCTCTGACAACATCCTCACCAAAGACTCTTCAGCAAAATAAGCAGTCATAAGATAAGTGAGAAGATTGTCTCATGGCTCAGGAAGTGTTTAAAAGATAGGAAACAAAGGATGGGAATTAATGGTCCGTTTTCACAGTGGAGAGAGCTAAATAGCAGGGTCTCCCAAGGATCTGTACTGGGACCAGTGCTGTTCAACATATTCACAAATATTTATAATGGCAAAGTTTGCAGAAGATACAAAATTACTCAAGACAGTTAAATACAAAGCTGATTGTGAAGAGTTACAAAGAGATCTCACAAAACTGGGTGACTGGGCAACAAAATGGCAGATGAAATCCAATAAATGCAAAATAATACACATTGGAAAACATAATCCCAATTATACATAAAAAAGATGGTGTCGAAATTAGCTGTAAATTAGTAGTCAAAAAAGCTAACAGGATGTTAGGAACCATTAGGAAAGGGATAGATAATAAAACAGAAAATATCATAATGCCAATCTATAAATCCAGAATACTCCCACACCTTTAATACTGCATGCAGTTCTGATCATCCCACCTCAAAAAAGATATATTAGAATTGGAAAAAGTACAGAGAAGGGAAACAAAAATGATTAGGGTTATGGAACAGCTTCCATATTAGGAGAGATTAAAAAGACGGGAACTGTTTATCTTAGAAAAGAGATGATTAAGGGGGGGGATATGATATAGGTCTATAAAATCACAAATTGTGGAGAAAGTGAATAAGAAAGTGTTATTTACCCCTTCACATAACACAAGAACCAGGGGTCAGTCAATGAAATTAATAGGTGGCAGGTTTAAAACAAACAAAAGGAAGTACTTCTTCGCTCAACACATAGTCAATCTATGGAACTCATTGCCAGGGGATGTTGAGAGGCCAAAAGTATAACTGCGTTCAAAAAGAATTGCCTAAGTTCCTGGAGGATAGGTCCATCAATGGTTATTAGCCAAGATGGTCAGGGTCACAACCCATGCTCTGGGTGTCCCTAAACTGCTGACTGCCAGAAGCTGGGACTGGATGACGGGATGGATTTCTCAAAATTGTCCTGTTTATTTCCTCTGAAGCATTTGGCACCAGCCACTGTTGGAAGACAGGATACTGGGCTAGATGGAACATTGGTCTGACCTAGTATGGCTGTTCTTTTGTTAACCAGGTGTCATATATAGTGGCTTCTGAACTTCAGGAGTAAGCAGTGTTGATGGATGGGAAGATAGCTGCATGGTCTTATTGGAGTGATGCAGAATGAGTGCAGGGTGGACTACAATTGAATGTGAAAGAGAGAACTGTACAGTGTTCCCAGCTAAAACCTTCTTTCCAGGTCCTGGACCAATTGGCAACACTGCAATTGTGTAACACAAGGCCCTTCCCCTGTTGGTTGTGTTCTGGAGCGCTGAGTTCCTCTCTCTGGAGAGGGAATGATGTCTTTGGGCTAATCAGTTGGTCTTGAACCCCCAACCTCAACAGCCTCCTTTTCCCATCCCAGTCAATCTTGGTGGAGATTCTGGGGAAGAGTTGGTTGGAAAATGCTATAAAGAAACCTAACAAGGATTGAAACATTTTGTTTTTAATTGAAATGTTTTCAACAAAATTTTCCAACCAACTTCTACTTCAGAGTGACAGCTGCAAAGCCGGACTTCTTCTCTGGCTGCAGTAGCCCTACCATTGCTGTGTTGTACATCATCCAGACCCTTCTTTACAAGTAATGCCACAGGGGAGGAGTTGCCAAGGTGAACTGCACTGCACCAAGTCCAAAGGGAAATCCAGGGTTAACACAGGCTCCTTTTTTCAGTAGGATGTTTCCACCCTTCTGCAAACTAGGGTAGGTATAGGACATAACAAGCCTCCTGACATGTCATGGGCATGACATTCTCAGACTATGATTTTGGATGATGCATTGTGCCATAGGTGTGGCAGTTTTGTTCTGCACAACAATCATTTCAAGGTAGTGAGCGTGGGTTCATCCCTCCTAGTTCTTGATGGAGCAAAAGCCTTGATTCACATGGTGATAGCTGCTGCATTTGTAAGCCACTGTTCTTTGTATGTTGCCCTGATCCTCTGAGGATGAGCGTCTTCTACAGCTTCCAGGTAGAGGAAATGGTTCTTTAGCTCTGGGTCAGGCTCAATCCCTGGTGGATGCCAAGATGGCAGCCATCACACTTACACCTGCCATAATCCAGCTTTGCATTTCTATGGCCTTTTGCATCCAAGGATCTCAAAGCACTTTGTTAAGATTAGGAAGTCTCACATGACCACTATCGCCCCCTCCCCCCAACAGGTAGATTTGCAGAAAGGGAAACCTGAAATGAAGTGACTTGCCTCAAAGGTGCATAGCAAGCCAGTGGCAGAACTGAGACAGAAACCAGGAGTCCTGCTTCCTACATTTCTGTAAGCCTGGGCATAAGTAAATTGCCATAGGTGACTTGCCTCATTTCTCAGTGGGCATGATTGGGAAGGTAAATGGATCAGTAGGCTAGAGACAGGGTGTCTGTACTAGCTGAGATAAGTGGGAATACCCTGCTGCCATTTACAATAGACAAAATAATCATTGAATGTAAAATGAGGTAAAGCGTATGACGTGCATGGACAGAGTATGCTGCACAGGAATTGGTTTCTGCAAAGTAACCAAGCCAATCCCGAAGCATGTAATGCAGTGTTTCTCAAACTGGGGCCGCCACTTGTGTAGGGAAAGCCCCTGGCGGGCCGGGCCGGTTTGTTTACCTGCCCCGTCTGCAGGTCCGGCCGATCGCGGCTCCCACTGGCTGTGGTTCGTTGCTCCAGGCCAATGGGAGCTGCTGGAAGCGGCGGCCAGTACGTCCCTCGGCCCGCGCCACTTCCAGTAGTTCCCATTGCCCTGGAGCGGCGAACTGCGGTAAGTGGGAGCCGCGATCGGCTGGACCTGCGGACGGGGCAGGTAAACAAACCGGCCCGGCCCGCCAGGGGCTTTCCCTACACAAGCAGCGGCTCCAGTTTGAGAAACACTGATGTAATGCAATATATGGTTAGGATGCATGTGTTATTACTGTTGGTAAAAATGTATATAATGAAAAGTTTTTTGCTGAACAACTTTGGATGTGTTATATACCGCCCCTCCCCCCCCATTCTTGTGTTATATACCACCACCACCCCCATGATCAACTCCGCATAGTTTTGCTGTATGCCAAGTAAAAAAAATCAGAGTGACAAGATTGGAGTCAAACTAAGTTCTTGGGGAACCGAGTGGAAGAGATCTCTGAGCCACCCCAACAATTTCTTGCTATTGTAATCAGCTCTTTGGGGCAGGGACTGTCTTTTTGTGCTGTATTTGTACAGTGCCCTACCTCAGTGGGTTCCTCGTCCATGACTGGGGCTATGGTAATACAAATAATAAATAATAACAGTGCATTTATCAAATGTCTTTTGGATTTTTGGAAATTGAACTTGTGTCATCAAAGGCTGTAAAAGAACCTGTTGTATCTCCAGACAGATACTTTCAGACAGAATGAGAACAATTCTGTCTGATTCTTTCAGATCAAGAGAACAACAAAACAAGAAAGAAGTAAAGTCTTCAGGAGAGAGAGTCTGAGAGCACAGTGTGTGTGAGAGAGAGACTCTGCTATAACAGTCTGTATTGAGTTCTGGGAACAAAATGGCTGCAGGGCACTGCACACAAGGAATGTACTTATTAAAAATTTAAAGGAGCAGTATACAAACAGCCATAAGTTGGATAGTCATATACACGTCTAGATACAGGGGGACATTTATTTTCAAAAGGGTATCTTCTCTTTTGTGGATACAACTTGTACCTCATACTTCAGCTGCATTTCAACG
>NW_020664418.1:38077903-38126248 GCF_002925995.2 Terrapene triunguis | reverse complement strand
AAAAGTGGCAGTGGTAGTGAAGGGTAATTATCCCTCTGTTCCAGCTGAAATACAATTAAGGCAGCTCTCCGTGAGCCCCCGGGATATTGTGGTTTACTAATTAACAAGCGGATATGCTGTGGCCCCTGTCAGGGCAATTATAGCACGAGACAGGCTTCAGGAGTTCTAATTACACATCAGTCTGCGACACACGCTGCAATACAAATTAACAAGGGGCCCTGGCTGGCATTAACGGGAGCTTACCTAGCAAGTGATTACTGCCAGCCACCAAGCTATGGGAGTCAGGGAAGGGGCATAGAGCTGCACAACAGCTGACGCAGACTCTGACCCAGAGCTGAGGCAGGGAGAATACCTGGACTCTACTGGAGCCTGAGCTTAGAGCAGGATTTCATCGGAGCATTTTCAGCCTCATTGTTATGATTCCCCCTACCCCCACAGTATTTGTGGGTTTGGATTTTCAAAGCCAAAATTACTAATCCATGATATTAGAGTGAGTCAGAGGAATAAATAAGATGGGGCTAAATGCTGTGTCTCTCCCATTCGCTGGATATATACAGCACTTGTGTAGAATACATGTTGACGGCCAGTGGGATATGAGAATGATTCCTCATGTCTGGAAGGGCCTTTAGCGACTTGTGTATGGTGGAGTGAAACCATGGACCAAACCACTCTAGCGACTGCAATATATAGCTGGCCTTGGCTCCAGGATGGTTTTCTTACAAGGTATTTGTAGAGCAAGTTTTATATTTTAAATAGTAATAGGATAAAATGTAATAGTGAAAAGTGCAAGGTCATACATTTAGGGATTAATAACAAGAATTTTTATTATAAGCTGCGGACGCATCAGTTGGAAGTAACAGAGGAGGAGAAGGGACTCGGAGTATTGGTTGATCACAGGATGACTATGAGCTGCCAATGTGATATGGCCGTGAAAAAAGCTAATTTGGTCTTGGGATGCATCAGGCGAGGTATTTCCAGTAGAGATAAGGAGGTGTTAGTACCGTTATACAAGGCACTGGTGAGATCTCATCTGGAATACTGTGTGCAGTTCTGGTCTGCCATGTTTAAGAAGGATGAATTCAAGCTGGAACAGGTACAGAGAAGGGCTACTAGGATGATCCGAGGAATGGAAAACCTGTCTTATGAAAGGAGACACAAAGCACTGGGCTTGTTTAGCCTAACCAAAAGAAGGCTGAGGGGAGAGAGATTGCTAACTATAAATATATGAGAGAGATAAATACCAGGGAGGGAGAGGAATTATTTAAGCTCAGTACCAATGTGGACACAAGAACAAATGGATATAAACTGGCCATCAGGAAGTTTACACTTGAAATTAGACAAAGGTTTCTAACCACCAGAGGAGTGAAGTTCTGGAACAGCCTTCCAAGGGGAGCAGTGGGGGCAAAAGACATATCTGGTTTCAAGACTAAGCTTGATAAGTTTATGGATGGGGATGGTATGATGGGATAGCCTAATTTTGGCAATTAATTGATCATTGACTATTAGCGGTAATATGCCCATTGACCTGTGATGGGATGTTAGATGGGGTGGGATCTGAGTTACTACAGAGAATTCTTTCCTGGCCATCTGGCTGGTGAGTCTTGCCCACATGCTCAGGGTTTAGCTGATCGCCATATTTGGGGTCGGACAGATTGGCAGAGGCCCTGGGTTTTTTTGGCCTTCCTCTGCAGCGTAGGGCACGGGTCACTTGCTGGAGGATTCATTCTCTGCACTTTGAAGTCTTTAAACCACGATTTGAGGACTTCTATAGCTCAGACATAGGTTAGGGGTTTGATACAGGAGTGGGTGGTTGAGATTCTGTGGCCTGCGTTGTGCAGGAGGTCAGACTAGACGATCATAATAGTCCCTTCTGACCTTAAAGTCTATGAGTCTATGATTTTTAAATCCCACCTGCGATGTTCAGGGCGGGGTATGCCTGCTGGACACTGTGAAGTTGTACACTGTAAAGTTGGAGCTTCCATACTGATGGTGCTCTTGCCTGGGTGCTGCTACCTGCGGACGAAATGCTGATAGGCTTTCACCCTCACTGACCTCTTTATTTTTTAGAGCAGTGTTTCCCAAACTTGGGACGCCGCTTGTGTAGGGAAAGCCCCTGGCGGGCTGGGCCGGTTTGTTTATCTGGCGCGTCCGCAGGTCCGGCCGATCGCAGCTCCCACTGGCCGCAGATTGCTGCTCCAGGCTAATGGGAGCTGCGGGAAGTGGCAGCCAGTATGTCCCTCGGCCCGCGCCGCTTCCTGCAGCTCCCATTGGCCTGGAGCAGCGAACCGCAGCCAGTGGGAGCCGCGATTGGCCGGACCTGCCGACGCGGCAGGTAAACAAACCAGCCCAGCCCGCCAGGGGCTTTCCCTACACAAGCAACGTCCCAAGTTTGGGAAACACTGTTTTAAAGGAAGTGCCACCTGCTGAATGCAGTACTTCCAGGAAAGGAGTCAGATCTCCTTGGGTCAGGGAGTCTGGGGGGTTAGGTTGAGATCTTGATTCTGGTGAAGGTTGACATGAACATGAAGCTCTTCAGCTGAGAGAGGAAGGACAATATTTAATGGCCCTCACCAGCAGAATGTAAAAGCAAAGACCAGCCTCCAGAAAATCCATCCCAAGTTTTCCTGTGACAGCATTTCAGGCTGGGACAGGCATGTGGGACTTTGATTCCTCTCTCCCTTAAGTGTGTCTGTGGAGTAATTCCATTGAAGGCATTGTAGTTATACCAGCGTAAAGGAGAGGAGAATCCAGCCTGGGAGTTCTGCCCATGCCATGTGGATGCTCGAACAGTGCAGACAGTCCAATACAGCTCAGAGCTATGTACCTCGTTACCTGGTCTCAGTACCTGGGATATAACACTGGAATGAGTATCGCACACAGCCCATCCATACTGCTTTTATCCATATTGGAAAAATGATTTCACACCATTAAAGTATGGCAAGTTTTGGGTCCATGCCCAATAAGACTACAGTATTTGGAAACCATGTGACTGGTTACTTGGAGGAAGCCAACAGCCTGATTCTTGGCAGCATTGTTATTTAGCATTTATCTGTGTACAGTGCCAATCTGCCTGTCCGCAATGGGCAGAAAACTCATGATCCAGCCCTGCCAGCAATAGCCATGCTGGAAAGCTGCCTTGAGTCATGGTTCTGGCACCATGGTGCTAGAGACCCATTTGGGAGAGTGGATTGCAGGTCCTGTCCACAACCAGAACTGCACCCAGACTGAACTAAACTCAGAGGGTTTCAAGTAGACAGGCTCTTTCTGCTGCTGCTTCACTGAGCCTCTAGCTAAGAGGCTAAGGACATATTTCATTTAATTCAACAATAACACAAAATATATGTAACCCTCCACTCCAGCTGAGCTCCAGCAAATGAGATTTGCAAACAGCAACAGAGCATCCATCAGGCCTGCAAGCATCTGGCATCTGACAAAGGAAAAGGATTCTCTGCTCTGCTCTGTCCCCTGAATAAAAGAAGTTGCTGCCTCTGAGGACATGTTATTCAGCTGCTGTTCAGCTCTGCAAAGAAACCCCATCAAGGCAGCAGGAGAAGAGTGGAGGAGAGGAGGAGGCTGGAAGGGCCTTGGAAGGTATTTGTCCCGCAGCAATCACGGCTCTGGTCTGTTGTGGCTCGGGATGTTCTGCTCGGGCCATATGCAGAGGCCTGGAAGAGAGTGGAGCAGGACTCTGCATTCTGTTGGGATGGGGTGGAACGGAAGGTCCGGTGAGTGCCACATGGTAAAAGGATTTAACCTATAGTGCACACTTTCCCAATTGCTGAGCTTCTTCCACTCTGACAAGCATGTGTCCCACGATCTCTGAGTGCCCCAAACCCACCCTCTGTCTGCAGCTGCTGGTTACTGCCCCTCCTCTCTCTTACCCTTGCAAGACAAAGGGCCCCACTTGATTCCCCTACCCAGCTGGCTGTTCCCTTGTGTTTTCTCTCCCCATCCTTGCCTAGATCTTTGGCCTGAGCTTGCCTCCCTTTCCCAGATGAGACCAGACCCCAGCAACCTCCCACCTACAGGGCCGGCTCTGGCTTTTTGGCCGCCCCAAGCAAAACAAAAAACAAAACAAAAAACGGGGCGGCCAGAACGGCAAAGCAAAAAAACAAAACAAAAAAAACCTGCGGCGCAGCCGGAGCGCGGGGGCAGGGGACCGGCTGGCGGGGGGTGGGGGAGGGAGCGGGTGGGAGAGAGAGAGAAGGGGGCGGCCAGGGCTACAGCAGGGGCGCTGCCACGCGGCCCCTCCCGCAGTGCCGCCTCCTGCCGCAAGGGCTCCGCTCCGGTCGGCGGGGAAGGAAGGAAGAGGACTGCCCTGCAGTATGCTCTGATCCTCCGCGCCACCGCCCCCTACAGGGCGGCCGGAGCGGAACAACAACAAAAAAAAAAGCGGCCATGCCGCCCTAGGATTGGGCAGAATGCCGCCTCGAACAATTTGCCGCCCCAAGCACCAGCTTGCTCAGATGGTGCCTGGAGCCGGCCCTGCTCACCTATTGCTAACTCCCTCTGACACCCTCCCTAGCCGTTCAAGTGATTTGGTTCTATGGGGTAGGGATAGATGGGGTCTGTGGTCAAATGACTTCCTTTGGTGCCTGTCGTGTAGCATGTGTCTAGAACAATTCGGCACAGACATCCACTGGGGGATGGAAAAATCCCATCGCAATCAGAGTCTGGCATTTTCATCCCCGCTAGGATGCATGACTCATTCCTCGAATGAATGTGCAGCTGAACCAGGGCCTTTGCTGCAATAGTGCAATTATCCCAATGCACTTCCCTCCCTCTGCAGGCCGAACCCTCTCTCCTCAATTACCCCATTGCAGATGAGACCGGCTCAGTCAGGTGGCCCTGCTGAGCTGTATCGCTGCTCTCCCTTCCACAAGGGATGTAGTACAGGACGACAGTGAGCTGCTGGCCTCGTGGGACCTGGGCAGTGACATGACTGTCAGGCACAGGCTGCATAAGGTGAGGTTGAAGGGGGAACTTTAGTGCCCTTCCCCTTGTGTGGAGTACAGGATTCGATTGGCTGTGGCTGCTGCGCGTACGTGCACACACACATACACATATATATACACACACACACACACACACACACACACACACACACACACGCCTACTTGCTTCCTATCGTCTACGGCTCAGCAACACAGCTATCCATTGGCCACCTCTGCTGCAAAGCAACAACAGTGGGGGAGGGGGGACAGTGCGCATGGCCTCGTTCAGAAGTCCCAGAATAAATCTCATTAACAAATGCAATTAATGGGAGCTGGGCCCCGTCCCCCTACCCACCCCAGACAGAGCCATACATAAAAATAACTGTTTATTACACAGCAGGCGCAGCCTGGCTTATCGCTGCAGACAGGAAATTACAGCGCAGAGCTGCACGTTTCACTTTTAATAACTTTGGCAATAAAGCGTCTTGTCAAACGAGGCTGAGACAGCGCGATAATGAAGCTTCCGCAAGGCCCATAATTGTGCACTGTTCTCCCAGGGCTAAGCCAGCAAAGTGGGGCGATTGGGAGGGTCACCTGCTTTCCGCCCCATGTGGACTGCCCCAAGCAGTAGGGCACTTCCACCCCTAATTCCTAAGACTATGTTAATCCAGTCACCCTGTCCCTTGGGGGCAAAGGCAGGATTGTTCCTCCTCCTCTGTGGTGCTCGTGGTATTGTCTCTCTCTCCCTTGCCCCCACGTACCCAATACCAGCGCTCTGCTCTGTCTGAAATCTAATGTCTCTTGGCAACCTCTCCCCCAGCATTGCAATGCCGTGACACCCTGCAAGGTGTCCTCTCCTCCCTCAGACCTGGTCAGAGGAGATGGCCTGTGCTTGCTCCTGGCTTTATGGCCTCCTCCACTGCATTCAGCACACCAGGAAGGCTGCACTCGGTGTCTGGATATCTAAGGGCAAGGAGGGATGGTGCCAGGGAGAGAGAGGAGGTTATTGCTGTGGGTGAGTGAAAGGAAGCAGCAGGATCTCTCTCTGTAGGGCATTGCCCTGTGCAGAGAGTCCGCAGCTGAGCAGCATCAGCCATCTTCTTGGCTGCTATATGTGTTGCCCAATAGGGTTTCCTCTGCCTCCATCAGGAGGAACGCAATCTCCTTTGCACTTGGCTCATCCTCTGCACATGGCAACTCAGTGAAAAGATTCAGGCTGCAGCCACAGCGGGATTATCAAGGATGTGAGGCAGTTGGATGGAGATGGGAAAAAGAGATGGGAAGAGTGCTAGGCCCTGGCAACTCCTGAGCTATCAGCATAGCCCTGCTCCTTGCTGAGGTCATCATCCGCTAGAGAGGCTTACCTAGGCGTAAACTGTTGGCTTCCATGGTTGATGTCTCTATTCAGTTAGTATTTATGGCTTCTCCCCACATCTGCCATTAGCTGTCCGTATACAGCAGTGACCTCTTGGCCGGACGTCTTGCCTTCCTGCTCTTGAGCTTGTTGTGGTTGACTGACAATGTGAGACAAGCTGCCAGCCTGAGTCCAGCTCCTCGTAGGCATGTGTCCACCTCACCACACACCACTGGCACCTTTGCTGGCCATCTCAGCAAAGATGGTACGCCCTCATCTCGAATACTGCGTACAGATGTGGTCTCCTCATCTCAAAAAAGATATACTGGCACTAGAAAAGGTTCAGAAAAGGGCAACTACAATGATTAAGGGTTTGGAACGGGTCCCATATGAGGAGAGATTAAAGAGGCTAGGACTCTTCCACTTGGAAAAGAGGAGACTAAGGGGGGGATATGATAGGGGTATATAAAATCATGAGTGATGTGGAGAAAGTGGATAAGGAAAAGTTATTTACTTATTCCCATAATACAAGAACTAGGGGTCATCAAATGAAATTAATAGGCAGCAGGTTTAAAACAAATAAAAGGAAGTTCTTCTTCACGCAGCGCACAGTCAACTTGTGGAACTCCTTACCTGAGGAGGTTGTGAAGGCTAGGACTATAACAGAGTTTAAAAGAGAACAGGATAAATTCATGGTGGTTAAGTCCATTAATGGCTATTAGCCAGGATGGGTAAGGAATGGTGTCCCTAGCCGCTGTTTGTCAGAGGGTGGAGATGGATGGCAGGAGAGAGATCACTTGATCATTGCCTGTTAGGTTCACTCCCTCTGGGGCACTAGGCATTGGCCACTGTCGGTAGACAGGATACTGGGCTAGATGGACCTTTGGTCTGACCTGGTACGGCCTTTCTTATGTTCTTATGGGGCCATGGAGACTGAACTCTCCTGCCATCTGCAGAAGTGGCCCCTCCAGGTCAGGGATGGAGGCAGATGCTCCGAGGGGCAATGTGGGGAGAAGGAGAGCTCCTAGTATCACCTCCTGTGCTGAACCTCTCCTACGGAGTAACAGGAGAATTCAGTCTCCAGAATTCATCATAGATTCATAGGTTTTTAAGAGCAGAAGGGACTGTTAGCTCATCTAGTCTGGCCTCCTGCATAACACGTGCAATGGAGCCCCCCACAGTAATCGCTGCATAGAGCCCATACTGTACGGTTGAGCTAGAGCAGATCTTCTAGAAAGACGTCCCGTCTTTGTCCATCCGTGATTGACATTGCTGTCAATCCAGCGCTGACAGTGATGGTAATAATAACAATGATGGGTACAAGTGGGAAACCCTTCTGGTCACCCATGAGCAACTGACTGATGGCCCAGCTTCCAAGGCAGCTCCCTGAGCGGCAACCAGTCCATTTATCACAGCGGGAGGCTGCAAGGGGAATGCTTATCTCTTTAAATTGCCGAGCCCTGTTCTTTGGATCACTGCTTGCTCAATAATCTTGCCTCCTTCCCACAGATGTGTGTCCCAGCTGGTTAGCTCTACATCTCAGGGCAATCAATGTGTGCTCAGTGCACCCAGCAGGTATGGCGGGGCACAGGGAGGGCATGTGACAGCTGCGTTGAAGGAGTGCGAGCGTAGGGAAAGATGGAGGCTCAGGGAATGGGACTGGAGCATTTAATTAGGGAGAAAGCTGGTGGTGTAGGCCTGGGCGGGAGAGGACAGGTGGCATCTGAAAAGAATCAAGTAGTCAGCGAGTGGCAGAGTCGCTGGGAGTAGCAGGAGGGCAGGACTTACCACCCTTTGTAGTTGCCACTTCATGCTTAACAGTCTGTTACCTCCAAACTAGGAATCCTTGTATCACTTCTTGGGGCTTTCATTTGTCTGGACTGGCCTTTCTGAAAAAACTCGCTCTGATGGAGTCTTCCTGCTGCTCAAGTCACACCTGCCTCCAAGATCATTACTCAGCTTCATCTCAACTTTCCCCTATGTTCCTCTGCTACTGTCCCCCTGCTCCATACTGCCCCCTTCAAATCACTGAAACCCCTCCCCATCCTCTCTCTCCCTCTGTTTTCATTTGTAGCCCCTGTGGGACACAGAATGGCCTCCTTAACTCTACTTGCCTGTTGATGTGATGGGTAACTGCGGGGGCTGCTGGAAGAAAGCCCCGCTCTTGGGTTCTGTAAGTCTGCTGAGCCACAGGTGACTGGAAGATGTCTTGGTGCTCTACAGACCCCAGGGACATTCTGGGTCCCTACAGAAGCCCTCGTCCACTAGGTCCAAGAACTTTGTGTAGGTGTGGAGCACAGGGCCTTCACCAAGCCCCAGGACTTCCCCCTCCTCTGTGCCGCCTTCCCCTCCAAGCTGTGAACTGGGCCCCTCTTTTTTCTCAGACACTAAGCCAACAGGAAGCAGGGGTCAGGGCATCTTTGCTGAGCTGTCTCACCCTCATCCTAACCACCTTCCCTCCCTGCTGGCTAGTCCCAATTGCCAGGCCTTGCCTTTGCAGGCTGGGAAACAGGCAGAGCTACACCATGCTCCCGGTCAATCTGCTAATGTGTTAAAACTACACACTGGATGTTACCACCTGTTAGCTAACGTGCTTAAAAATCACCTCTTTTCCCAGTGAAGGCAGCCCTAAAGGGGCGGTTGCATGAAGCTTGATTAGTTAATGTTTGTAAAATAGCTGAGATCCTTCCGTGAATGTTTGTCAAAAAGGACAAAACATTGTTATGGGCATTTCACTTTAAGAACGCCTGTCTGTTCCCATGAAGTGCACTTCCCCCTGCTCTCCTGGCACTGCAGACCCCTCCAGAATGACCCCCGGGGTGGTGGGCTACTGGAAATAGCAAAGTCAGGTCATGCATATACACAAGTCTGTGACTGCCTAACACAGCGAAGGCCAGTGAAAGATGAATATGTAATGGTACAATCTGCAGCAGCTCTGCTTGGACTCCATAGGCAGCGCTCCAGCTTCTCGATAATAGCTTCTTTAGGAGACAAAATGAGACTCGTCCAGACTGGGACTGAGAAATGAAGCGTTTTGGAGTCACAGCAGGAACGTGCGGCTGTTGTTGGAGCCCTCTGCCCGTTGCCTGGCTCCCTGGGCAGAGAGGAGGCATTGTTATCTGCCATTAGCACTCTCGGGGACTTTACCTGGAATTACTGATCCACATTCATAAACATGATCATGCTAATTGTCTGCCACAGCAGCCGCTCTCGCCCGTCGCTGCCTCCTCCCTGTGCTGGGACATCGCATGTATTCATTTCCGTTCCCAATCCAAATGTCAAGATGTCTTTATTCCACAGCCCACTTTGATTAAAGGGGACAGGAGGAGGCTGGAGATAGTGAGACAGAAAGAGAGAAATGCAGGGACAGCAGAAACAGACAAGGACAATGGACTAAACTGTGACCTGGTATAAGCCAGTGCATCTCCATTAACTTCAGTGGAGTTGCACCGGCTTACACCAGGCCTGAATTTGGCCCAGTGACAGAGCATGTCGGGAATATTGGTCTAATAACCACTGACGAACTTTCCTTTGCCCTCAAGCCCAAGAGCTTTACAGACCAATATTCTACAGGATCCAGCTGTGGTGAGTCATGTACACAGTGTGAATAGCTTCTGTCTAAATAGCAAGGATTATTGTGTAACAATTAAAATATTGCGGGACAGGAAATGGCTAGCGATCAACAGCCAAGCCATCCAAACTCATCTAGCCTTCTAAGATCACACTTGCTTCTTTCTCACTCTGAGCCAGGCCAATTATTTGTAGTGAATTATTCATTCTACAAATTTAGCTCTTTATTCTATCCACGATCTACTCAAGTTTTCCAGTTTTGTTCATTATTCAAGATGGTTCAAATGCTTTACGCAAATATATCTCAGCCTCTGGGTTTGATGTAAACAATTCACCTTTGCTTCTTTGTGCTATCTGATTGCTCACGTCATTCACATGCCTTGGGCTTTGATTTCTGATTGGATCACGTAAACTTTCCCGGACAAGAGGAAGGGAAATGAAAGATTTCAAGAGGGTGAGGGGAATGTATCTATCCTGCACCAACTTTCCCACGGACATGAGGAATCATGAACTTTCACTTTCCACAAACATGCTTGGGAACAAAGGGAGCTCACTTGTCTGAATGCTGCTGAAAACAAAACGGGGACACAAATTTAATGTGCAGTCAGATAAGTGCAGGTAGACAACTGCGCTCACACAGAGGACAATGAAGTCAGTTTGGGGGCCACATGCACTGGTCTAATTGCGGGATCAGGGCCATAATCTGAACAAAGGGTTTTTGCATAGTTCACCCAGCTCTAGTCTTGCTGGTGGATGCAAAGTGACAGCTGTGCAACTGCTTTCCTGTATCCTTTCTGAAACATAAAACCAGGGAAGATCTGCTCAGTGAGTGAGTGCAGCTTCAAATGAGCTCTGAGCTCTTGTTAATAATGACATAATACAGGAAATGCAGAATAAAAATTGTGGTTAGTCAAATAAGCTGAATCCACTGTATTCAAATGGAAAGCAATTTTGACTTTTCTGTTTCCATGCCTGTGAGCAAGTGGACAGCTGGGCTGCAGATTGTTTGGGGGCCTATGACCTCCGTGTTCCCTCAATCTCAGCAATAGATAACAGGCTTGTAAAACTGCAAAAGGCTGTTTTCACAACTGCTTGTGCATGGGGTTCTTTGCAATTAAAAGGAAGTGTTATAACTTTGCATGAACTTGGGAAAATTGCCTGCCCTTTTAATAGGGTTTGCAAAACAAGACCTCTGAGCAAAGATGAAGAGAAATAGATGTGTTTGGTCTTGCAAACGCTGACTGATAAGGTCTTATAAATTCAGAAAGGGATGTGTTAGAGGAGAAGAATCCATTAGTCTTGTTAGTCGATCAGAACAGAACAACAGTGATGGGCTTAAACTGCAGTAGGGAAACTTTGGGTTACATTTTTAGGAAAACCTCTATGACTGGGTGCAGCTGAGAAAGTTGGTTATGGCTGCCTGATCCTGGGGTTAGTTCTACACTGGCCCCAACCCAGTCAAAGATTATAGCAGCCTCTAAGCCAGGGATCGGCAACCTTTGGCACATGGCCTGCCAGGGAAAGCCGCTGGTGGGCCGGGACGGTTCGTTTATCTGCAGCGTCTGCAGGTTCGGCCAATCGCAGCTCCCACTGGCCGCGGTTCGCCGTGCCAGGCCAATGGGGGCTGCGGGAAGGGTTGGCCAGCACATCCCTCAGCCCGTGCCGCTTCCCCTGAGTGAAGAGGCGACCTCTTACAGAGGAGAGAGACACTCACTAGAGCAGGGGTGGCCAACCTATGGCTCCGGAGCCACATGCGGCTCTTCAGAAGTTAATATGCGGCTCCTTGTATAGGCACCGACTCTGAGGCTGCAGCTACAGGTGCCAATTTTCCAATCTGCTGGGGGATGTTCACTGCTCAACCCCTGGCTCTGCCACAGGCCTTGCCCCCACTCCACCCCTTTCTGTGCCCTCCCCTGAGCCTGCCGTGCCCTCACTCCTTCACCATCCCCCCAGAGCCTCCTGCATGCCATGAAACAGCTGATCGGGAGGTGCGGGGAGGGAGGGGGAAGTGCTGATTGGCGGGGCTGCCAGTGGGTGGGAGGCGCTAGGGGCGGGGGGGAGCTGATGGGAAACTGCTGCGGTATTACCGTGGCTCTTTGGCAATGTACATTGGTAAATTCTGGCTCCTTCTCAGGCTCAGGTTGGCCACCCCTGCACTAGAGCCATAGAAAGGGGGAGTCTCAGAGTCTATGGGTTTGCCATTGACTTCAATAGGGCCAGGATTTCACCCTGTGTGAACTACTGATTTACCAAGGGATTGAGCCTAATTTCTTAGTCAGGCAACACTGTGAATGTGCTGTGTATACTGCAGAGAATGCCAATGTGCCCGTTAACATCAACTTGATCTTAACAAGAGTTTGCACCAAGTTACCAGCAGTTACCGATCCTGGACGGATTCGGGGATCATTAAATTAGGGTATGTCTATACCCCAAATTAAGGTGCGATTACAGTGCAGGTAAGCTGGCTGTCTAGCTTTGAACATTTCCAAGAGTTTGCACAGCTTTGCTGCCTGGAGAAGCCTGGATACGTATATCGCTCTGCACCTCCCATTTACAAACCTCCCAGCTGTGTGCGGGAACCAAGGAACAACAGCCCATTTCTGCTAGCTGCTGTGTACATGTAATTTCTTCCTGCCGTACTTTCTACCCATCTCATTTCCAATGGCAGCTGCGGGTAACTCCGTGCAATTTTTCTCAACTGTCTTGGTGCACCTGGTATTTCTGCAGGCGGAGTGTTGAAGGACGAGGCTGCTGTCTCCTGCGGAAAGAATCCTCTCAGGTACATTAACTGCACTTTCCAGGCCACTGAGGAAGACATGGCAGCATTATGTAAAGGTCACAAAATGCTACCAACCTGCTGGCTGCTTTTGAGCTGGAACAAAAGGAGGTGGTGGAGAGAGAAAGAGACACAGAGCAATAGTTCTCACAGGATCTCAGCCCCGTAAATAGCTCTGCCATGGAAAAACAAGCTGACCCTGTATTTCCCAAAATATTATTTATGGAATAAATGTGGTCAGTTCTTCTGCTCACATAATCTCCGTGCCCTGAGGAGGGTTCCCAAATGGAGCCATTATTCTAAATAAATCGACTTTTTTCACATTTGTTTCCCCATACAGATTGGTCTGCAACAGTCCCCTGTGAGGGTTCAGTATGCACTATTCAGGTGGTGAGGGCTAGCTATGATTGGCCAGGTAAGTCACATGATCTCGGGCTTGTTTCTCTCCTCTGATAAGGTGAGCCCGAAAGCACTTCCTTTGCAATTCCGCGAGTGGTAAATTAAGAAATCCGTTTCTGCAAAGGTCTGTGCGTGCTTTCCACGAACGCCTGCGCCAGGAAAAGTCAGCTGCATTAATGGTCATGGAAAGTGACCACAAAGGGGGCTTGATTTGAAAATCAAGGACCGAATTCCGCTCTGATTGACAGTGGTGCAAACCATGAGTAACTCCCCCGAAAAACAATGAGAGATTCTCACTTATCCCAGATCATCTAAATACCACCATCTTGGGGTTCCTGTGCAGCCAGCTCCCCAGCGTGTGTTAGGCTCTGAGGACTTTTGCAGTAGGAAAGGAAATAACAAGAGGGGATTTTAATTGCATAATTGACTATGGAAAAAGCTAGTGAAGCTAAGCAAAATAGCAACTGCAGTTCAGGTAATTTAAAAAAAAACCCTCACAGAACTAATCCTCTGACGCACGGAGAAGGCTGTCTCCATTAGCCTGTGCTAACAACTCCTACTCAAGTGCTTGGCGTGTGTATACCTGCACTGATTATGGTTTTTGTTTCTCTGCGTGCAAGTTCACTTTTGTTTCAGTGGATATGGGCATCGTGTTATGGTCTGATCGCTCCCCGCTAACAATGACTTGGCAGGATAAAGCAGGGCCAGCCATTCCTAAAGAATAGAAAATTAAGAATTACCTACAGCAGTAGTATCCCATGGTCTCACCGAATATAATAAACAAGATTAGAAATGGCTACACAACCAAATGACCTTCCAGGGCCCTCCTAGGAAGTTATTGTGGGACTGTCATTAGGGGGAAATTAATTAGCTTAGCAGCAGGGGGGGGGGAATGTTTGAAATAGACGGCTGCAGATTTAGGGAAGAGGTTTAATAACTAGGAGAAATACATAAGGGGAGAGGAACATAAAAATTAAATTACAGTTTGAAGTCAATTTAAACCTTTTAATTTCTGAAAAGACAGAACAAGCCCTCGGGTGGTGAAAGGGAGAAAGCAACATAGAATTGCTCAGCCGACAAGCTTAGGGCAAAGAAGGGGAAACAAATTGCTACAGCAATGAGGCTGCAAAGGGAGACGTGCTACTGAGCCACAGCATCATCTCCCAAAAGATATTGGTTCTCATTCTCCCCTCTCCCTCCCCCCCCCCACGCTGGGGTACCTCTGGAGTCCCGCCACTGACGTCAATGGAGTGCCCCTGGGGTCAGAGACAGGAGAATCAGGCCCAGACAATGCAAGCCACCTTCTTTAAACAAAGAAATGAGAAGGGTCTGGATTTCTGCTCCCAGCTTCCACACTGGGGGGGCAGGACACTGAATTATGAAGGAGCGAGGGGAGTGGAATTCCAGCTCATATGCTTTGCTGGTTTCTGTTTCTTCTCTGTCGGGAGGGGGGATGGGCTAAGAAGAAGGCTTTTGAGTTTCCCATGGTAGGTGAGTGCATGCAGGGCCATGAGGGCCAGTCAGAGGAAGCAAATGGTCTCACAACAGAGCTGGTTCTCCTTGGGCCTAGGTCAGCTTTCCAGGTTCACTCTCTACAGAGAACTAAAGCTGAAATGAGCAGGATGTCTGACAGTGCCCAGTCAGCACCAGAGACGATCAGGTGACATGCGCTTGAAAGCACCGTGATCTATGGATAATTTTACTGCTACGACAAAGGTCTCAGCTGGGATCTCCATGGACACTAACTGCTCTGAGCACTGCCACGGGCAATAACTTTCCCAGTTTATGGCTGGGCTGTTATCAATATAAGCCCATTGGAATGTCATATTCAATAACAACATTAGACACTCCCATCTGCTCCCATCTTCAGAGAGCTTCACTGCATTGACCCAGTCACTCTCACAGCCTCCTCGCTGGGCAGAGAAAGGGCACCAGTCCCAGAGGGCAGATGGGGAAACTCAGGCACAGAGGGGGGAGTGACTTAGCCAAGATCATGCGGTCAATCGATGGTGCAGCTGGCCAAAGAACCAGGAGTGTGACTCCACGTTCCCTGCTCTGACCAGCATGCTCCCGCCCGGAGACAGAAACGGATCAAAGGAGTCCTAACTCCAGTGATCTCTCTGGCCCTCTTGACAACCTGGGCATGAGAGCTTGCCTGCTGATTGCCAGGCTTCCAGCGCGTGCAATAGGCATATCAGATACACACTTCTTCCACTGGAGGTGGGCATGAGGGGCAGACTTCACTGTACATGACATGTCACAGGTCAGGGCAACTGCACCTGTATTTCCCTCTCATGGTCCAGCAAGGGCATTCACTGTAGGCTCCACGTTCCTCAGCCATCACCTCTCTTGGGTGGAGACATGCTGCTCTCTCCCTCCTCACCAGGGTATTTCCAGTTCCCCAACTATCCTGTGATATCCCCACAACACCTCAAAGACGGCACTGAGTGTGACTGCCACCGTTAAGCTGCGGCCCAGCTCTTTCTAAGCAAGCACGTTTATTCTTAAGGTGAACGCAGTACAGAGAAAACAGATTAAAGCAACAAAAGAACCCCCACAAGTGCTAATAAGTTTACCAGAGATCACCCCAACTCCAGCCAGGCTCTGGCTGGTGAACAGTTCGGCAAGCCCCACACAGGGGTTCTTCTGTGGTCACAAGGCCCTAACAGGTCTCACTCAGAACAGGCAGCCAGAGTGAATTTGCCTAATAATCCCCCACTGGTTTTAGTACCTGGAGGAGCCGGGGTTACCCTCCCCCATGGAATAACATACAATCCCTGGCTCACAATGCTACATACATTTAATTCAATAAGGTTTGTCCAGGACATTGTAGAAAATTGCCCTCTCTGTTGCAGTATGCAAAGGGGGCACTCTCCAACCCCTCAGGGACTGACATGGCTGGGCGAGATGTGGAATGGGTGCTCTGGGCCTGCCTGGGCTCCCTCGCCCAGCCCCTGGGGGATGGACATTGGGTGGGCAAGGCGTGGATTGGCTGCTGAGCTCACTGGCCCCGTCCCTTATGGAAGACTAGTGATTTTGTTGTTCTATAGCTCATCTCATGACAACAAGTCACAGTCTGCCTTATGGTGCATGGCCTCCTCGTCGACACCGTGCCCCGCACTTCCTGAAGCTGTTGAACACTGCCTGCGTTCCCTCCAGCTCCCCACCGTTGTGCTCTCTCTGGGGTACGGCAAGGTGAATAGAGTGCATTAAGGGTGCGATGCATGGATACCCTGGGGCAGCCAGATGCCACCTCTCCGTTTCTGATCACCTCAGTTGTTGCTTTTGTGAGGATCTCAAGAGAAAGCAATGAGAGGGTGGGTCTGAAACCCATATTTACATCTGCCAGAGCAAGCAGCATCCAGCATCCCAGCACGGTCATCCCAGGGAACCTGCACTCCTTCCAGGAGTCCGATCAAGGTTAGTTAGTACCTGGGCATCAGCACAGGTCGGAGGGAGAGAACCTGGAGCTCTGGGCTTCAGTGATTCTGAGCAGACCTTCAGATAGTGTCTCATAGTGGGGTCTGTGTATGTGCGTCCTTGAGGGTTTGTGTGTGTATGTGTGTGAGAGAGAGCTTCCCAGCATTGTGTGTCAGAGAGAGATCAGGCAGCTTCCCGGGATTGTGCTCATCTCCAGCTCTGTGTATCTGCACAGTCTGTCTGTGTCTCCCCAGGCTTGCATGTGGAGCTCTGTGCACTTGCTCACTCATCCGCTCTCCTGTCTGCTGCTCCCCATCCTACTCTCACTCCACTCCTGCCTTTCACTGACGCTCTGCTTTTCATTCACCTCCTGCTCTATTCCCCCATGTGATTTGATTGGTTAAGTGCAGGGGGCTGAAGGAATTGCCATTCACACTTTCGCCCTGCAGCAAGCCTTAAAGAAGCTGTTCTTCTCCAGAACTCAAACCACAAAAAAGTTCAGTGGAGTTCTACTATCAACGCTCAGACTCACAGTGTTCGAGTGGCTTCAGAATCCCTTGTGATGCACTTCAAGTGTCTCCAAGGAGAAGCAAATGAACGTAACCAATCCACTTCTCCAACCCCACACAGAGCCTCTAATGAGCCACACACACTATTCACTTAGCTCCTACTTTTATCAAAGGCAGAACCTGCAGTTTTGCAGTTACCATAGTTTTTGGAACCACAGCAATAAAATACTCCTTGGCAGTAATTTTAAGGGCATCTCTCTCTCTCTCTCTCTCTCTCTCTCTCTCTCACACACACACACACACACACACACACACACGCTTCGGGACTTCCATGTGCGTCAGAGATACAAGGTACTGTATGGTGACATAAATGTACATTTGCTATAGCTAGGCAGGGTAGTTGAATCACAAACATTGCAGTAATGGCGTGAATAACCACGGCTGCAATGACATGCAGAGGGAGGCAGAAAAGCAACCCGAGTTCGTCAGTGCTCTGTCACCAGTCAGCACAGCAGGTATGTGGTGAGTTGATGCCCTCTGCTCACTAGCTATTGGAGGACTCAGCATCTCTTGGCTTTCCAGGTGCCTGGTTTCACACCCTTGTACATTGTTTTCATCTTAAACGTCCATTTTTTGTCTCTTTTTACATTTTCAAAAGCACATGTCAGGGCCACGGGGCCAGGCATTGCCCGGGCAGCCAATCAGTGGAGCAGGACATAGGCATGCCACTGCCTCCTGAATAGGCACCACTACCTTGGAATTGGTTACAGTGATCCACGTGCCTTCAGAGAGGGTTGTATTAGTAGATTTTAAAGCCACAATGGACCTTTAGATTGTCTAGTCTGATCTCCTGCACCATACAGGCCATAACTCCTCATCAGTGATCCCTGCATCAAGCCTATCACTTCTGGGTGAGCTTTTTGAAAGACATCCAGTCTGTAAAGGCTTTAAGCGATGGAGAATCTACCATCCTCCTCTAGGTGAGACAAAGCCTTTATGACTTAGAAATAGGGGAAAGAAAGGTCCCCACTCCCTCCGCCACGCTGCTCCCAGGACAAGAGAGGCAGACAGGTTCGTCTGCCAACATGCTACCCAATGGCAAATTGGCCCTGCTGAAAGATCTGTGGCCAGGTGGCTTCTGACCCAGCTCACTGAATTGCAGCACTTCTGTGTATGAACATAGACTCATAGACTCTAAGACCAGAAGGGACCATCATGAGCATCTAGTCTATCCTGCACATTGCAGGGCACAGAACCTCACCCATCCACTCCTGTAATAGGCCCGTAACTTCTGGCTGAGTTACTGAAGTCCTCGAATCTTGATCCGAAGACTTCAAGTTACAGGGTTCCACCATTTACTCTAGTTCAAACCAGCAACACGCCTGTACTCCATGCTGCACAGGAAGGTGAAAATCACCCAGGGTCTCTGCCAATCTGACTGGGGTAAAAATTCCTTCCTGACCCCAAATCTGGTGATCAGTTAGACCAGGGGTCGGCAACCTTTGGCACGCGGCTCGCCAGGGTAAGCACCCTGGCGGGCCGGGCCAGTTTATTTACCTGCTGACGCGGCAGGTTCGACCGATCGCGGCCCCCACTGGCTGTGGTTCGCCGTCCCGGGCCAATGGGGGTGGCGGGAAGCGGCGCGGGCGAGCGATGTGCTGGCCGCGGCTTCCCGCCGCCCCCATTGGCCCGGGACGGCGAACCGCGGCCAGTGGGGGCCGCGATCGGCCGAACCTGCCGCGTCAGCAGGTAAATAAACTGGCCCGGCCCGCCAGGGTGCTTACCCTGGCGAGCCGCGTGCCAAAGGTTGCTGACCCCTGAGTTAGACCCTGAGCATGTGGGCAAGACCCACCAGGCAGACACCTGGGAAAGAATTCTCTGTAGTAACTCAGAGCTCTCTGCATCTAGTGTCCTGTCTCCAACAGTTGGAGAGATTTGCTAATAGCAGTCATGGATGGGCCATATGCCATTGTCAGCAATCTCATTGTACCATCCCCTACATAAAAGTATCACGCTCGATCTTAAAACAGGTTCAGGGGTGCTGGATTACTTTTTATAGTGGGGGTGCTGAGAGCCACTGAATCAAACTGTAAACCCTGTATAGAATGGAAACCACATGAAGCCTCCAGCACCTATGAACAGGTTAGGTTTTTTTGCTCCCATTACTGCCCCGGGAAGGCTGTTCCAGAACTTCACTCCTCTGATGGTTAGAAACCTTCACCTAATTTCAAGTCTAAACTTATTATGGCCAGTTTAGAGCCATTTGTTCTTGTGCCAACATTGGCCTTAATTCCGCTCACTCCCTGGTGTTTATCCCTCTGGTGTATTTATAGAGAACAATCCGTATCTCCCTGCAGCTTTTGTTTGGTTAGGCTAAACATGGAACAGATGCTTCCCCAGCCACAGCTCAGTGCTGATCAGAGTGTGTGTGTGTGTGCGGTGGGTGGGGGTGGTATTACTACTCTGTTTATTACTGGTAGCACCCCCAATGTACCCTACACTTTCCCAACACAGAAGCATGATCCTGGCCCCAAGGAGCTCATGGTCTGAGTCATGGGCAAAATGCTGCCCTTTACTGTAATATGATGGGGCTGCCGCCTTTGTTTCTTTGGGAAAAATGGAGGGAAAGACCAAGGTGAGAGGGAGAATATGGGAGGAGTGGGGGAAGAGTTAACAGAGAGCAGTGAAAACAGAGGGGAGCAAGGAAACCAGAGCTAGGCCAGCCGGGGAGGGGGCCGGGGGGGAGACACTGACAAGGGGGCACGGAGGAAGGAGAGGAAAAGGGATGTTGCTTTCCAGAGAAGAATGGGGAGGAGACCGAAAGGGAGCATTAGCTGGGAGGGAGAGACCAAGCAGGGGATGGAAGGAGTAGAGAAGGGAATAAAGAAGTGGCAGGAGGCCAGGTGGGATCAAGGAAACACACAAACACTCTGGGGTCCGTGGCGGAGCTGATTGGCATCTTCTGGCTAAACCTTTTTCCCAACCAAAAAATGGTCGTGGTGTTTGTTTGCCTGCAACGAACATTTTCACTGAAAACTTTTTGTAGTCAAAACCCCCAATTATTTTTGGTCCCTTCCCCCACACCTTTTCCAGTGGGGGAAAAAGGAAAGAAACAGGCATGTGGGTGGAGGGGGAGGGGCCCCGGTTGATTTTTGTTTTCATTTAGTCAGAAAAATTCCAGAAAGTATTTCAGAACAAAACACCCTTTTTTCTCGTTTGGTTCAGAATGTTTCACGGCAAGAACGGAGCAATTTCCAGCCAGCTGCATTGAATTCAGGTCCCTTTCCTTGCCTGCTTTCCTGGCCGTCACCCTTGTTCTTTACACTTGTGGGAAGAGGTGGCTATTTGGAGTCCTTGTTCTACCAGCCCTGCCGCCTCCTCCAGATTCTATAGTTAAATAACTGGCAACCCCAACCCCCACCAAAAATAGCCCCAAATTCACCAGTATGTGTACACAGCCCTGCCCACCCCCCTCCGGCCCCTGGGCCTGTCTGCCTCACACCAAGACCTGGCATCCCACAGCAAACAATTCCATTTCAATAGCTGTTCCTTTCTGAGAGCCCCCAGCAGGCATCTGTCCCTATTAGAAATCTTATTTGCACCGGAGGAGAGTGCAAATTACGGTCTCTCTCTTAGACATGGATTGCAATGCGGGGAGAGGCTGAGAGCAGAAGCTGCCGTTGTTAATAAGGGGTGAGCGGGCGGGGAGGTAGGGAGCCCAAATGGTAGGGGTGGCAAATAAAGGAATACAGTAACTGTCTGATGTAGCTAAGGCAGGAGCTGTGGCCTTTCGAGTACTCCGAAGCAGCGTCTGAGAGCCCCAACAGCGCAGGAACAACATAAGCAATGCAACAGGCTGTCGCATGATGCTGGGCTCGCTCCCTTTTGTCTTGATTCATAAGGCAGCGATCGAGTGGGAGATGCTGCTGTTTGACAGATACTGTAGATGGACAGATACTGCAGTGCGGCTAGAAGAAACAGATACTGCAGCAGAGAAAGACGCAGCCTCAGCGGGTTCAGGGTGGTTAGCTGAAAGTGTGTGGAGGAGCTGTTCAGGGTTCTTCAGTTGAAGGGTTCCCAGCAATTCCCACTCCGGATTTCCTATCTGACCTTTGCAAGCACCTGTGCTGTCTCTCTTCGTCTCCCTCACACCTGCTACACAAGACGTGTGTAGACACTAATGCAAACTCACCATACATGGCCAGGGCACAGAGCTGCCCTCTGCCTTGTGAATGGAAGACAGGGAGTGAGGAGGGGGATTAACACACAATGCAAGCCAATTTCCAATTAATCAGAAACAGGCAGAGCCGTTAATGAAAGTCCTCCTGGTGGCGAGACAGCATGTTGAGAGCACAGCTGGCCCAGACCCTGGTCCTTGGGATATGAGTGAAGCACGGAGTCCTTTTCTAAATCCACACACTTCCTGTTAAAGGGTCACTCCTGCCCTTTTGGGCGTGGCTAAGATTTTGGTGTGCTGCAAAGCATGCAAAGAGGGCTTGTGGCTGTGACAGCTCCTACCCAGGGTTCCTTTTCAGCTGGTAGACCTGCTATCTTCAGAACAGGAGTACCCCAGGGCTGGCCTCAGATGCACATCAAGTGAGCCTGCCTTCAGCATTGGGGGCTCTGTTAACTCACTAAGCTGGCTCTGCTTTCAGGCCATCAGTTAGCAAAGAACAAGCCGATGGCAAAGGTCTGGGTATGTCTAAAGGTGTGTTGGCTAAAGGCCTTTGGGGCTGTGGGACATTTTATTATTTCTTACCTGAACCACTGCCTGTCCACAGGGGAAGATGCCACACAGCTCTGCTGATGCAGCCCAGTCCTGACCTGCAGCACCCCCTGCTATTCCCATCGCCACCCTCTCCTCCACCACTGCCCCTCAACCCCAACCCACAGTTTCCCCACTAATTCAATCCTGACAAACCAATTCAGCAATATTGTGGGCCCAATTCAACAGCCTGTCAAATCCCCTCATGTGGCCTAAGACAGTCAGTCAGGTGAGTGCAGGAGAAAAGATCTGGGCCTAGTTGAAGGAGTTCTAAATTACCTGTGTACCGTGTCTAATGCAACAATGGGATTTGGGTGGCCTGTTGAGGTGCATATCAATGAGCATCTGACACCCCCACCCTCATGGCTAGCAGCCAAAGGCTAATACGATTAGCGTGATCCATTCTCTGTGCTTGGTGGGTGGTTTCATTATAGTCCTTTGATGCCTAAAGTCCTTCCCTGTGGTGAAAGTTCAGTTCTTTGTTACCACTGGGGTAAATCCATCTCATTCAGCTCAGCCACCATAAAGTGGGAGTAAAAAGCAGAATCCCTGCAAAGACAAGAACCTGCTTGTGACTCTGAGCCGACCTTTCCTGGGGACAGAAATGAGACAGCAGAGGAAGAAACAGATGAAGGAGTTCGATGAAGCGCCCTCTCCTGGGCATGAAAGATCACTGCATAAGTACATAAAAGGCCAAATGAATGAGGGGGGAAATGATAAAACAATCAGAAAAGCTGGATGTGAAATGAAACCATTGTTTCTCTAATGACCCTGGGGTATCCGTGAAATCCACCCACATGGTGACAAGGTGGAGAAAGCACTCACAGTCTCAGTGACCCATTGATGTTTCTGTCCCTGTAACACTTGGTGACACTTGTTAGAGCTTGTCGTACCAGTAAAAGAGCATTGTCTTGAATTGTATTACAAAATAAATGATGCAAGCTATTGGCTTGGACCTGCCTGTGACTCCCACGGGCCTACGTGTTAGAACAGATACCAGCCTTATTGACAAATATGAGAGTGACGTTCACTGTCCACATAGTACACTGGGGCCTGTTCCTTTGGAGCAAGCAGGTTTTGTGTTTCAGGAGAATGCTAGCCTGCTCCGAAAGCTCTGTGCTCCAAACATCCTGGGATCAGACTACGAGCCGGGCTCAACTTCGCCCAGGTCTGTTTTGGACTAATCCAGGGGTCGGCAACCTTTGGCATGCAGCTCGCCAGGGTAAGCACCCTGGCGGGCCGGGCCGGTTTGTTTACCTGCCGCGTCCGCAGGTTTGGCCGATCGCGGCTCCCACTGGCCGCGGTATGCCGTCCCAGGCCAATGGGGGTGGCGGGAAGCGGTGGCCAGCGCACATCCCTCGGCCCATGCCGCTTCCCATGGAGCAGCGAACTGCAGCCAGTGGGAGCCGCAATCGGCCAAACCTGCGGACACGGCAGGTAAACAAACCGGCCCGGCCCGCCAGAGTGCTTACCCTGGCGAGCTGTGTGCCAAAGGTTACTGACCCCTGGACTAATCTGACAGTCCTGAGCAGCGCTCAGCATGCAGGGCAGGATGAAAGGACTAAGGCCCCATATACTCTAGGAATGTGACTACCTTGGGGCAGCTGCTAGAACAAGGTTTGGTCCAGTACGCACAGGGGAGACTAAGGTCTGCATTCATTTTAGGTGATCTCTAAGTCTCTTTCTGAAGGAGATGCCACCAGGAACCCAAATCCCATGGTGATGGGCACAGTATAAAAACAAAATAGAGCAGAATGGGCTTGTCTACACAAGGAAGTTTGACCAGTTACACTGGTATAATTACACTGGTGTAGTTAAAATGCTATAGTTATACCAGTATAACCTCCCTGTTATTCTTATGATTATATCCTTACATGTTATACTCTTATTCCAGTATAAGAGTGGCTTTTTTAGTTCAACTTAAACTCCTGCCCAAGTGACAAAAACCAGATTGAAAAATATGCTGGACTACTGGACTAAGAGTTTGCATGTGTGTGTTACACCAGTAGAACGACATCAGTTTAAATCCACATTAATTTTATACCTCATGTAGAGACAAAAGTGCAAGCTCGTTGGGCCAGGGTCCCACATTTTATTCTGTGTTTGTGCAGGAAGCACTAGGATTGCCACCTGTCCAGGTTTTCCCAGGATCATCCATTTTTAGAGGTAGCTGTCCTGGGAATTCTGTGAGGGTGCTCAGTACTTGCTGCCAGCTGTCCAGCTTTATGGGCTCCCGATTAACCCCGGGGGCCCAGTTTTTTGTACCTCAGAGGTGGTGCAGCACCCTACCTAGAATACAGCAGCCGTGGTTTTGGGTGTTACTGCAACACTCGGGAATAGTACAGTAATACAATTCACCCTGAGCATCATGCCTTTGCTGGGATAAAACATCTGCTTTCTGCTCTCCCCACAGCTTCACTATGCCACAAGGATAAATGAGAGCCCTAAAATCAGTGCGCCCCAAGGGGGAACGGGCCCAGGCTGCTGCGTGCGGGAGAATCTGCAGGAGAATCGAGGTCTCTCATATTCCCAGAGGTTAGGGTGACCAGATGTCCCGATTTTATAGGGACAGTCCCGATTTTTGGGTCTTTTTCTTATATAGGATCCTATTACCCCCCACCCCGTCCTGATTTTTCACACTTGCTGTCTGGTCACCCTACCGGAGGTGCAGCAGAGTGTATGGGGCAATATAACCCGGCCGGCCACCCACCCCCTCTCCCGGCCAGGACCTTGCCCGCAGGTGGGCAGGGACCCCCAGGCCCAAGGGGCTGCCGCCTCTGCAGGGTCCCGAACGCTCCGATCCAACTGGAGCCCTTGCCCGAAACAGGCGCCCGGACGCCCCGGGGAAAGGCGCTCGGGGAACCGGCTCCACGCACTGGGAAACAACTTAGGCAGGCGCAAATAGGCCGGCCCCGCCCCTTCATGCAAATCGCATCCTGCCCCGTGCCCGCTGAGCCAATAGGCGGCGGGGGGCGGAGCGTGGCGGCAGGACTTGTCCGGGCATGTGGGAGCCATTGCAGCAGCTGCTTCCGGGAAAGCCACGTGTGGGGAACCGGCTCGCTGGGTAAGAGATGCGGGGGTCCGGCCGGGGGCGACCCAGTCGGGAGGGCTGGGCATAAGGAGGGGGCCTCAGGGACGGGGCCGAGGGGCTTGTAAGCAAATGATCTCTCCTGCTATTCCTGTTTTAGTCCTTACGTCCCAGGCCCCTGCCCAGGGTAGAGCTGGCACCGCAGAGCCAAGCTAGTGGTCTTGGGATAAGCGCCAGCCATGGTCGTGCTAACTTCTTCCCCCCCCCTTACCGTCTTGTGGCCGTATCACTCCACTATGCCTGGGGTGATGCTGGCGCCCCCCCAGGCCCGCGTTATGACTGCTGCAGGCTCTGAACCACGGGCCCCGCCCTGCCCTAACAAGGCCTGACTGAGTGACCAGCTATGGTAAACCCTGTGACCCGAAGGAGAACTCTGCGTAGCTCGTAAGCTTATCTCTGTCACCCACAGTAAAAGATATTACCTCACCTACCTTGTCTCTCTGATATCCCGGGGCTGACATGGCTACAACAGGACTGCATGTGATAAACCCCAGGTGGGCACATCATGTGCTATCTCCACTCCCCTGTGGGAATGGGATAAGCCCTCTCAAATCCAGGCGAGGAGCATCTCTACTTACCAGGCACTGACTAACCCTGTGTTGTGGGTATCTTTGGCAGGATGCCTTCTGGCCAGGGTCTAACGCCAGGTGTTGTGAGCACAGTGAAGGCCTGTGAGGTGAGGCAGAAGGGGGCCGATGGCCGATTTCTCGGGTACTCCAACTGCAGATGGGATCTGTGCTGTCCTCGCCCCAAAGCCCACCTGGCTCGCAGAGCAGATGTGGAAGATCGTGGCTTGCTGCAGAGCCAGAATAAAAAGAAAAGCCGGAAGCACCAGCGGTTTATGGAGCGCAGGGCTCTGCTGGAGCAAAGGGGGCTGTTGAGACCCAAATTGGGACACGGGACTGAGCCAATGGCATTCACGCCATCCAAAGAGGGCCTGTTAAACAGGGAAGCCAGCAGATGTGGCCAGCCAGCCAGTGAGGATGTATCTCTCGTGCATAATCAGTCTGTGGGGAAAGTCCATGTAAAGCTCACAAAGCTCAAGCGGGCTCTGTTGCAGTCTCTGCCAGTCCCTCCGGAGGACACAGCTGGGCAATGCTCCTTTTCACTTTCCCAAGACTCGGAGAGCAGGTTACCTTTGCCTGGCAGTTCCAACTCAGGCAGAGCTTCCTTGTCCCGCTCACTGCAGAGACCTGGGAAATGCGTGGCCATTGACTGTGAGATGGTGGGCACAGGCCCTGGCGGGAAGCTGAGTGAGCTGGCGCGATGCACGGTGGTGAACTACAACGGAGATGTGATCTATGACAAATATATCCGGCCAGAGCTTCCCATCGTGGACTACAGGACTCGCTGGAGTGGGATCACCAGGCAACACATGCAGAACGCTACCCCGTTCAGTGCTGCACAGAGAGAGGTAAACAAGAGGTGTGGTGTGTGTATCTGTACAGTCTGAACAAGGGCTAGATTTTATCCCCTCTTTGGGCAGCTGTCTATGCACTGCTCTGCTGTTGCTGTTAAAACAGCCAGTGGGTCTTAACAACCAGAGTCTGTCACCTGCCCCCCCTCTCCTTCCAGGCTTTCCCAGGAGATATTAGAAAAGCAGCATGGTCTAAGAGCAGGGGTCGGCAACCTTTTGGCACACGGCTCACCAGGGTAAGCACCCTGGCGGGGCGGGCCGGTTTGTTTACCTGCCACGTCCATAGGTTCGGCCGATCGTGGCTCCCACTGGCCACGATTCGCCGTCCCAGGCCAATGGGGGCTGCAGGAAGCGGCGGCCAGCACATCCCTCGGCCCGCGCCGCTTCCCGCTGCCCCCATTGGCCTGGAGTGGCGAACCGTGGCCAGTGGGAGCCGCTATCGGCCGAACCTGCGGACGCAGCAGGTAAACACACTGGCCCGGCCTGCCAGGGTGCTTACCCTGGCGAGCCGCGTGCCAAAGGTTGCCGACCCCTGGTCTAGAGACATGAATGTAGGACTAGGAGCCAGGAACTCCTAGTTTCTAATCCTTGCTCTGAAGCTGGCTTGCTGTGTGTCCGCTTTGAGGTGAGAGATTCTGTATCTCTGTGCGTCTTTCCCCCCACCTTTTCTCTCCTTTCCCCAAATTTCCAGCCTGCCCTGAAACCAGAGGATGCTTTGGAACTGGCCTTCTCTGGGAAATGTAGCCCTGCTTCTTCCTTGATTGCGATTTGGATAGCTCTCACTGGGCAGTTGGGATCTGTGACATCAGAGAGGTATGACTAGTTGTGGGGTTAGATAGAGCGGGAGAAACCAAAATCAGTGCAAGGAAGGACTTCTAAATCCCTCTTTTACTCCCGCTGTGATGCCCAACTAACCACCTCTGACACTTCCAGATCCTGAAGATCTTGAAAGACAAGATTGTGGTGGGACATGCCATCCACAATGACTTCCGAGCCCTGAAATATTTTCACCCCAGAAGCCGGACTCGAGACACCAGTCGAATCCCTTTGCTGAACCGGAAGGCAGGACTCCCTGTGAAAGTCAGTGCCTCTCTCAAGAGCCTGGCAAGGCAGCTGCTCCACAAAAGGATTCAGGTAAGGGGCCTCCTGGGAATGGAAAGCAGGATCTGGGGAGTTCTTAACCACTTCACTGCTGAGATGGCTAAGGCTGCAATTGGATCTGTGTGGGCAGACCCAATGGGAGACCATGTGGGCATAAGAGTCTGCATGTGAGAGGCAGGATGGTGTAGTGGTTAAGGTACAAGCTGGGATGTGAGAGACCTGGGTTCAAGTCACTGCTTCATCACAGACTTCTTATGTGACCTTGGGCAAGTCATTTAGTCTCTGAGAACCTCTGTTCCCCATCTGTACAAAGGGGGTGATAGCACTGCCCTGCACCACTGAGGTGGGAGGGTAAATCCATTAAAGACTTTGTGGTGTTCAGGCCCAAATGCTCAGAGGTATTTAAGCATCTAGCTCCCCTTGACTTCAATACCTCTGGGCCACAGATACTGCGGTGATGGGGGGCCCAGAAATTACTTCAAACAGACCGATGTGCGGATCTGATTGCAAGATGGAGGCCTTGGTGTGTTCGAAGCCCAACAGAAACTGATTCCAACACCGTTTATCCACTGGAGCAACAGCAAGTTTTGTTGGGAGCTTGGCTCTGGGGCCTTCACTAGCCCTCCGCTCTAGCGTGGCCTTTTCTCTTTGCCCTCAGGTTGGCCAGAAGGGACACTCGTCGGTGGAGGATGCTCGGACTTCCATGGAGCTTTACAGACTGGTGGAGGTCCAGTGGGAGCAGGAGCTTGCCAGCAGCCACCCCTCCAGTCCCCCTCGCACTCCTACGGACAGCTGCACGGACAGTGACCACTACATGGAGGACCAGTACTGGCCTAAGGACCTGAATATAGACTGCAAATGAAATGCTCAGTCTCCATCTTCTCCTTGAGGGTTTCCCCTCCCAATAGAGACATTTTCACGCCTTCAGCTTTTAAACTGAGAACAGCTGTTCACTCCTATTTAATCTTTTCCCCCTCAGGGTTTGCTCCCCCAACATTGCAGCTTGGTGGTGGTGCAGGAGAGCCTGAAAACGACACTGGTCAATCCAACTGCGTGGCCCAAGCTGGACAAAAAGCAAATGTAGGATGAGAAAATAAGACTTTTCAGCTTCATTGACTTGAGTGTTCGTAAGAGAGGGAAATTAACCTCCCTCCCACCCATTCTCACGTGCCAGTGCCCTATAATGCCCTTCCCCTGTTTGAACACTAGAGAGAACTAAGATGAAATGTGAAGCACACCTCTGCCTTTCTTTGGCTGCTATGGAGCCTGCATTGGTGCCCTGGTGGCCATCAGTTACACTGCAGAGCATGACGTGGGGAGTCTTGGTTGTGTAGTAGATACAGAAAGAGGTAGGGGTAGGAGAGCAGCAGGTGCAGACCCTCCAATGGCATGGAGTGCTGCTGACTAAAGAGAAGTTCTGGGACTTTGCTCCCTAATTCCCACCACAGATTAGTTTGCCTGGAAGGTTGCAGGCAGCTGTTTATCTCTTTAGAGCCCTGCCAAAAGGCGCTTACACCTAAGGCAAAGGAAATGTGATTACACTTGTTTCTCAACGTCCGGGTCAAAATGTGGCTGACGTTGCTGGGCTGTGGGCGCTCCCAGTTCTGCGATAGAGATGACACGAGGTGTTTCTGCACTGCAATAAAACCCATGTGGCTGGCCTGTGTCAGTCTACTCAGGCCCAGGGGGCTAGAAAACGGCAGTGCAGCTGTTTGGGTTTGGGCTCAGGCCCATGACGCCTTTAGGCCCTAATTCTCAGTTGTTCCATTTCAGTCCCAAGTGCAAGACTGGAAGGAGACGAAGGTGGCTCTAAACCATTTTTATGCTCCCCAGACTCCTGGGACGGCATGGGCTGCCTGACTCTCCATTAGTGCACAGGGATGCTGTCACTTACACGGGCTACCCGGGGCTGTAAAGCAACAAATAATGGGGCACTGAGATCCAGGTTGGGATGAAATGCAATGTCCTGCTTTTTAGGCAGCTTTGCAGTGGGTTTGACTTGACAGAAAGCAAGACTTGGCCCCTCTTTGCACAGCTTGTGGCTCCTGGATTAAAATCTGTGACATGCCTGGCTCCTTTCAGTACTTGCCACCCATGCTCCTGTGCTGGTTATATCAGCTGTAAATCACCTGGACAGATATAAGGATTATTTCTCTAGGCTGCCCCTTATGTCCCACTGCACTTTAACAGGATGGATGTGTGATTGCAATGTTGTCTTGTCCCACCTGGTGTGCTCAAACCATCCTTCTGCTCTGTTTGAAACTCTGGGACTTTAAATTCAGAGAGATTATGGGGCTCCACCACAGTCTGTGTGTGTTGCCACTGGGGTCTGTAGTTGGGATCTTCCTTGGCTAGTGGGCACCTAATAGTTTTGGAGCTGGGAGAGGGGAAGCTCTCCTTATGTCCTCCCACAGAGGGGGAAAGCTGCAAACTCCCCTTTCCAGGGGGAAATGTTCCACTCCTTGCAGTATATGTACATCATGCAGAGCTGGGACCATGCAGGGCAGGGCTGACCCTGCCTGCTAATCAATTTTGGTTCTGAGTTAATGGACAACTGCACTTTGAAATGATGCAGTGGGATATCCACCCAGTAGGTTCTAACAAAGGTTAACGCCATGCTGCTGTATAGAATTGTGACATGTACTCCCCTCTGCCCCAACCTTCCTTCATGTGCCTATGTTTTTAAGTTTTATATGACCTTTGTATGCATACCACTGAGCTTTGAGCCTGCATCACTGCCTCTTCATGGGTTGAGTGAAAGGATCAAAGGAGTGGGAAATGCTTCAAATCTGATTTCTGTGATCGCAATCAGCTGTACGGTTTAAAAGGCTAAATGTTTCTCTGGCAGAACTAGTCTACCTGGTGGGGACTCTGAATTAACCACCAGGAAATCCCAGGCAGTGCATTTACCTCCATTCTAACCTGCCTCAGGTGGTTGTGTTATGCACAAGGCTGAGTAACTTTAACTATCTCCAAGTGCAATGATTGTGGAACTACTCTGCCTGGTGCCCTATCACTGTTACATATGAAACTCACGCATAGAAATAAGCCAGAGTTGTGTAGTTAACTGGCTTTTATTGAGCCATTGCCAGTCAGAAAGCTCTGTCTATATCAGGGGTCGGGATATATCAGGGAAGCCGCAGCCAGCACATCGCTCGCCCTCGCTGCTTCTCGCCGCCCCCATTGGCCCGGGACGGCAAACCGCGGCCAGTGGGGGCCGCGATCGGCCGAACCTGCCGCGTCAGCAGGTAGATAAAACTGGCCTGGCCCGCCAGGGTGCTTACCCTGGCGAGCTGCGTGCCGAACGTTGCCGACCCCTGGTCTATATGCAATATCCTAAGGCCAGTTCATACCATAACCTGTGGGGGCCACTGACAGCCATGGTGTTGAGACTGCGCTATGCTAAGAGAACTTGACTTTTGTTCTCCTCCCCCCCAAATATTTAATTGTTTTGGGGGAGATAGAATTTGTGGGAAGAGGAAGGGGTACCAGGATGACCATAGGTCTTATGTACTTTTAACCATTCAGCTGTGGTATATTGCTCTGTGGCTGATGGCTTCCTTTGTTCTTCTGTCAGTGGTTTTGTCTCCTTCTGGGGCAGTGTGAATATATAGGGTGGGAACCAGCCACCTTGCCTCGGCTCACACTCCTTTCTCCTCAGCGATGCTGTGTTTGAAGAGAAGCGTGCCTGTATATACTTTCTGTAGTAACAGGCCAAGGAGAAAGCAGATGGTCCAGCTGTGGGGTCTTCCTGCCAGTTTCATGCTTGTCCCCACAGTCTACGCTGACCAGTAGGAAAAAAGATTCTAGCCTTGGCTTTGAAGATGCTCCTAATGAAAGTAACAAGGAGTCTGGTGGCACCTTAAAGACTAACAGATTTATTTGGGCATAAGCTTTCGTGAGTAAAAGTGCTGCACTATGGTCTTCCTGATGTGCAGTCTCACAGGCTGAGAGACAGTGTGAGGTTTCCCTCATTCAGTTCACACCATGGTGGTTTAAAGTGGTCTCACTGAAACAATAAAACTGGGAGAAATTCAGAACCCAACTTCATAGCCTCCTGAGTGAGGAGCTCCCTGTCCCCGGCACCAGGGTTGTGGTGAACAAACAAAACCCAGAGTCTCAACTCTGTATCTGTCTCTAGAAAGAGCGTAAAGTGTGTAATTTGATGCTAGAGGTTTAAAATGAAATATTTATATAATATATTTGTCAAACTGAAACTTACTGGTGAAAACCTGTGTTTGTCTTGATTGGGCCAGGCTGGGGTAAGGAGTGAGATTTCAGAGCATTTGACAGTCACCAATCCGGGCACTGCCTGATGTGCATAGAATGTAAAAACTGACTGCAAACAGTTCTCTTAAAACACGTCACTTTCTATGTAGGGACCAAATCAATAGAAACCTTAATTTAAAATGCTATTCAAAGGGGGGCCTCTGGGGAGGGAATTCCCTACCTCTGAGCTCATCTGCTCTGAGTGCTGCTTGGTGTATGCCCCATCCCAAGCACCTAGGACCTGATTCTATCCTCAAGACAATTTTACAATGGATTTCCCCCCTTTAGAAGGTAAGAATACACCAAATAAATGTATTTTCTAAAGCTTTCTTGGGAGAGGATCCCATTGTTCACCAGTTTCTTGGCCACAGCCATAAAAGATGCAATACAATTAGTTCCTGGTATATTCCTCTGACTCAGACATTATAAGGGGGAGGGAGAGCGAGACCATGAGCAGTAGTATCAGCTGTTGAAGGATCTTCTGATTGGGCCACACTAGGGAAAGTTGCCCTATATCTGGTACTTCTCAATTACTGAGAAGCAGCAGTGGTGACTCCTGTCACCATCTTTAACATCTAAAGCTTGGTGCTTCCGATTGTAAAAGGAACACGAGCACCTTGAAATCGAGTCGGGTCAGAACAAATTAATCAATTTAGGTTCAGATCCTACACGTGCCAGTGCCTGGTTTTACAGTCGCACATTCCTGTGTTTACTATGGCTTTCCACTCCCTGGTGTGGTGTGACACCCTCACCCCCCAGCTACAGGAGTGTGAGTGTATACAGACGCTCCCTGACTTATGCAAGCGTTCCATTCCGGAACGCTTTGCGTAAGTTGAATTTTGCGTAAGTTGGGAATGTCAATTACGCAAAAAAAAACACCCCAAACCCTTTTTCTGTAAGTGCGGATTTCCATAAGTCCGGTTTGCGTAAGCCGGGGAGCATCTATAGTAGAAATATCCCAGCCTTTGCAATGTCTGGTGGCCTCCTGTTTCCGAGCTATTGCATGCTCTGAAGATGAGAGGGGCCCACGAAGTGCTAAGTATTTTCAGCTATTCTACCTCAAGGACAGGACAAACCAATAAAAGGTGTTTAAAGAGACTCCACACCTATTCTGGGAGGAAGTGCTTCCCACACCCTAGCCTGGCCTTCTTCACCTTGCAGACTGAAGCTGGCTTTCACAAATCACACTTGTGCTTTAAAGAGAAGGAGCATCTTGCCAGAATCACTGCCATTGTTGCTCATAAAACAAAACAAACTGCCTTGATCGCATGTCATAAGAATGAAGTGAGTTTTGCAAGGGGCAGGAGGCTTGCTCAGCCTTATTTCCCCGAAGCTAATCATTATGTGAGTCATACATATTTGGTAGGATAATTTTATTTAAAATACACTATGGTTAGTGTTCTGAATGAAGCTGCATCTTTGCCTGCCCTTCCCATCTACCAGAAAAATGCTTTGCTTAAAGGAAAACTGAAGTCATTTTGATGACAGCATTAGATTAGTGCAGAAAACTGAACTTAAATCAGAATATGGAAGGTGAACCAGGCAGGCTCAGTGCTTCAGCTATAAATACCTGCAAATATTTCAAGATCTCTATTTATATGAATTGGGAACCGTTATGAGTCCTGGAGGATGCTATCAAAATGATAATTCCACTATGAAAAACACAATAATGAGAAGTGGGGGGAGGTAATGTTGCAAAACAGGATTTGTGACTATCTGAACAGTGGTGTGGAGTGACAGGTTATGGGGGTTTTGTTCACTTTGCCACAAACACTTGTGCAAATAGATTTTTGTTCACAGAAACGGCAGGAAAACACTTGTGCAAATAGATTTTTGTTCACAGAAACGGGAGGGAAACAGCTCCTCTTTGTGCAAATACCCGTGTTTGCACATCAACAAAGGGATGTGTGTGTCAATACAAGAATTCACTGTTCAAGCCACAAGTGCTTGCTCCAATCAGGGAGTGCAAACACTGCCATATGATTGAGGTGACCAGTTACCCATCACTAATTGTGACTAATCAGAGATAGTTGAAAGAAATAGCCTGCAGCAGGTTATTCACAAACTGAAATAATCTGTAACATGACAGACTAGCATGAATACATTTACCAAACTGTTTGCAGACAACTCAGCATCAGGAAAAAGAGGGCTACTTTCAGACATTTTTTGGAGTACTTTACCTGGCACATAGTGTTAGATGCCTTAAAAATCCCTACAACACGGATCTCTCAAGACAGAAAGATCTGAGCTGCAGTGCCATTCACCCTGCACCGACCTCCACCTTTTCTTCTCTGGCTACAGAAGATTCAGAGGGAGCCTGGTCCGGAGACTCAGAAAACCCTCGAAAATGTTACAGAATTTGTCGAAAAAGAGCTGTGAAGATCTGCTGCTCTGGCTGTGGTTCTTGTGTTCCTTTCTTAGTACAGGTCACCAGCCTTGAGCTGGTGCTGCTACCTCCATTCTTTCGCTTTTTAATAAACAGCTGGGATGTTTTAAAGACATCCTAGTGATTTAACTATATTTTACATTGCATCATGGGGATGGAAAATAGTTAATGCTCCATTGCAGTTTTCCTTTAAAATCTGTTAACTCAAACTTCAGTTTCAATGTTTTTGGCATGCTAAGGTAGCCACTGTTGCCAAAGTTAATACACTGAGTAGGTGTCTGCCTTTGGTTTGACGTGGAAGTTTAGTGTGTCAGTTAAATCAATGACCATTAACCGCAGGGCTCCAAGGGTGTTAGGAGCCTCAACCAACAGGCTGTCCTGTTGATGCACTAAAAGGTGCCACGTTATCACCCAGGTGCATGCAGGAGAGCTGCAGCTAGTTTGAAACTCGGTGATTTGCTCATCACTTATATTTGTGTTCTTTTCCAAAAGGGACTGTGGAGAGGATTTATCTTTAAACCTGTTCTGATTTCACCTCCTCAATGCTAATTGCAACCTATTTGCTACAAGGAGGGAAAGTGCAAATACACAATAAATGAGGTTGGGGAGGGGGCATGGGGGGTACAACAGATGCGGCGAGCAGAGTAGGCTGATTGGAAATTGCGTTATCTTGTGAGTAAAGCAGAAAAGAGTCCAATCTTCTGAAGAAAGTGACTACCCGTGAAGTCCTGGCCCCATTGAAGTCAATGGGAGTCTTGCCATGAACTTCACTATGGCCAGGATCTCACCCAAACTGTTTGCTTATGCGGATCACAGGGTCGCTGTGTGCGTGAGAGAGAGATTGCAGGCAGAGAGTAGCTGCTGCAGGAGAGAGAGCAGGCAGGTAGCCAGGTAACAACTTGGCGAGCACATAGTCTCCCTAGCAACTTGCTTTTGGCTCCACCTGGGCATAATTAGGCCAGGGCTGGAAGAGAGAGATTCTCTGAGAAATTACAGGGTCTCTAATTCATCTGGCAACAGATAGCGGCGTTTCAATTGGGGGAGATTTAAGAGTCATGGCCAGCACCCCATGGAGCTCTACAGTGAGACTTGCAGCTGTGCTTCCCTCTTTCAATAAAGAGGCACAGCACACAGATAAAAGGTGCCAGCATGACGCGCTTCACCTTGAGATAACGAGCCTCTGGGCTGGCCCGAGCTAGAGCGTATGAACTCATCGGTGGCACTGCCAGCTCCCCAAACTCAAAAACCAGGAGTCAGGCACCCCTGATCATGGAATTGGCTTTAAAAATGTTACAATTTTTTGAAATTGGGGTTATTTTTGTTTGCCTTGTGGTTTTGAGCCTTCGGGGAGTGCTTAGGCTTAAAAATGAGACCCTTCTCCACAACCAGGAAAGCTAATAACTTTTTGTAGTGAAAGCTGAGATTTTCACATACTCACTTGCTTCCAGGAGCTGGAGCTTTAAGTACCAATAATTGAGAGAGCTGGCAACAATGCTTAAGGTAGCATAGATAAGGCTGGCCCTACGTAGGTTATAAACTCCTTGGGGCAGGCAGTGTGTCTCCCTCTGTTTGTACAAGGTTCAATAAACAATCTGCTGGTCTCTTGAATGCTCCACTCACAAGGTTGTTGTCTGAACTGAACAACACCCGGGAGAACCGCCTGTGGCAAATAATTCTGCCCTGGCCCCTGCTTGGGTATAGATAAGATCAGCTAACAGGGTGTTCCCATTTCTAACCTGTACGATCTTTGCTCTTGTAAAAATCCCCAAGCAACCAGTGTCTGCAGTGCAGCAGAGTAGTGGAGTGGGAAGGAGTCAACTAGAAACAAGTGTGTCTGACACTTTAGCTGATTGAAACCTTTGTTTCCTGGGAGACTGGCTGCACTGACTCTCACAGGTGGGGCCTTTTTGCATTTGTTCCTATCCAGATTGCATATATTTAACTCTTTTTAAGCAGAAACTTTGCTTACCCTAAAAATGCTAAACATGCATTGGTTAGAACTAAGCTGTGCCCAGACTCCCAGCTGCTCTGAGAGGCCATGGGACACTTTGCTCAACTCCAGGACAGCAGGGCCATTTTTCATGTGGACAGGATTTCAAGGTCAACCAGCATTAGGGACTGTCTTTTTGTTCTGTGTACAGAGCCTAGCACAATGGGGTCCTCATGACTAGGGCTCCTCGGTGCTACTATAATACAACTAATTTAGGAGGGAAGGAGGCTGTTTAAGGTCTGTCCATAAGAGAAAGCGGTGGAGGGATGTCACAGTGTGTTATAGTGGAGGAGTGGGCAGTGTGAGCAACCTGTTGGGGGCACAAGGCCTGCCAGGCGGGCGATGGCACCATGCAGCCTCTCGCTGAAACCCCGCAGCATTCCCACCGTGCCAAAGGTCCTCACTCCCGATGGCAGCGGGCTGCCTTTGGCGTGCCATTCTTTCCCTCACTCAACCTCCACCCTCCTCTGCCAATGGCCCTCTAGCAAAGGAGTCTCCGCTCCCCGGCAAAGCTCAGGCACCCTCCACAGGCTGGGATGGGCCGATGCAGGGTTACAAACCGGGATTAGTGCGTTGGCAGTGCCCGTGTAGCTGTGTCGGTCCCAGGACGTTAGAGACAAGGTGGGTGAGGTAATGTCTGTTATAGGACCAACCGCTGGTGGTGAGAAAGGGGGCCGAACTGGGGATGGGGGAGGAACTGGGACTAGAAGCAGAGCTGGCCTGGGCACGGAGAGGGAATGAAGGCAGGGCTGGGAGCAGAGCAGGGGTCGGAGGTGGGCTTTGGACAGAGGGGAGCTGTGGCTGTGGGCAGAGCAGGGCTGGGTGGCGCTTCCTCCCTGCCCCTTATGGTGCTGGCCCGGGTCCTGCCGCGTGCCCTCCCCCCCCCAGCCCCTGAACATTCCTCTGCACCCCTTTGGGGGGCATCCCTCACAGTTTGGGGACCACTGATATAAATGATCTGCATGGGGGTCAGGGAATGTGCTGCAACTGTGTGGGTGGTGGGGACAGTGTTCATTTGGGGTGGGCCCATAGAAAAAGATTCTCCCTCAGACAGTTACCTTGCTGCTGAAAAAGGGTTATATAGTGGGCAGTGTCTGAAAAGTGCTGGTGTTTCCGACCTGGGGGAGAGACGGTCTTTCTGGCAGAGTGAAATGATGATTTTTGCTGCACGTGATTCTAGAGGCGTGTGGAACCATCACTGTGGTTTTACAAAGAGCTCCTGCAATGCCTTGTGTGTTGTCCAAGGGATTGAAGCACATTCACGCTCTCTCATGCTCACTGTAACACACACACATATCCACACCCAGTCTGCTTACATTTATTGCACGTGCTGTTTTGTGTAATCTTTAAACCAGGCTGAAGATGGTGGAGCCTTCTGACATCGTGGCCCTGGACTGCGAGATGGTGGGCATGGGACCATTCGGAACGGAAAATGGATTGGCCCGTTGCAGCATTGTAGATTACTATGGCAACGTGGTCTATGACCAATTCATCCGACCAGAGGGTGTTATAACCGCTTTCAGGACCTCTGTGAGTGGAGTTCGCCCAGTGGACATGGAAGGAGCCACACCATTCAGGGTAGCCCGGGAACAGGTAAGAGGAATCACAATCAAGCCTTGTCCAAATTAAACACTTGGCCTTTTTGTTGGGCAGAGAGTGGCATTCCTCTCTGAGTTCTGCCCCTGAACTGGCACCACGGCCTGGCTCTAGATTCATCGTCCGGTGCATGTGTCAATGCGTCACTGAGCACCCCCCCAGAGATATAGATTTCAGCTAGAAAACTAAAAGGTTGGGCCCAGCTGGTGGGGTGGTGAGGCTGACCGACCAGTTTGAGCACATGTTTATACAGTTTGTACAGTAACTATGTCAACAGGATTTGATGCTGGCTGCCACATATTCTCTTGTCGCTGCTGTAGAAAAGCTAATGAGAGAATAATCCTGGTGGCAGTGACTTGTGGGTTATTTACTTGCCTAGGGTCACTGCCGAAGCTGCCAGCAAGGTGGCTCGTGTTTCCATTAGTTCAGTTAAAATGGGATCCTGATCCAAAAGAGATTAAAAATAGATAAATGGAGCAAAGGAACAGGGAGCACGTGAAAGAAAATGCTCCCAGTAAACGAAGGTAGGTGAATGTGCTGTCTTTGCGGATGAGGGACCGATAACACTCTGTAGAACTCCAGGCTAGGCAAGCAGCCTTCCTCAATTGCCAATCCTCTCCCTACATTCCAGTCTTGGCTCACCCTGGAACAGAGACCGCAAGTCATACACCACCAGGCTCATTGCATGTGGGTTACCAAACTGCCATCAGCCAGTAATGACTTTCCATCACTAAGGCGTTGATATTTTTCATGGAAAGATTTTGATTTTCAATGTTTAATGCATACAAGGTATTTTTATCAAAATTAGAGCTCCTCCCTCACAGAGCAAACCCGTGATCCGATTGGTTATCCTTATCCTACGTGTTGATGATGACGATTATAAATTTGTATTCTAGTAACACCTAGGAGCCCTAGTCATGGATGAAGTGTGTGCTAGGCTCTGTACAAACATAGAACAAAAAGACAGTTCCTAATGCTGGTTGACATTGAAGTAAGACTCTAGACCAGTGATTTTCAACCTTTTTTCATTGTGGATCTCTAAAAAAAAAATTTGAATGGAATTGCAACCCCTTTGGAAATCTTAGACATAGTCTGCAGACCCCACGTTGAAAACCACTACTCTAGACCCACACTGGTCATGGAAATTGTTTTCACCCAGTAGTGTGGAAGCCAAAGTTGAGATTAGAGGAAGCTACAAACAGAGTCTTATGGATATAAGCACTTGCAGACCCTCTGACTGATGCTGCATTTAAATAAGATGCCGACAAGAAAGGGAAAACATTAAGCAAAATAAGTAATGCAGAAATAATGATAAAATACCACACGCTAAAGAAATGGAATTGAAAGAACATTTCTAAAGTGCTGCACATTAAAATGCCTCAGCGTAGGTGATGTTCAGATTTACAATTGTGATTTGTCTTGAGTATCAGATCTACTAGAAGGGACAGATTTTCCAAAGGGCCCAGCACCCACAACTGGGCCCGGGTTTTCGCACATTCGTTGCTGTTGAGTGCTGAGACCTTTTTGGTAATCGGGGCCCAATTGTGGGTGATGAGTGCTTCTGAAAATATCACTTAAATGCATGTGTTTCTGTGTGAGGCAAACAGAAAATGTCAGAAGCCTTTGGCAAGCACGAGTCTTTGAGATGCTGCACCTATCCTCGTCTCTAACAAGCCCAAAGCCCCAGTTCTGAACAGTCTGGACTTTGGGAAAGTCTTGACTATAATGACACAGCTAAGGCTCAACCGTCAACGCTTCTCTTGGCCTTTGGGGCTTTTTCGTGGTGTGAGTGTTGCTTCTCTGCCGCCTTTTCCAGATTTTACAGATCCTGAGACGCAAGCTGGTGGTTGGCCACGATTTACGTCATGACTTTGAAGCACTGAAAGAAAACATGTGGCGCTACCGAGTCTATGACACGTGCAATGACCGGCTGCTGAGAAAGGAAAGCGGGCTGGGAAACTCCAGGCGAGTCTCCCTCAAGGTCCTTTGTGAAAAGCTGCTCAAGAAAAGCATCCAGGTAAGGAGGAAAATCACGCCAGGGCTAGTGGGTCGAGAGGGCTGTTACTGATGACCCTGCTGTAGCTGGTGAAAGGGGTGTGGTTTCCTGAGGACCCAGTCTGGCTGATGGAGCAGAATGGCAGGCTGGAGTATTTGCTATGAACAGCATTACAAACGTAGCCCCTTTGCTGCTTAGCAAATCATTCAAGAGCTAGTGTGGAGTTTCTCAGAATGTTCGTGAATATTCACCTAAGTTTCAGTGAATCGCTGTTTGCGTCAAATAGCTATTATCTGCATCGTTCTATCACCTAAGTCACATGGTGGTGTTTCTGCTCCTTGATTGGATGACTGAACACTTTTAAGCAAGAGGATGACAGGTAGTGAATGTCTGGACAAATATCCATTATGCTAAATTTCATGTCACTTTTAAGGTTTGCAAATAAGTGGCTTTCATCCAAATACTCCTGAATAATGACTAATAGGAGCCCAGGAATCCTAGCAATGTGAACTCAAGGCTCTTATAAATTTTTTTTTTGGTCAAATTAGCTTTTCAATCAGCTGCAATAGCAGGTAACTGACGAGCCTGTCATTGGAGTGAATTTTAACCAATGAGAGAAGGTGAGGTGACACAAAGACATTTACTTCTGTCTAGCAACAGCCATTCCTGGAGCAACATGTGACCATTCCAGCTGAGCTCTGCTTTCACATCTTTCTTATTAAGCTTTTTTCCCTTTAATTATGTTAAAAGCCATTTTTCGTAGAGGGGCACCTTGCAATTTGAATCCTATAATGGATCGTCCCCCCGACCTTATGTACATTCCTGGCAGCCTTCCCTCTCCCACAGGCGCTTGGATGTGGGGGAAGTTAATGGAACCATCAAGATATGCATGTGCCTCCGTCCCCGTCCTGCAATGAGCTCCGCTCCTATGCGGTGCCCCATTATTACACCTGCACACTCTTGTGTCTATGGACTTGCCCATTATTAGAGTCAGTGAGGCTGCAGGTTGGTACAGGGGTCTGTCTGTGCAGAGCTCACTGCAGGATCAGAGCCTTGCTGAGTAACTGTATGATTTTATTGTTCCCCTTGTGCTTCCTTTCCCTTTTACCTCCTCTGTCTGGTTGCATCTTTCGCTCATTGTGCATGTCTGACAGTACCCTGTCTGGGGCAGGGACAAGGTCTCTGCTTGTTTTGCGAGGTGTCTAGATCATTCTTTGGGGGGCTGAAGCAGCAGCTGAGGGAGACAAGTGCTGACTCTGAGCTGGGAAACCCATCTCACGGGATTTGTCACTAGTCACCTGTTGCCTCTGATTCCCTGGCTCTCCTGGTCCTCTGATGGAAGTGCTGGGCTATGGATTTTCTGATGCACCCAAGTAAACGCTAGCTCTTGTGGAGCTGTTAAAGTTTTATTTGTATGGGGCCTCCAGTAGGGGATGGTGAGGAGAGAATCTGGAGTATTTCACAATGCTCAATATGATTTTCTTTTTATCACAGTTCTAGCTTTAAAAGGCTGGACAAAGAAAACCTCTCCTTGCGGTAACCCCAGATTCCCGAGACTAGAAATGGGAGCTATTTCTATTACAGTAGCCCCTAGAGCAGGGGTGGGCAAACTTTTTGGCCCGATGGCCACATCTGGGAATAGAAATTGTATGGCGGGCCATGAATGCTCACAAAATTGGGGCTGGGGTGCAGGAAGGGGTGAGGGCTGTGGTTGGGGGTGCGGGCTCCAGGGTGGGGCCAGAAATGAGGAGTTCAGGGTGCGGGGGGAGGGAGGGGTTAAGGGCTCCGGCTGGGGGTGTGGGCTCTGGGGTGGGGCTGGGGATGAGGGGTTTGGGGTGCAGGAGGGTGCTCTGGGCTGGGATTGAGGGGTTTGGGATGCAGGAGGGTGCTCTGGGCTGGGATCGAGGGGTTCAGGGCTGGGATCGAGGGGTTCAGAGGGCGGGAGGGGAATCAGGGCTGGGACAGGAGGTTGGGGTGCAAGGAGAGGCTCAGGGGTGCAGGCTCCATGTGGCGCTTACCTCAAGTGGCTCCTGGAAGCAGCGGCCATGTCCCCACTCCAGCTCCTACACAGAGCTGTGGCCTGGCCAATGGGAGCTGCGGGGGCAGCGCTTGGGGCAGGGGCAGCATGCGGGGCAGGGCCCCCTGACTGCCCCTACATATAGGAGCCGGAGCGGGGCCATGCCACTAATTTGGGAGCCATGTGGAGCGGCCCCCAACTCTGCTCCCCGGCTGGAGCAGGGCAAGCCCCAGACCCCACTCCCCAGCAGGAGCTTGAGGGCCATCTTAAAATGGCTTGCAGGCCAGATCCAGCCTGTGGGCCGTAGTTTGCCCACCCCTGCTCAAGAGGCTCCATTGTGATAGGTACAAACACATAGTGAAGGACAGTTCCTTCCCTGAAGAGTTTACTGTCTATTTAGACAAGACCGAGAAAGAAAGGATTGTAATCCCACTTTCTAGATGGGGAACAGAGGCACAGATTAAGTGGCTTGGCTAAGGCCACAAAGGGAGTCTGTGGCAGAGTCAGAGCTAGAACCCAGGCGTCCTGCGTTTCATCCCTTTGCCTTCGCCACGTGAACGGACGCCTTCTTGTTTCTCTTGGGATTGCAAATTTGCAAACCTACAGTTCGTTAAAAATTAAACTCACAGGAGCCTTAATAACCTGCTTGGCCAGCAGGAGCAATAGGTGTGCGCTAAAAATGAATAGGCACATCTGCCACTCGCTTAGCGCTTCAGCTGCTGGTGTGTGTGAACTCCAGCAAAGACCCACTGATTGGTTGCAAGGAACCATTTTCACCAATGAGAGGGATTGGTGTGGCCTAGCAACAGCCTTTCCCTAATGAAAACAAGCCACTTAAACATCATGACTGTCTGCAGATAAGAGAAAATGGCAAGATCCCCTCAGAAAGTGCCCAATCCTGGGAGGCAGTGAGTGCCCTCAGCTCCCTTGGACGTCAGGAACTGAAGTCGATGGGAGCACTTGGGACTTCACAGAGGCAGGATAATAGAGGCAGAACCACTGATGCATCCTGCATGGTCACTCCAGTTCCTTCTCAGCACAGGAAGAATTCTCCAGGCAGTGTAGAAAAGAAGCGAAAGCTGGTTGGCAGCTGTCTTGGTACAACACTGAAACTTGCGTGGCCCTGTGGGAGAAGTGCATTTCTCTGAGTCAAAGGCCCACTCTCGATCAGAAGACGTGCAGCCTGATGGATGAGGCCGAGGCCCAGATGCCACTGTGATGGCAGAAAATGCCCGGAGAAAGAGAGAGTTCACAGGCCTGTAGGAGCTCAGGGCATGTCCAAGACACAGCCCTTGATGGTTTTGGAATCAAGCTGGGAGCAAGTGGGAACTGGACCAAATATTAGAACACCCAGCAACAGTCTGGGGGTTGCACTGGAGGTCATGGCCACCGTTTGGATAAGCAAATCATTGCTTGGCATTCCTGTCCCCAGGCCCTGGAAGTGATCGCATGGGACGCTCTTCATGAGAGGTAATAGCACTGATGAGCTAGGGCAGGCGACCCTTGCTAATAGAGCTGCCTTTGGGCCCTGTGCAGGAGAATCTCGGTTTTAACTTAAAACAGACAATTTCTAGTCCTTTTCCTTGTGCAGAGGTTTGAAAATGCAACTGATGTTAAACTGATGCAAACCAATGACTACAAATGAAAGGAATAGACAGGCAGGCTCCACGCTGCAGCATTAAGCCGGAGAAGAAGGATCTAACAATCCTTTGCCTGCAAAACACCCCCCAATCCTCAGCCTGGCTCTGGGCACTGGCCTGTGATTGTCACAGGCAGAAACTGGTTCTGTTTGGAGGCAGCCAACCACAAATTGTTTCTGACCAGCCCCAAAATGCCTCGGCCAGCTCTGCTCATTACAATGTTCAGCCCCCTGAGTGCTGCCAGGGGAACTCCCCTCCTGTGTCCTGAGGGACCCATGTAGTCCCTGCACCATGGATGCAACGCAGGAGAGGAGAGGGGCCGAGCTGTTGCTGTACAGAGTAGGGAGACTCAGTCCCCCTGACTCCCCACCAGCTGCCCCGCTGCCAGAGACTACAGGACAATGCACCTGCCCCTGCTGTCACTGTGAAAACGGATGTTGGCAGCCACCTAGATGTAACAGGGAGGGGAAGCATGGCAGGGGAAGAGGTGCAGGGCTGGAGAGCATAGGGCAGGGACTGATGGTGCTGGGAAGGAGGAGAATGTTTTGCTCACATCTCACTGAGGGCAGAGGAACGCTGGGGAAAGAACCCCTCGTTCATGTTTTGGCACCACCGCTCTGAAGAAGAGCATTAAATATTGGGGAGGAGCTCCATGGAGTTTATGAACATCTGGGAGAACCGTCGGGCTGGGCCCTGGAATTAGGCCCAGGAGTCACAACCCTTAGGCAAGTGTCTACTGTGCCATGGGTGGCATCAAGCTAGTGTGGGGACAGCGGGAGGGAATCCTGCCCTGCCTCATCAGGATGTCTGCTCTTGGCAGAAACAACAGCCAACTCTGCACTGACTGGCACCTTTATAAACACAGTAATAAAATAATCACAGTGTCACTCGGCCTGGCTGTCGAATGAGTGATGCATTCTGGGGACTGCAGAGGAGTTATTATGGGGCTGACATGCTAATCACGGAGCTCATTTCTGTGCTCGCTACAGATTGTGGCGGAGACGCTGGAGTGCTGAGCTCCGGCGTGTGCTTGCTGAGAGCCAGCCCCATTTTGCAATCCCAGCCTGGCACCTTCTCTTCAGGCATCTCTGCCTGGAAATGGTTCTGCCTGGAATTGTTTCATTATAGAAATGATACAGTGCAGGCAGCATTAACCTCCCTGGAAACCAGCATGGAAAATAGAAGTGTGGAGCTGATGGCTCCAAGGCGAGCAGATGGGAGGGCCTGGGACCAGCAGGCGAGAAGGCCACACTCTGCATACTAAAGGGCACACAGACTCCTACTGGGAGACTTTCTGGCTATTACCTCCACCCGCCCTCTATTTTCCTTTAGTAAAATCACTCTGGTCTGTTGGTGTTTCAGGGGGGTGCGGGGTTCTTGCAGGGAATGTTGCAGCATCGAAGGCCCGTTTCCTTTATCCCACCTCGTGATCAGAATGAGCACCCTCCCAGTTCTGAATATCAGGATTTTTCCACTCTTTGGGGAGCGGCTGGACACCATGAGTTCTACTCTCCCCTTGATGCATGTGTGTAATTCCCATTCAGGGGGCAGGTACCTGGTGCAAAGGGAAGAGAGGATAGGAGGACCCCTCCCAATCCAGTATAATACTGCCCTTGGGTTGTGTATGTGCCTGGATGCCACGGTGATCCCTCAGCCAGAGACGACACACAGCTGAGGGGCACCTCATTGTCAGCAGCGTTGTCTCAGTAAAGCCTGGAATGGCCATCTGGAGACCTTGATCTTTCCAGGCTGGTTTTGCTTGCACTACATCACTCTTGGGGCCCTTCTTTTGTTTTACAGACTGACAGAGAGGGCCACTCCTCTGTGGAAGACGCCAGGTCGGCCATGGAGCTCTTCAAGTTTGCCAGGTCAAAAGGGGATGGATCCATTTAAGGGACTTCTTGCTTCTCTCTGTCTCGTCGGTTCACACGTGCAGCTGCGCTGAAGGTTATGGGACGGGCTCCTAGTAACGCGTCCAGTGATGATCTTGTTATGGGCCGAGCGAATGTCCCACGTGGGTAGAGTGACCATATTTCCCAAGGGGAAAACAGGACACCACGCGGGGCTGGCCCGAGGGCCTCCCTCCCCTATGGGGCTGGCCCTAGGTGGTCGCCTGAGCCCCTGTCCCCATTCAAGGCTGGGGTTGCTGCTCATTTGAGCTCTGTCTGCCACACGAGGCTGTCGCTGCTCGCTTGAGCCCTGCCTGCTCCCCTGCCGCACGAGCTAGCGTTGGTGCATGTCCCCATCTCTCCCCTCCCCCCCTGCACATTCCTCTGCGCCACACTCCGCTTTTTTGACAAAAGTGGGCATTTGCTCTTGCCAACTGATCAAGTTGGCAAGAGCAAATGGGAGAAATACCCACTTTAACCAAAAAGTCAGGACGGCTTAAAAAAGAGACTGTCCTGGCCAATACAGGACATATGGTCACCCTACACATGGGGTCACTTTAAAATAGGCTGGGTGGCACTCATAAAAGGGATCTGCATTTCATTTACTAAATGATTTTTAAAAATGAGAAACCATTGAACAATTGTCAACACTGCAGCCAGGCCTGTAGCAGAGGCCATGAAAGCCTGGCTTGGGTCAGCTGTTTCTACAGCTGGGAGTAGAGCCGACAGTGGGAGGGCTGCCCTTTTGCAGGGATATGACCCTTTTCCTGCAATATAAAACAACCACAATAATGCTCAAGAATCAGAGGGGTTTTGATCACCCCCTGGTGGCCTCTCATCTTGGATATACATGTAGAAATACAAGCTCGGTATGGATAATGAACCCATCGCATTAGTCTTGAGGCAACCAACCCATGGGTCCCCAGAGCTTCTGATATGGCCACATGCATAACTTAGGCTCCATGTGGAATAAAAGCTAGAGATCCTTAATGGCTGGTATAGGGACTAGTATGTAGTGCTAAAGAGTCTTGCGAGTATTTTGAAAGAAGTATAAAAATGTTTCCTGAGAACAGGGCAGCTGTGGTCTGAGGCTGGGAGTCAGGTGACTGAGTTCTCATCCCCAGCTATGCCACTGAAACAGTGTTCCATGTTGGCCCAAATAATACCTGCGACAGCTTCTCCATCTGTAAAAGGGGAGGTAGGGAGTGATAATGCCGCTTGTCCAGCTTCGTGAAGTGCTTTCAGGTCTCTGGACACAAAGTGCTATAGAAGTCTGATTATTGCTATAAATGAAGCGCATGGTCTTTGCATTGCAACACAATGTTTTGAATAAAAATAAAAGATGCTGTGAAAATCAAAATATTAACCTCTCTGCTCCTTTGACTGGTCCTCCTCTTGACCTTATTGATGCAGGGGAGTGCAGACACAGTGCTGATAGGCCCAGTATAAGAACCCAGACTGATAGATACTGTCTGGTATATTGTTCATATGGATAGGGACAGAGCCTCCAAAGGTGCAAATGATCATAATTCCATTGTAGTCCATGGAACGATGACAGTTTTGCACCAGGGGAGGGTCTGACCCATAAATTACTACTTTCTTTCTCCCATCTTTTGTCTGTCTTTTATATATTTAGATTGTAAACTCATGGGGACAGGGACTGTCTCTTAGCATCTGTTTGTACAGTGCCTAGCACCAGGCACCTTTGATTTCTGGTGGGACCTCTAAACATCACTGCAATACAAATAACTAATAATGATAGATTACTGATAAGAGCAGCAGCAGTAGGTGACTATTACACCACCTGCATTGCTGAATACCCAGCCCTTAGTTACTCAGTCTTCTGTTTTAATTCTACCAGTTTAGGGATTTAGGGTCATGTTTGTAGAGTTGTTCACTAGGTGGTGCCCTTAGGCTGCTTATTTTTGTCTGTATCATACCTACCAGCTAACAGATGGGTATATCGTACACACCTCTGGCAGGCAGCGATTGAGTTTGCCGGGGAATGTTTAGGATGGTACAAATGTGTCTGAGCAGAGAGAGAAACTAAGCGAGCTGCAGTGGCTCACCGGGGGGATGAGGTGGGGAAGTGGGTTAAGGAACCAGCCTTTCACTTTTATGAAGACCCAGATTTGCACGTGACTTGTGTCACAAACAAAATGAAACTTGGTCATTCTTAGCCTAGTCCAAGGCTGGCACCATTCAGCTGGGCCCAGTGGAATTTGGGTGCACGACCCACCCACCAAGCCACACCCCAGCACAGCTGCAAACCATGCTTTTTGTACCTAAAACTGGCCTAATCAAACTACTCCATACATGTTGGCCACAAGCACTTTGTTTAAAAACAATGATAACACTAAAACGGAAGTAACAACAGTGCTGTGATCACAGCTGGAAGATGCCGAAGCAGCAATATTATGCCTAATTTAGCATGAGATGCAACCAGGAGGGGGACAAATACGCATCTGGCAAGGGACTGTCCATTCCCAGGGGATAATTTGCAAAGGGAGGCACAAAGCACAAATGCAGAGGCAATGGCGGGGAGGGAGGTTGACTTTGAGGTATAGACTTGTCCATCCCTCCTATGCAAACTAGCAGCGCGTTCTGGTTTATTCCTGAGGGACATAGTTTAGTTTTTACATTGGCTTTCCTAGAAGCCAGAGCGAAAGGGGTGTCACAACACAGAGCGCAAAACTTGATTGCTACCCAATTAAAACCACAAACCTGTTCTCTTCCAATTCTTTGCATTTATTCAAGGTTAAAGTAAATCAGAGTTTATGCTGGGGAACCAAAGGAGCCTAAGGCAGCAGGGAAAGCCCGGAAGGGAATCGCACTGTGAAGGTGCAAGTGTTTCCCCATCTTTCTAAGCTGGGATCTCCTGTGTCAGTTCCTAGTGGTGATGGGCTCCTCACTGTCTTCACATGGAGGCTGGTTCTCCCCCTTCCTGCTGCGCTGGTTCTTCTCCAGTGTCTTCCCATGCTGACCTCCCAGCTGCCTTCCTCTCTCTCTCTCTCCTCTACAGCTCCTGCACGGATTTCTGACACTATCCCAGACCCATTCCGCATGCTGCAGAGTGTCCATGGCTCTTTCCTCTGCACGTGACTTCAGTTTTGGAAGCTTCACCACCAGAGTCTTCATTCCCCTGCTTGTTTCCTGGCTCAGTAGCTCCTGACCCCTCCCTCAGTTTCCCAGGGGAGAAGCTTGGGGATGCATCACTTGGGACTTGTAA
>NW_020664418.1:38016400-38077893 GCF_002925995.2 Terrapene triunguis | reverse complement strand
CTTTATAAAAAATGCAATCAAACCTTTTCCAGTATGTACTGCATTTAGTATCAATGTGTTTTCTGTATGATGGTGACGCATTTTATAAAATATATTGGCCATGTATTTAGTAATATACATGGAACATTGTTTAAATTATTTCAAAGTTGGCTGCTTCCTAATATTTAAAATACCTGTGGTAACACAATACATTTTAAATATATATCAGGGCATAAAACCTATGGGGAATTTTATTCAAACAGGGGAATTTTGCATCTTTATATGGTGAAACCATTTTAAAGATGGCCTCATATTTTGAATGTCAGGAAAACTGACCAGTGTTGTGTATTTAGATGGGTTTTGTAAATGTGCAAAACATTCCACAAAGCACCATATACTCCTTGGAAAATATATATTCCCTCATGGAAATGTTTATGAAAGATTTGAAGGGCTTTGTAAGCTCAAAGAAAGCTCCCCGCCCCCCGCTTATCCCAAGTTATTCCATCCTCCCAGCCATTCAACACACATTGAGTGGAAGGGCTGGATTCCCCCACACAGGGTGACCAGACAGCAAATGTGAAAAATCGGGACAGGAGATGGGGGGCAATATGACCCTATATAAGAAAAAGACCCAAAAATCAGGACTGTCCCTATAAAATTGGGACATCTGATCACCCTACTCCCAGAACATGAGAGACTGGAGGATTGTTCCCGAGAAGATACATTAGCAAACACAATTGGTGTGTCCCCAGTTCCTGGGAATTAAATCAAGGCACAAAGACTCCCTCCTAGGAAGTATGTGTCTGAATTGTATGAACCATGCCTGGACTGCTACTACGCACCCCATCCTCCTGCCACAATCCCCTCAGGCTGCTTTAGGCTTCCACTGCTCCCTCCCCCCCCCCTCAAACTCCACTGCCTCCCCAACCAATCCTGCCTGCCCCCCCTCAGCTGCCTAAAGCTCCCACTGCCCCCCACAAACTCCTTCCTTCCCAAATGGGGTTCCACTCCCATTGATTTGTTGTGTTTCTTTGGGCAAGTCACTTCACCTCCATGTGCTTCCATTTCACCACCTCCAAAATGGGGTAATTATAGTGTAACAAGTCAGCGGTTCTCTAGGAGGTCCTGGCTTTCACAGTGTAAGCAGGGGAATGGTCCCGCTATTGTGGGGAACTTTCCTGGCTTCTGCACTACCCCGGGGAGTGGGCTAGCGAAAGGATCTGAGTCCTCGCTCCCACTCCCTTTACCCAGAGGCCTCCCTGCCCTTGAGGGCTCCCCTTCCACTCTCCTGTCTGGCAGAGTCCTCGTAACCCCAACAAGGCTGGGCCCAGGATTCCTGGGGGGCTCAACCCCCAACCCTGCTGTGGTCACCTAGGACAGGGGCTAGGGTGTCCCCACTCCGGGGTACCCTCTCTGCACTGGGCACCTCCCTGACCCACTGATTATTCCATACAATTTAAAGCAAATACAAGTTGTTTAATTAACAATTAATCTAAAGAAAAGAATAAGGAAAAATGGGAAAGGTTAAAGGAAAACACATCACCCCGCTCTGTGGCAGGGAACATCACAACCAGTGTCTCTGGACATCAGGGCACTTCGCAGTCTGTTCCTTGTAGGTCCCAGGTTTCCTTCTCAGGCCCTGGCTGTGCTGCAGGTTGGACACTTGCAATGGTGGTGGCCACACACCTCCGGGCTTTGAGTGGTGGAACCCTTCCTCCCAGCGTCAGCCCCCCGTCAGGTTAAGGTCCCCCTCCCGGTCTGGCCTGCAAGGGCCCTTGGCTAGGGGTGTCTTTCTGTGCTGGGCCCTTTGCCCAAGGTCCCCCTTTGGCTGGCCCCACTTGCTCACCACACCTGGCTCTGTGGCTGCAGCTCTGCTCCCAGCACAGGATCTGCTCTCCCTGCGCTGCGTCTCTGGCTCTGTGGCTGCGCCTCTGGCCCCTCTGGATCTGGCCCGGTTCTGCTTTCCAGCTCAGCTTGGGCCCCTGCTTTCTCCTTAGCTTGGCCCCACTCAATCTGACCCAGGCAATTCCAACTCACACAGAGGACGGGACCCACCCTGGCCTCCTGTCATGCTGATTAGCCTGCCCACCCTGTCAATCAGGCTGACCTGGAGCATTGGCCTCTCCCCATTGTTCCCGGGGACTGTCAGTCTCAGGGTCCTGATTTCCCATCAACCCCTCCCCTTTTAGTGCTGGGAGCTAGCCAACCAAAACACCCCCACTGAATGTTAGTAAGGGGCAACAGTCCCCTTACAACAGTGCTGCACACAGGAGTTACCTGGAACGTGAATGTGACAGCAGGACTAGAACTCAGAGCCTCCTGCTTCCATATCAAAGGCTGCTAGCACCTGAACTAGAAGGGAATCTTCGTTAGTGGATAGCAGTGCAGGGACTGTGACACATGGTTGAACAGTTCCAACCCTATCCAGCAAAGGACACATGCATGCTAGCCAGCTCATCGGAATACCTACCAGGCAGAGGGGTCCGATGAAAGATGCTACACAAAGGCAGGGTATTGTTATTTATACCAGTTCAGAGCACCACTTCTGTATTCACTTTTTGCAAGTACGTGCGGGAAGGTTTAATCCTGATCTGTGAATTTCCATCCTTATGGCATGTATGTCTTCACCTTGTGTGGGAAGAACATAGGAACAAACCTTTCGCTCTTACGTGCTGCTGGCAACAATTCAGAAAAGGCTGTTTGTTTATATGTGACAGCCGCGTTGAGTATGGGCCATGCCTGTCTGTGCAAATGGCCACTGAGGGTATGTGTGTGTTATTTAGAGTTTCATTTTGTTCCCAGGAGCAGGGCATGTATCGACCTGCGTCTGGGTGCCTGATAACAGAACGTTTTGAGCAAGGGCCTTATGAAAACGCTTTTCATGGGCCTCACAGAAGGATGGTTGTTTCTGGGCCCCTCCAACCTCCCCATGTGGGACACTTGTCTGTTTGAAATATATGGAGCCCGGAGAGAACAAGACAAAGTGAAAAGAGGAATTTACGGCTGCTGAGATCCAGCCCTGGGCTGCGATTCAAGCCCAGCAGCAAGCATAGCTGCACTCAAGCAGGTTTTTCTGAGCAGCCCCGGCCCTGTGGGAAGCAGGGAGAGGACCTCATCAAGGCCATCACTGTAACCAGCTGACGCCAGCATTGCTCTGCGGCCTGAGGCCCTTCCAAGGAGCGAGCCACAGCACAGATGTTCCCATTGTGCATCTGGGGAGCCTTCTCGGAAAAATCGAGCCGCTTCACTCTGAGTCTGCTTTTTTAGATTTAGTTATTAATTTTTATTTCATTTCTTTTTTGGAAAAGAGCCTTTTCTCTCCTGCTTTTCGTTATGAGTTGCCAACTCCCTCTGGCTCACTCTCTTTTTTAAGCCACCTCTCTACCCTGAATGATGCCTGTGTCTGGTGGGTTGGCACCACTCTGCCTGAATGTGATATCAGTTGTGCCAGGGACAGCCTCTTCTGCATTGGGAGATCTGTTGGACGGCACTGAAAATGAAGCAGATGGGAGGGAGGAGGGTCTTGTGGGCAGGACAGGGATTCTGGAATCTTGGGTTCTATTCCCCACATTGGCTTGTTGTGTCACCTGTACAAGATCACTTCACCTCTGGGCCTCAGTTTCCCAATCTTTAAAATAGGGAGATTAATAGTTACTTCATAGGAGAGGTTTGTAATGCACTGAAATCCAAAGTTCTAAAAAGTTTTTCTATAAGGGAAAAGGCAGCTAATGGAGGGAGAACACAGGTAGTAAGAGAGGAAGACAAATAAAGAGGCAGCTATCAGAAAGCAGTGATGTTAGGTGAGATAGAAAGGTGATAATTTAATCATTAGATACTATGGTGATGGACACCATGTAAATATCAGGTAGGGTAGACAGAGCTGAGGAGAAAAGGCTGGGGTGAGGGATCAGAGTTTCTAACGAGAAAGAAGAATAAATGTACAACCAAATACGTGGCTAGGAATGGAATCAATGAGGCAGGGACCTTATAGGGAAGTTGGTAGTAATGAATATAAATCAGAAGCTAGGAACTGTAGAAAAGTGATAAGCGAAGCGGAGGGACACAAGGAGAAATCTATGGCCAGCAGAGTTAAGGACAATAAGGAGGATTTTTTTAATGTATATTAGGAACAAAAAGAATCCTAACAAAGGTATTGGTCCATTACTAGAGGGACATGGTAGAATTATCAATAACAATGCAGAAAAAACAAGTATTCAATGAATATTTTTGTTCTATATTTGTGGGGGGGGAGATGATGTAATCATATCATATGATGATGAGAACACTCTTTCCATCCCACTAGTATTTTGGGAAGATATTGAACAGCAGCTATTAAAATTAGACATTTTAAAATCAGCACATTCAGATAGCCAGCTCTCTTAACATTCTTGGATGCAAGTTGAGGAGCTCGCTGGACCATTAATGTTGATTTTCAATAGGGCTTGGAACACTGGGGAAGTTCCTGATGGAAGAAAGCTAACATTGTACCAGTGTTTAAAAAGGGTACATGGAATGGCCCAGGTAATTATAGGCCTATCAGTTTCGGGTTGATCCTGGGCAAGATAATGAAGCGGCTGATACAGGACTCAATTAATGAAGAATTACAGAATGGTAATATAATTAATGTAAATTAACATATGTTTATGGAAAATAGATCCTGTTTTGATGAGATTACAAGTGTGGTTGATAAAGGTAATAGCACTGATGTAATATATCTGAACTTCTGTAAGGTGTTTGACTTGGTATTGTATTTTGATGAAAAAACTAGAATATAAAATTAACACAGAACACATAAAATGGACTGAAAACTGGCTAGCTGATAGGTCTCAAAATGTATCTGTAAATGGGGAATCATTATTGAGCAGGTGTGTTTCTAGTGGGGTCCTGCTGGGATTGGGTCTTGGCCCTATGCTAGTTAGCATTTTTATCAATTACCGGGAAGAAATCAAAATCATCACTGATAAAGTTTGCAGATGACACAACTTGGGGGAGTGGTAAATAATGGAGAGGATACATCAGTGAATCGCTTGGTAAGCTTTGTGCAAGCAATACGTGTTTTAATATGGCCAGAGGTGAAAGTAAGGTGGTATGGTCTGGTACGGCGTACCGCAAGAGCCAGTACGCCGTGCCGGACCGGACCAGCCTCCCCAGGCCAGCAATTTAAAGGGCCTGGGGCTCCCGGCAGCGGCTGGAGCCCCGGGCCCTTTAAATTGCCACCAGAGCCCTGTTGCCAGAGCCCCTGGGTGGCGGAGGCGGCTCAGGCAGTGATTTAAAGGGCCCTTTAAATCACCGCCGGAGCCCCCGGCTGCCGCCGCTACCCCAGGGGCTCCAGCAGCGGGGCTTGGGTGGCGATTTAAAGGGCCTGGGACTCCGGCCGCTGCAGGGAGCCCCGGGCCCTTTAAATAGCCACTGGAGCCCCATTGCCAGAGCCCTGGGATAGTGGCACCGGCCCAGGGCTCCAGCGGTGATTTCAAGGGCCTGGGGCTCCAACTGCCACTACCGCCCCGGGCCCTTTAAATCTCCACCAGAGCCCTGAGGTAGCGGCGGCAGCCGGGAGCCCCTAGGGCTCCATCAGCGATTTAAAGAGCCCAGGGCTCCGCTGCGGCTGGGAGCCCCTGGCCCTTTAAATCACCGCTGGAGCCCTAGGCCACTACCGTTACCCCAGGGGCTCTGGCAGCGGGGCTCAGGCAGAAATTTAAAGGGCCTGGGGCTCCGGCCACTGAGGATGATGCCCTAATGCAGTGTTTCCCAAACTTGGGACACCGCTTGTATAGGGAAAGCCCCTGGCGGGCTGGGCCGGTTTGTTTACCTGCAGCGTCCACAGGTCCGGCCGATCGCAGCTCCCACTGGCCGCGGTTCGCTGCTCCAGGCCAACGGGAGCTGCGGGAAGCAGCGGCCAGTACGTCCCTCGGCCTGCGCTGCTTCCCGCAGTTTCATATGCTAAAATATTAGCATATGAAAATCAACCTCTCACAGAAACAAAAATGCCAAGAAGAAAGCACATATTGTTTTTATAGCTGGTAAATGACTGGAAGAGCAAATTTTTAATAGCAAACAGAGGCAGGAAAAAGTGTCTTTCCAAAGGGAACAGTGGGTGCCTTTATTTAAAAATGATCTGCACAATCGGGAAGGGGAATTAAAAAAGCAAACACCATTCTAGGAGACATTGTAAAAGCCACACAGCAGGTGGACGAAATTATGCTTAGATCACATGGGGCATCCCAAGGAAGAATAAGTGTGAATACAGTTTAGGTCCAGGAAACAAGGGGTGCCCAGTGAGTGGAAGTGACCAGGTTGCCTCTATGGGATCATAGATTCTATGTCCTGGTTATTCTCACCTTCTCACTTTGACAGCATGCACAGCTGATTGTGCCCTCAGACTCTGCTCCTGCATGTTGGGAGGGGTGGAAGGTGGGATTAATGAACATGCTGTCAAGGGGAAAGAAGACAGAACTCTGTCTCAGCCCTCAGTCTCCACCAAACTCCTGAGACAATCCAAGCACTGTACTTTTATCTGTACACTTTAGATATATTTTTCATGTCCGTTTCCTCCATTAATCCCATGGCCCTTGAGAATTAAATGCATTTCCCTCTCATTGTAGCCTTTGTTGCCTCCAGTCTGTTTCTAGCAGAGCTGGAAGGAAGCATGGTCCTTTTCTTGTTCATGTGCTAGCTGTGTTAATAAGGGTCAGTGCTGCACTTTCAGTGGCTCTTGCAAAGCTAGGAGAGGGAGCACTGCATTGTGTTTGTGTAGGACCATGCCTGGGCCCCATCCATTGCAAATGTTTTGCTAGATACAGGAGAGTTCTAACTCCATCATTAACATTTATAAACCAGAGATCCCAGGAAGGGAGCGTGATCAATACACACAGCAAAGTTAGGCAATGGCAGTTCTAGTCACAGGTCTCACCAATTCACTCTAACGGTAGACAATTCACTTCACTTGTCTGTAAGTGGAGAAAATAGTTACCTATCCCCAAGCAAGGGTTAGTGTGAGCCCTGCTATTACTTATTTGTACAGCATCAGTGTACTTGGCACCAGGGCCAGCTCCAGGCACCAGCAAAGGAAGCAGGTGCCTGGGGCGGCACGTCCGGGTCTTCGGCGGCAGCTCAAGTGCTCCGCTTCAGTCTTCAGTGGCAAGTCCTTCACTCCGTCTCTTCCTCTTCGGCAGCAGCTCAATTGGGTTTTTCTTTTTTTCTTATTTTTTTTTTCTTCGCCGCTTGGGGCGGCGAAAAACCTGGAGCCGGCCCTGCTTGGCACTTTACACACAGATACAAAGACATGGTCCCTACCTCCCCAGGGCTACCAAGCTTTGAGAGACATCATACATAAAGAGAGGGAGAAGGGAAAGGGCAAAGGGATTAATAGTAGCAGTAAGCAGCCACCCTATTATTATGCATTTAAAAATATGTTTGATGCCCTGATTTTTTCCAATGGGACAGGAGTCCTGGAGATAGGGGTGACCACAGGAGGCTCCGTTAATGTTTAAAAAGCACTGGAATAGCCTCAAAAGGGAAGCATTACTGAACCCCGGTTACCAACACAAGACAGTTAAGGTACATCTACACAAAGATAAACGATCCACAGCACAGCTACAGCTGGCCAGGGTCAGCTGACATAGGCTTGCAGGACTCAGGCTGTGGGGCTAGTGAAGTGACGCTAGCTAGGATGAAGCCCATATATCTACACAGTCATTTTGAAGCTCTAGAGTCCAAGTCAGCTGACCTGAGTTTTTTATCCCTGTGTAGGCCTACCCTTAAGGGCCAGCCTCCCTTTAAACCATTATGGTGGGTAGGTTTCTCTCAATCATTTCTAATATACCCAGCTCCATAGTACCTAAGTATAATTTGTTCTAGGCTTCATAAATATCACTAGCTCATTTCCCTACAGCAGCCTTATCGGTATTAAGGACAGCCATTCCCCTATACTCCAGCCCCCATAGCAAAAGGAAAAGCTTGTCTTATTGAACTGGCCTTTTCTACCTCTGCCCCAGGAACAGACGGGCTCAGCTTTGTTCTGGGTGGGTGACTCTCTAGCCCCGCCCTATTTGTTCTCCTATATAAATCAATAGCCGCACGACCCCTGCCCCTAAAGGGAGGCGAGTTCACTGTTCTCAGATTAGCAGCCTTGTTTGAGTTTTGGGGGGTTCCTCTCTTATCTGAGCTAAATGTAGGGGCCATTGTCAGTAAATCAGCAACCAAACTTCTTATCTACCCAGGATTCCACCTCAGCATGGTACCACATTAAAAACAGCGGGAAGGACTGTTTCATTCCCTGCTGAGCCTGGTGTGCACTAAACTCATCTAATTAGAACTGGGATTGGCCTAGGAAAGTCAGAATCAGACCCTAGAGCCCATATTGGTTAAATCTTACCCCAGGCTCTCCGATCCTTCTAGCTTCCTGCTGTGAACAGCTTTTCAGTAGTAGTCAGGCGAGGTCACACTTCAAGTCTTCATTTTCTTGGTGCTGCCTCTTTAACCCCTTCCCTGCTGCAGCAATAATGTTTGCTGGATCCTCTGCCCGAAGCAAGGCTCCTTTTGGCTTTCTCTTTTTTCTCTGCTGCCAATCATGGGGGGGGGGGGGGGGGAGAGGGACAGCTAGCTGTAGGCACATTTTCTTTACCAAAAATGAAATTTTAGGCAAGGTGGTAGATTGGCTGGAGGTCAAAGGCAGAGAGACATTCTTGAGCTGAGCCCTCCCTCTGTGATTGGCATTAGGAGACGCAAATGCTGGTGCTGCAGAAGATGAGCTCAACTGGGTGCTGTAATGGCAGTACCAAGAGGGAGAGAGGATTATAAACACTCAGTGCTAGATATGGGACCCATCTGCTCAAAAAGATGCAGGAAGGGGGAGGGCAAGTCAGGACTGAGGTGCCTTAGTAGAGCTGCATTGGGTTTAAGGCAGGCAGTGCAGGGGGTATTGCAGGTCAGGGTTGAGGTGTTTTGGCAGACAGTGTGAGAGGCCTACACTAGCTTAGACCTAGTTGGTGCTATTCTTTCTTCACTTGCGTGGGTGCCAAAACTGCCTAAATATTTATAATGAAAGGAAGAGCTCCTAAGTGGCTGTGGCTGTTTGGCAGATGTGGTCAGACTATACCATGCAGCTGCACATGCACTGAAATTCCAGTGAGATGGGGGCGTTCTCTTGCCCAACAGGTGTGACTGATACCTGAGGCTCATTGGGAGCAGACATATATAGGAGATAAGTCTACCAAGATCAGCAGCTTCACTGTGGGCTCTGTACATTAGGTGACCATAAGTACTGTCAGCAGCATAACATCTATTACTTAAAAGAAATCAAAGGCAACAAAGATTGCCTTCTTGGAAAGGTTTTAACTCTCATACACACACTTCTGATTGCTATTTTCCCCCTGAAAAGCTTGATAGGGTTTAGGTGATGTGGCCGGTTAATGCTACACCTGGAGATCTCAGAGGCCTGAGTTCAAATCTGGTGTAGATCACAAGCAGAAAGATCAAGGACTAGAATAACAGGAGTAATATACATTAGGATGTGTGGGTACTGGTTCAGCTATGGGGAGGAACCCAGGACTGGAACAGCCGGGAAGGCTCTGGGTCCGCAGACCATGAGTGAGTGACCATCATTGACAGAGCTGGGGAGCAGCAAAACTTGCAACTACCCCAGACTCTTGTTTCAACCTTTACCAAATATTTTCAAAAGACAAATCAAGGAATGTCTAGTTGGTTGTTCCAAACTAGAAAGAAGGGATTGATTAGCCATAAGGTTGCCCCTGTTTGGGAGGATAACACATACTGGGCTTAAACATACTCCCAGTGGCAAAATTCCATTCATTTCTTCATAGAAGCAGGTCCCTGTGTATAAATCCTCTGTTAATTTACACTTTGAGTCCTGACCATTCCTTGCGGATCTGGTTCTTGCCACAGTTATGCAGGTCTCTGTCCCTTCCAGGCTGGTTCTGCTATAGCTTCATGCACGTGAGGCCTCTTGGATTCTGATTTGCAGAGTAGCTATTGGTGTGCAAATCACCCCTCCTCCTCCTCACTCTTCCTAGGTGAGAAATGCTGGAGCTGCCTTACAGCTGATCTTATTAGGCAGCAGAGTGAACATGTCTCAGGAGCCTCCAAGCTGTTTGATTTATTTCTCCTTTGAGATCAAACCTAAAAAAACAGGCCCTTTGTCAGCATTTGCATCCCAGAAACCAGGTGCATGCAGCTCCTGAGTGCTGTCCACTCCCACCTGACTCTGATAGTGCTGGCAGAATGTGGGAGGGGAGGAGAGACACAAGCCCTGTATTCATTTCACACAAACACGCTAATCACCTCTGCTCAGTGTCTAAAACAAATAGCCATTTTCCTTCTCTTTTCAACGTTTCTGCCAACAATGTGCACCAGCCCCACTTCTGGGACTACACGGTGTTTGCAAAGGACAGTGCATACAGGGCTGAGCAGGACACCATGATGGGTAGAAGTCTAGCAACATTTGCCTTAAATGGCTTGAAAGAGGAGTAAGTTCTTCTCTATGCTTGTAAAGGGCCCATTTAATTCACTTTCCCCAGTCCCCTCCCCCACCCCTCCAGGCCTTACTGGCATCCAGGACACAGGGACTTTTATTACACCATGAAATACCTGGAATGTAAAGTGATTGAACAGTTTTACAGGAAAATGCGTCACTTCTGACTGGCCATCAACCCTACGTGCCTGCTGCCACACACCTACGCTCCGGATAGCCAACAGGAAGGCTTGTCTGGCCAAGGTCTGCTTCGAGCTGAAAGTCACACACAGGTGGGGTTTCTATTTTAATGGGAAGGGCTTGTTCAGCAGTGTTTCTGGTCAACCCTTGGTACAGTTAACAGCATCCAAAGAGACTACAGCAGCAGCAGCAGCAGACATTTGGTAATTCACCCCTTCATTGGTGGGCATGGGATGTGGCAGAAAGCTTGAGGGTGCAGAGCTGAGTAAGGGCCCAGGACTGGAAAAGCAGGAGGTGCTGCAAATCAAGGCTGAGGGGCACTATCAGAGCTGTGTGGGAGCCCAGGACTGGGACTGCTGGGGCAGGGATGGGCTGCAGGTTAGGATGGAGATGCTTTAGCAGAGCTTTGTGGGAGTCCCAGGTCAGAAGGGCTCCTGCTAGTGTAAGCAGAGTCAGGATGAGCTCTACCCTGACATCTGGTGGTGAATTATGGCGAGTGTGGAAAAGAACTCCAGGGGCTGATCTTGTTTGCATAGGCACACCCACTCGCCTGGCATGGAACACAGCAACTGAAAGTGGTTACTTTGGCTGGTGTGGGATCCCCAGTTTCTCTATTATTGGGGCAAGAAGAATAAAGTTTTGTTACCCTGATTCTGTGAATCAAGGCCAGTGCAACTGTTGTATGACAGAAGGACTGAGTGAGTCCTTCACCATTACCTAAGTAGCACTTGCTTGACAAGGGGCATGGGTTACAAAACCCAGTGAACTGAGAGAGGACGGGGACAGGGATTTGTACCTGATGGCATGGGCCCCCTCTGAGGGTTTGAAACACCAATTGCACTGCCTCCTCTCTCCACTGTTGAATATCAGAGTGAACTTTGATTCCCTTAGGAGTCTAGTTACAGGCTACTGAGCTGAATTCACTTTGGGCCAATGGTGCACCAGCACTGGGGCTCCTCTACTATACTATGAGCTGAAATCGCTAAGAGCTGAAATCACAAAAGAGCTGATGTTATTAAGAGCTGAGATCACTAAGGCTGTGTTAACTAGTGGGGGAGCCTGAAGCTATACTGCTCAGCAGCTGGCGGAGCAATTTGTGGGGACGACTGGAGGAGCAGCGAGCGGCGTGGAGCCTTGCGGGGCCGTTTGGAGTGGCCTAAGGAACGGCGAGCGGAGCTGTTTGCGGGGACGGCTGGAACGGCTCACAGGTCGGTGAGCGGAGCGGAGCGGAGTGGAGCGGAGCGGCTTGTAGAGCGGAGCAGTTCGTGGGATGGCAGGAAAGTGGACTGGCTCGTGGTAAAGGCTGCGGCGGAACCCCCACGGAGAAACAGACGGCTGGCCAGCCTCGGATCACGTAAGGTGCCCCTTAACACCCTGCATGCCCCCCCCTTTTACTCTGGGGCTGCACTGACCAGGGACAGAGACTTTGGGGGTTGTTGGACTTTTGGGACTTTGGGTGGTTGCTGGACCCCAGAGACTTTGGGGATGTTGGACTTTGGGGACTCTGGGTGATTTTTGGGTGGCTGGATTCAAGAACCAAAGGGAAAGGACACAGCCCCATTTGCTGGGGTGGGTTTGGCTCATGGTTTGTGTTATGAATCCTGTTTGTGGTGTTTTTCCAATTTTATGCTGATGTCGTTTACCTCATGTTATTAAACATTTTCTGCTACACTCAGACTCCGTGCTTGCGAGAGGGGAAGTATTGCCTCTTAGAGGTACCCAGGGGGGTGGTATGTAATTGTCCCAGGTCACTGGGTGGGGGCTCGAGCCGGTTTTGCATTGTGTTATTGAAACGGAACCCCTAGATACAGAACCCGGCCCTTGTTGCTGCCAACTTAGATGGGCAGAAGGGTTACACTAGTAACACCTTGGCTAAGTTTGTCTGGACCCTGATCATCTTCTCTCTGTTACTGCAGTGACCTCCTCTCCAGTCCTCTTGAGCCCTCATTGCCTCTCCAGTTTGTCCAAAATGTAGCTGCTAATATTATCATCCTCATTCAATGTTCTGACCATGCCTCTCCCCATCCCCCATATCCTTCTGTGGGCTCCCCTTCCCTACCCAATCAAGGTTACATCTCTTGTCCTCCCCTGCAAGGCTCTGCCCACCTCCATCTCAGCCTACATCTTGGCCCTGCACTTTTAGTGTGTCTCTCCAGCCCGCTCCACTCTGCCAGCAATGCCAGCCTCAGTGCATCTTTATCTCCTTCTCCTGCTGCCACCTCCATGCTGCCTCCTGTGCATGGTATGAGCTCCCTGCCCTGGTTTGTCAAGCTCCTGGCCCCATTGAAATCCCTCCCCAAATATGACATCTCTGTGATGTTGTGACAGTCGTGGAATTGCTCTGTACTAATCTAAAACACTGAGGTGCAACCATTGTCTGAACATTACATGTGACCTGGTCAGGGAGGTAACGTTGCTGTATATGGTGGCTTATTAGAATTTCTGGTTGACAGTTTCAAGCTAATTTAACAGGTGGCTGTGGGAAGATCATACAGGAAAACAACACAGTAGCTCTAGATCAGGACACCCAGCCAGCACCTCCTTGAAAGGCAAGGGGGCAGGTGGCTAGCTTCAAGAATCCTGTTTCCAGCTTTGTTTTGCCAACGTGAGGAGCCTGGAGATCACAAGCACACTACTGAGTTAAAAGGTGCTGCTCAGGGGAAAAGGAGGTGCATGGGGGGGCTCACTTTTCAGAGGTTGTCCAGGGAGACCGGCTGACACAGAGAAACTCTGCTGAGGGAGTCTAAAGCAGTTGGGCCTTCCCAGAGCCAGGGAATCATATGCCTTAGGGCAGTGTTTCCCAAACTGGGGGTCAGGACTCCAAAGTGGGTCATGACCCAGAGCCGATGTTAAACTTGTTGGGGCCCAGGGCCGATGCCAAAGCCTGAGGCTCTCTGCCCCGGGCTGAAGCCCAAGTCCAAGGGCTTCAGCCCAGGGTGCGGGGCTCCGGCTCCACCCTGTTCTCCCGCTCTCCTGCCCGGGGTTATGTAGTAATTTTTGTTGTCAGAAGGCGGTCGCAGTGCAATGAAGTTGGAGAACCGCTGCCTTAGGGAAAACCTAGACATGCGTACAGTCTGTTTTGTTGGTTTAAGAGCTGTTTTCTCTGAAATACTGTGGTTCTAACTAAACGATATATTGCTTCAAGGAGGCTGCCTGGTCACTATATTAACCACTGGTCCCTGCTTCAGAGGGAACAGAACGGCAGGGTCCGAGCCTCTGTCGGACTTGCTGAGGTAATCTCAGTATCAGGGCACTGCAACTCAGAGACCCATCTGAGAGTGGAGCATCCCGTGATTCCATCAGAGCCAGACAACAACCCAAGGCCTGAGCCTCGGGAGGGGTGCGCTCGACATGACCACGAGGGGTCAGAGGTGCAGTTCGCCTGGGAACTGTGACAACTGCCCACAAACTGTGAGACCTTAATAAGCAGCCCTCCCAGCATGTCCCATCTGACCAGTTTGTATCTGGTATCGTGTGAGTTGCTATTTCAGAGCTGGGTGCATTGCTGGCACTTAATCACTGATAGCGCAGGCCTGGGGTGAGTTGTGACCCGAACCCCCCAGCTAGGCTATTGCAATATGCCCCACTCTTGAGGAGGACGTGGAATGTTCAGCTGGTGCGGAATGAGGCTGCTCGCCTCCGGAGCAGGGTGGGTCATTGTGAGCCCATAGAAAACACCCGCCCCCATTCTTTGTTGACTATCTGTGCTCTTCCAAGGACAATTCCAGTTGCTAATTATAATCTTCCAAGCCCTACAAGATCTTGGACTCATTTAGAGTCTGTGGGCTGGATCCTCCGCTGGCGTTAATTGGCATAGTTACCTTGGAGACAGTGGAGCTATGCCAGTTTACACCAGCTAAGGATCGGGTTCTGTTTCTCTCCCTGCTGCTCAATCATGGCAATTGTGCTTCCCTGGAGCACGCTTTTTATTGCGACCTGAGTTTACTTCATCCCTCACCTTCCAGGACACTCCATCTTCCAGATCCCCAAGTGTTTTGAATTTGGCTCTTGATTAATTGACTCCGTTTGACATGCTATTAAGGCCAGAGATTTCGCTGGGCAGGCGATGGATGCTGAGTAGCTGCATTGAGACGACTCGCATGTTTTTGTTTGTTTTTAATAAGCTGTACGGTGCCCGGCTGCTGCACTCTACCGGCCCCACACAAAGCCCTATAAATAAACCCAGCAAATAAATAACATTAGCTGTGTGGGAGGCCAGGTCTGCAGGAGCAGGTGCTGCAGGTCAGAGGTGCATCGGCAGAGCTGTGCGTGGGAATCTTGCACAGCGCCTGCCCATACAATGCCTGATGCTATCTGAAATGTTTGCAAATGCTTTTAATTCCCTCTGTGAACCAAGCTGTGAGACATACAGCAAAGCCATGAAGTGTGTGTGGGGGGGGGGGGGGCTACTGAGCATTAGGAGGGATGGGAGATGAAGCACAAAAAGAATGAGACTCATGAGCAGAAATAGGCCTGAACCCCAGTATTCAGCTCTAGGTCAGAACATCACCCAGGTTCAGGGTGCTGGACCTTGGATTTTGAATTGATTCATAGATTTTAAGGCCAGAAAGGACCATTAGATCATCTAATCCAGGGATCGGCAACCTTTGGCAGGCGGCCCGTCAGGGAAATCCGCTGGCGGGCTGGGACCTGCAGCGTCCGCAGGTTTAGCCGATCACAACTCCCACTGGCCGTGGTTCACCATCCCAGGCCAATGGGGGCTGCGGGAAGCAGCAGCCAGCACATCCCGTAGCCCACGCCACTTCCCGCAGCCCCCATTGGCCTGGAACGGTGAACCGCTGCAATCGGCCGAACCTGCGGACGTTGCAGGTAAACAAACCGGCCCGGCCCGCCAGCAGATTTCCCTGATGGGCCACATGCCAAAGGTTGCCGATCCCTGCAGGGCCGGCTCCAGGCACCAGCTTGCCAAGCAGGTGCTTGGGGCAGCTACTCCGGAGGGGGGCGGCACGTCCAGCTATTCGGTGGACGGTCCCTCACTCCTGCTCGGAGCGAAGGACCTCCGGCCGAATTGCCGCCGCAGATCGTGATCGCGGCTTTATTTATTTATTTATTTATTTATTTATTTATTGCGCCGCTTAGGGCGGCAAAAACCCTGGAGCTGGCCCTGGATCCCTGACATAGAAGTTCACCCAGTTACCGCTGTGTTGAGCCCAATGACATATGCTTGACAAAGGCAGATCTTCCAGAAAGGTAGCCGATCTTGATCTGAAGACATCAAAAGATGAAGAATCCACCACTTCCCTTGGTAGCTTGCTCCAATGGTTAATCACCCTCGCTGTTAGAAGTTTTTGTGCCTTATTTCTAATTTGAATTTGGCTGGCTTTAATTTCCAGCCTTTGGTTCTTGTTGTGTCTTTCTCAGGTACCATGTGTGTCGGAGGGATCCATCCAGTCCAGCTCTGTGCAGGCTTCATGCCTTACTTTTTCTGCCCCTTCAACTGAATGTGCGCTGCCTCCTGTTTCAGACCTTGCACTAAAGCTCTCCCCTGTCCTACGAGCCCATTTCCTTCAGTTCTCTCTGGGCTGATTACCCTCATTATCTTTGTCCTTTTACAGTATGTTCATTTCTCAGGGCTTGGCTATTTCATAAAATATATCTGAGGCCCAGGGAATGTCTCTAATTAATGGATCAATTCTCGTGCTAAACCAGTTTTCCTTTGTGAGTTCCCCGTGTCCTGCTAGAAGCTGATCTGTCGGGCTTTGGTGCCTGGAAAGTAGACTTTCTTTAACAGGAAATCCTTTATGTAGGCACTCTACTGTCCTTTGATAAGGGAAACAAGCAGCCTCTTGATACTTTTAAGCACTGTGGGCCCTACGTTAACAATCCCGGCCCTCAAATATAGTAAATGGACAGCACAGTTTAGGGGAAAACAGTGGTGAAAACAGCTTACTTTCCCTCATTTGCTGTCCCTGATGCTGAACATTCAAGGCCAAGATCATCCCTTGTATAACAGCAGCACAGTCAGTAGAATTAGGCAGGGGATTACTCTGGCTCTGAGCGTAGCACTCCCTGCTCACCACCAGGTGACCTGTCAGCTGCAGAAGTCTAAGCCTGAATGAAAGAAAGCTAAATCCCATGGTGGAACAGATGGATACAAAATTTGCCAGCAGCTAAATACTTAATTAAAACCTCTCTTGGGCTTTCACCCTGTTAAAAAGCTGAACAGAAATTGGAACCATTCTCCAAAGAGATACTTGAAGAATAAAAGACACGTGTGTGCCAATCTGTTTGTCTAGTGTATTCTCCCCCCCTTGGTCAGCTCTGCATTATTTATTGTCCTCTGCCTAAAGGGTCTCAGGTTATTCATGTGTCACATAGTCCCCAGGGGAGAGTTCCCCATCGCCCAGCCAGCATCCCATTTCTCTCTGTTCCTTCTTCTCTTATACTGACTGTAGATTGCCTAAGGAAGGGTGGCAGGGCTGTGGTGGAAGGAGCTCACTTAAGTTGGGTACACAATGGGAAAGTTGGGACCAGGAATTCTCCACTGGTGGTAGAAATGGCAGAGGCTATAGCATAAACATGGGTCAAGTGTCAACACCACTGTGCCATCCAATCTTGCTCTAAAATCCTTAAATAGAAATAATGTACTATGGACATGTCCTCATGGAAGTCAATGGCACAGCTTTCATGGGGCCCAAAATATTTCTTTTTTGGGGGGGGAGGGGGAGTATTTCCTGGGATATAGTAATAATACTAATATTTAATTATATAACTAATATTGCATTTTGGAAAGAAAACCAAATGACTAACAATAAAGTTGTTTTTCCTCTTAAAATATGTAAATAAATAACAGGCAGAACTCATCCCCAAGGACTCATTACCAAGCCAGTTTCTCCAGTCCTGATTTTGCTATTCAACTTGTCTTTTCCAATAGACTCTCCAGGTGCCATAAAAGCCCAACATTCCATTCTTCTCCAAGGCAGACACACCTTTTCCAAGTATTAATCACTTTAGCAACTGTGATTTCCGTACAGTAAAGGAGGGTGAGGTTCATGCTAAAAACAGTTTTGTTTCCCAGCCACGTAGAGTCTCAGGGTGGGACAGTTGTGCTTACCATGAGGAAGTCCTGCAAAGCTAAATTAGTTACACAATAGGAATAAGTTGTCTTGAATATTTAAAGTGATATCCAAACCTTGGAGAGGACATAAGCATGTGTCATTTCAGACTCCCCTGATTCCAGGACATGCTTACTGTGACAGTTCTTCCAATTGGCAAGAGCAGATTTACGTGGAGAACAGATGGGCACATGTCTCTAACCGCAGTAGTGTCACAGAACTGAAGCATTATCTTAAAATAAGCCTCACAACTAACTAATGATAGTGACATAGGGCCAGATTCTGATTTCGATTACACGATGATGAATTCAGAGAAACACTATTGAAATCAGTGGAGCTACTTTGGATTTGCTCAGGTGCAGAAAGCCCATTTTTGGAATGTTTCCAAACAGGTTTTGTTTTCTCTTTACACCACTCAGTTTCATACTCAGAAATTGTTTGCAAAGCACTATGGGCAAAATCAGCCAGAGCATCCTTGGGTGAATTTAAATCCTGCAGCAGACAGATGGTAATTCTTCTTTCCATAAATATCTTGAAAGGTGGAAAGGTCTTAGTTGCATGGCCCACCCGTAATGGGGAGAGGTGATGAAATAATGCTGGGGTAGCTAAGAAGAGAAAAAATAAGAGTTTAAAAAAAGAAATGCAGGAATATGAGTGAGGCAGAACAAAACGAGATTGCAGTTCTCCATGCAGCCAAGAGTTCCCCTTGTATACTTCATGCCTTTGTCCCACCTGGGGCTGCAGATAGTTGGTTACACCTGGCTCAGACATGGTGTTCTGCTAATTAGGATGCAAAGGAGACAAGGCAGGCACTTCTTATCCAATATTCTCCAGGGCACACTCAGGATCTCAAGAGCAGTTTAAAACTATCTGCTTTAGAAATTCACAAGTGAAACAAATGGAAGTCAAATTATGGTGTCTGATTAGCTCTCCACTTGGCTAGGCATGTTAGTGAATATCCTCTTGCCTCAGTAAGGATGGGTGAATAACTGGCAGTGAATAATTTATTGGATGAGTTTTGTCTCTTCTTTTCTCACAAATTGCAAAAATAGTACAATTTTCTCAGATTTATTCAAAATGATGCACCAAATAATTTTGCTCTCTAGATTTTACACAAGCAGATCACAATGAATATTTGGTATTCAGCCTGCGTTGCTTTCTCTGATGGGACTCACAGCTCATATGGCATGTTTCTGAGCCCTATTGAATCCATGTAATTCCTAATACTCTCTAGTAATTGCTTACAGTTAACTGTTTCCACATACGCCCTGCCAGTAAACTCACTCACTAGAATACTTGCAGGTGCAAACAGTCAAAAAGAAAAAAAAAGCCAAGTAATCCCATTCCCCAGAGTTATGTTATCTCATATGTTATCTTGCATGAGGGTGCAAACTTAAGGTTGCCATTAATAACTATTATTATATTGCTAATAATAACGTTCAAAGGCCAAGTGGTTGCAGAAAGGAAAACTTGCAGTTAGTAACCAGGTCCAGTTTATGCAAACACAGCCTGACTCACAAAGCCCTATTCAGATGGAGAATGAGAGCTCCTTCTGTTGTCTCAGACCTGGCTCTTTCCAGCCCTAACTGGGCTGGGTGAGTTTTAGGATGAGTGTAGCCCAGGCTGTTTTCTGTACCAAAGCCTACTGTGAGAGTAAAAATAACGTGTCTCTCAATTTCCTTCAGGGTGACGCAAGACCTGATTTAAACCTTGGCTCTATGCACACACCACATTGCTCCTTTGGATACACTTCTATTTGCAGTTCATCAGTTACAGAAAAGAAGATGGGATAAAACCTGAGAGATGCTGAGTGCCATTGACTCCTATTGACTTCATAATTTAGATGTTTAGGGGCAAAACCCTTTGTAGGATCATGCTTGTACATGGCTTTTCAGTGTGCCAGTTGCCAAAGGGTCCATTCAAATGAAGAATCCGATGATTCTTTCCAAGTCTATCCCGTGACAGCGATGATATCATTTGCCTTAAATGGGAGGTGGTGACCTCTGACATGCATTTGCAAGTCTATACCCCAACTGCCCCGTTAATCACTAATGGTTTTCTGTAACAACCACCCCTCCTTTCCATTTGGAAACAGGTTCTTGAAAATCGCCTTGGATTTACTTAGAGGTAAAATAATCCTGAATAAAATGAATATACATTACAGCATACAATACACTGCGACTCCCTTGCACAAGTGGCATTGTTTGACAGAGACATTGGGCACCATGGGTATCATAAACAGAGTTGGAGCTAATGCTGAAATATGTGTATGCACTGGCCAAACCATTGCCTCTATCTACATTCTGTAGCTATCATCTCCCTCTGGTCCTTTTTTTCTGAGGGGGAAAAGGAGTGTTTTTCAGTGGTGCTAGCTCAACTGGGTTTGCTTAACATGATCGAAAAGCCCTGTCAGAGGTAAGCTAACACCTCTGAAGCTGTGTTCCCTGGCTGTGATGTAGCCTAGGGGGAAGAGAGCAGAACTTTGCCATCACATTTCCACATCATGTAGTGTTGGAAAACAAGCAGTACCTGCTATGCCCCTCTGCGTCAGATCTGGTAGATGAGCTGCAGCTAAAAGAGAGAGGAGATCACATAAGGAACTGTGCATCGGGTACTGCAAAGTGCTGTCAGTGATGGCACAGACTGGGCCTTCGGTGCACTGAGCCAATGATGTATTTTTGTCATGGAGCTTTCTTAATCTGCGTAATGTGCAATCCACTAGACCTCGTGGCTTCCAGGGCATATCCTGCTTGACGCCCTGGGTTCAAGGTGTTCCAGAAAGGGCTTGATATCAGAAAATAGAAGCTGCTTTGCAAAAAAAGAGGCCCTTAGGCCATATGTAATGGATGCAGAGATAAAAAAGTTTCTGTCCAGTAAGCAACAACATATCTCCAGTGTGCTGAGTCAGGCCCGAGGCTTCCAGTTCATGTGTTCCAGGGGCAATTACAATGCATTTACAATGTACTGCTGTCATCTTTCTCCCCAGACATCCTGGCTCCAGTCTCATTGGGTTTCCATGGGAACCACAACAGCTCTGCCAAAACTCACACCTTATAAGACCTTTTGAGTGGAAACTCCATCTGTGTAATTTCCACATTTAAGAAGCTGCCCCCTTCCCCAGATACCCTCTTCCCCAGCCCCAGCCTCCCTTGTTATCCGACAATCCTTTTGTCGAGAGATTAGACAGCCCCACTCATTTCAGCATTCGGGTTGTTCTCCAGCTCTGGGCTGTGTTTGCCATTGGCATTTTCAATGGAGCCATTGATAGTATTGCTAGTTAGTTTTGGCGTCTGGCTCAGCTGCTCTGATACCTTGAATCAGAGACACTGGCACTTACCCGAGCCACATCTAGGAATAAAGCGTTTCATGAGGAATACAAGCTCCGAGTCCTGGTAAATGCAATTGAACCCTCACAAGGACTGATTTGAGTAATTCCCTTATCTCCAGATGGTCACTGCACCAGATACATAAGGCAATGAACTTCCCAAGGCAGACGCCTGCACAGTAGAGCATTTTCTGGGCTGTCGGGGTAGGACCTCAGGGAGCTTGTAACTTCTCCCTGTTTCTGTGCCGGCCCAGCCCCAGCATGAATTGGAGCAGCCTAGGTGCTGCTGTAATTTATGCCATTGGTGGAAGGTCCCTAAAATGCCACTGTGTCCCCTCCCTTCCCCCAGGCTAATCCCTGTATTGGGGAATATGGTGAGGACACATCCAGCTGGTGCAGGGGCTGCCTTGGCTGGCTTTATGCCAGTGGAAAGCTTCTCTCCACAAATTAATTCTGCTCATGTCATTTGCAGCCAGAATCTGGTCCTCAGCTTAGCAAGGACAGAACCAAGGTCCCAGTGTCATGACTTGTGGGTTCTGGTTGATGAGTCCTAACATTCTGTGAGATGTTGGACTTTTGTAGCTTGCAAATGTACAAGTCACACATTTTATAGACCAGCTGGTGGGAGATCTTTTTTTAAGCTCTTATTTGAAAGTGGCAGTGAAACTGTGAACGTTTCTTATTCCCGAGCTTCTCACTTATTTTAACCATGTCTGTTCTGAGTCACTGTTAATGGATTAGTTACGTCTCTCTCTCTTTCACTTTAAAGTTAGGAATAAAGACAAAGGGATATTAGATATAGCAAGGGCTATTGACAGAGAAGAAAGTTGGGAAACATAGACCTTTTACAGGGACTATCTCAGGTGATGCGGGGAATCTTGGCAAGACCATTGTGTGTTTTTTTTTACCCTGAAGTGAACAGCTTAAATTTCTGATGATGTAATAGTATATACTGTGATGGGTTCAGTCACAGAGACCCCCTTGGGACTGTCACCTGACATGCTGAAACTACCTCTGAGCCCGTTTTCCCTGTCAACTTGGGACTCCAGAACCCTGTCTTGTTGAGCGAGACTTGCAAGCCTGCTGCAACACAGACGCAGGGTCTGAACCATGTTCCCAAAGCTGCAGGCTTTTACTGAAAACCACTCAGCAGGTACTCCTGTCTCCAGCACCCAGCTCCCAATGGGATCCAAATAAATCTGTTTTACTCTGTATAACGCTTATACAGGGTAAACTCATAAACTGTCCGCCCTCTATAACACTAATAGAGAGATATGCACAGCTGTTTGCTACCCCAGGTATTAATAACTTACTCTGGGTTAATTAATAAACAAAAGTGATTTTATTAAGTATAAAAAGTAGGATTTACGTGGTTTTAAGTAATAACAGACAGAACAAAGTAAGTTACCAAGCTAAATAAAATGAAACACGCAAGTCTAAGCCTAATACATTAAGAAACTGAATACAGGTAAATCTCACCTTAGAGATGTTTCAATAAGCTTCTTTCACAGACTAGACTCCTTCCTAGTCTGGGCCCAATCCTTTTCCTTGGTACAGGCCTTGTTAGTTCCAGCAGGCATCTTAGGTGAAAAGCAGAGGATTCCACATGACTGGGTCCCATTTGTTCTGTTCCACCTCCTTTTATAGCTTTGGCACAAGGCAGGAATCCTTTGTCTCTCTCTGGGTTCCCCCTCTCCTTGTAAATGGGAAAGCACCAGGTTAAAGATGGATTCCAGTATCATGTGACATGTTCACATGTCCTGTGAGACTTCATTACCCACTCCCTGGCACACACTTATACAGGAAGGCTTACAAGGAAAACAGAGCCATCTACAACCAATTGTCCTAGTTAATGGGGCCATCAAGATTCCAAACCACCATTAATGGCCCACACTTTGCATAACTACAATAGGACCTCAGAATTATATTTCATATTCCTAATTTCAGGTACAAGAATGATACATTCATACAAATAGGATGAACACACTCAATAGATTATATGCTTTGTAATGATACCTTACAAGAGACCTTTTGCATAAAGGATATTCCAGTTACATCATATTTACTCTTATAAACATATTTCCATAAACGTATGCAGTGCAATGTCACATATACACACTAGGAGAGAGAGATCTTTGCTAATGGTCATGACTGGCATTTATAATAATGCCTTTTATACAAGGCTCTCTAAGTGTTTTGCAAACTATCTGTCTGAGATCACTTCACCCACCACTGAAATGCAGCCCGCGCTGGAGCGGAAAAGGACAGATGATTAACAGTGCACAGCGACACTCCATAACAATTTGGAAGACAGAGTGAAGAACACAGTATCCAACTGAAACTGCAGGGTAATTTAGGGAGGCAGAATGAATACCCACATTAGAACTTAGCCAGCACAACCTGGTTAACATCCCAAGTCTGGTAAGAAGTGCCATGGAATCTTTCATGACCACAGCAGTCAGGGCCTTCGTTTTACCTCTCCTCCCAAAAGCAGCCTTTCACGAGGAGTGTAACTGTGCTCATTGTTTCCATTCGAAAAATTGACAAGTGCTGACAAACTTCTTCATCAGATCTCATGAAAGCTCAGCAGTAGATGTCTGTCACCAAGGCATAGTAATTAGGAACAGCCAGCCCGTTGATGTCATTGACAGAGATTGCTACATTGACAGGCAGAGACTAGTATTTGGAAGCAAGCTTGCATCTTGTGCTGTCCAGAGCATTGGAGATGAGGCTATCTCCTTCACCTACCAAGAGAAGAGGTTCATGTGTATTTTTTTTTATATCCTTCTTATCTTGTGCACTTATCGCTTCCCCCAAAATCTGTATAAATGAGATTAGGCTTGATTAGGGCTCTATTCTGAAACTTCTTCTGGGTCTGTCTGTTAACTTGGTAACTGTGCATATTAATTATTATTATTATTTTATTATTTTATATTGCCGTAGCACCTAGAAGCCCCAATCACAGACCAGACCCCCATTGTGCTAGGTACTGTACAAACAGAACAAAAAGATATTGCCTGTCCCAAAGAGTTTACAATCTAAGAAGTAATTGTAATCTAAGTAATTACAATCTAAGCATCTTGATTCATGGCACCTGTCTGGGGAGGGGAAGAAATACTCTGTTATTGCTATTTATTATTTAGATTGCAGTAGCACCTTCTATGTATGAGACCTTTTCTTAACACTGGGGGTAACATAAACCTGCCGTGGGAGAGCTGACACTCTAAAAAGACAATACAGACAAAAGGGAGAATACGGAGTAGGATGGTGACAGGTCAAAGCTTATTAATTACATATATTTTGTCATTGTTGCTTTTTTAAATTAAAGACTCTAAATTGCTGCAGAATTCAGCCTTCTGATCTGCCTCCTATATCCATTTCTGGCTCCAGTTCCAATCTCTATCTTCCCCTGTCTCCAACATTCAACATCCTCCCTCCACCCAGGTGAGCAATTCACTCACAAGATAAATAGATGAGCTAAACTCTGATCCAGTGGAGTGCTTACACATGTTTAACGTTAAGCATGAGAGTAGTCCCATTCCACAGCCTGAGCCCCGGTCTACACTACAAACTTATATCGGTATAATTATGTTGCTCAGGGAGCTGGAAAATCTACACCCCTGAGTGATGCAGTGATACCAGCCTAACCTCTGGGGAGGATGAGGCATCTTCACGAAGTGCTACAGCCGCGCAGCACGGTATGTGTAGACAAGTCCTTAGTCAGCTAGTTTCTTGTAGGGGTTGTAGGAGAAGTGGGTTTCTGGAAGGGATTTAAATGAGGAGGAGGTTTGCAGATCAACTGAGGAAGGACTTGGGGGGTGGCATGGAAGGAGGCACACAGATGTTTTTGGGAGAAGCAGACAATATATCTTCTTATTGCATAGACTACCCTTGATAACACCAACAAGACTGGTTATGTCAAGTCAAGTAATCCAGAACCATGAGAGCCATCAGTGGTTTCCAAGAGGCTGTCGTGAGACTTTCAGCAAGGCAGGAAATGAAAAATAGACAAATTCAGTGTCTGATCTTCATTGCTGTTCATTCCCATGCAGTGGTGAGAGCTGAGATTGTTGTTTTCCCTCAAGTGGATTTCATGGCTCCCATAACATCTTTTAGAAGCTGCAGACATTCTAAGTCCTTCCTTTGTTCAGCTCAACGAAAACTGCGCACAGACATGGCTGGCTGAAAGTATGCTCCTTCTGAAGACCTGTTCCTGCAGTCAAAGATGATTTCAGAAAGAATCTCTTTCAATTCCCTCATCCACTAGAGACTGATTGACATTTGAAATGTTACTTTCAACTGAAACTTGCCATTTCTAGCCCACTTGGGCCATGAACTTCGGTGTAAAGGTTGTTTGTGCAGCATCCTAGATCATTGGACTATGGAAATTTTACAAACAAATGGAATGAAATATTGGTTCATGTAGGTCATATGAAGTGTTTCCCCTCACTCTGCCCCTCTTCTCCCTGCTCAAGTAGACCAGTGTGGCTGAACGATCTCTGAGTTAAGATCAAACTACGCATATCAGCACAAGACGTATTTCTTTGACGACAGAATGGGATATACTTCTGCACTGATCGGAAGTTCGGCGTTAACTGTTTATCTCATTTATCTATATGGCATTTCCCAAGAGAAGTATGCAGTCTGCATTTGGGGCAGCTCTTACCCAGTGAATACTCATTTCCCCCAAACACAAACTGAATGAAAACATTTTTCAGTTGGTTCAGTTTATGCCAAGACCTCCCAGCTGCTTTCAAACTTTTCCAGTTTAAAAAGTCAGTGAGATTCCACTGGGCCTATGCTAGGCAGCCCCTTTGATCCCAGCAATTGACTTGAGCTTAGCAGCAGTGCCCATAAATGAACAAACGAATGAGGCCCATAGCTGAGGTATGAATGGGGCTGAACAGAAGGGTGCCATTGCTAATATCAGTACAGCAATAAGGCCCTGTCTTAAGGACATAATGAATGGACTAAGGTTCTATTAGAAAATGAATCAGAGAAGTCTACCCCAGTATAGACAATCCATGAGTAGAGTTCCAGTAGAGACTCAATAATCTGTGAATTAAATGGCCTTAGCAAAAGAAGAAGGTAACATTGCTTTGGGCTACCCTTCCCTGCATCCCTTTTTATTTTACTCTGTGGCCCTTTTTCTTGTTTCTCTTCCTTTCCTCTCTCCCCATCTCTTCTTCCTGTCCTCACTCCAACTGTCTCATATTAATTCCCTGCATTTTTTTCACTGAAAGGGCTATACAGAGCCCTCCCAGTGCCAGGTTAAATTCCTAAAAACAACCTTGTTCTTCCTCGAGGAGACCCAAATACATTCATTCATTGACTGGGCCGTGAGCTGATACTTGATTTCCCCCCTCCTGGAGTTTCAGATACATTTTTATATTATTATTAAACTGCTCTAAAAGGACCAACAGATTGCCTGTGAATGACCACACAGTGGAATGCTACAAAGCTGCTATTCACGGCCAAGAAAATTGTACAATCCCAGTGGCGCAGCCTAAAGACAGCTCTTTATAAACCAAGTTGCATTAAAGGTCAATGGTCATAAACCACACACCATGCCTTCCAGGTTTTGAGTTTTTTTATAGTAATCAGAGCTTTTGACTATTGTAATGAAAGATTTTTCTTTGTTTGCTGAAGATTGCTGGGGAGGCAGCGTATCATGGTGGGCGATGAATGTCACCAGCAGTCGCATAGTCCTCATAGTTGTTACCCAGCCAGTAGTTGGGCTGGACAGGTTTGATGCTTGTTTTCTGTTTTTTGGATCACTGGGCTTGGAAAAGGAGATTGAGTCATTTGGAGTGAAGCTGGGAAAACAAAAGCAAACCTGCCAGAGAAACAGTGTTAGTCCAGTTGTGCACATGGCCTCCAAAAGGTAGAAAACCAATGAAAAGAGAGGGAGACGCTCAGTACTTGAACTCACCTGTAAGGAACAAAGTTCTTCCTCCACGATTGCCAGGCATGGCAAAGTGCAGGCCTCTGCTTGAGTGTTGAGTACCCAGATTCAGATCACTTTCTTTGTTCTGAGGAGGCCTGTAAGATGCCTTCTCTCCTGGCCCTGTTAGTCTGTCTGTCTGGGTTCTGCATCTGTCCCCTGCTGCAATAACCCCATTAGTTTCATCTAGGGCTAAATCTGTGAAGTCCTTAACTTAGTTTTAACCCTGTCTTTTTTCAAATAAAACTCCAGTGGATATCAAAGAAGGATTTGCCTAAGCATGGAATAAAGGCTTTATTATGGGGCCTCAGCAATGTGTTGGCAATGAGAATGATTCTCATGCAGGTAAAACCCCTGTTAATATCAACAAGAATTAGGACTGTGGAAACAGGTAAATGGCTTGTAATAGAATCTCCCCTGTGCTGCTACCTAGGAATCTCTAGGCACCAAGAAACGCGTTAAGAGTGGCATGCCCCCACCGTAACTTTGAATTCCCTTAGTTTCTCATTGATACTAAGTTTCATTCTCCCCCCATTTTCATAACTGCACTTGAAACATATAGCAGGCCAAATCTGTTTTGCAATAGGCAACCTATTACACAAAGTGCAATTGTCCATTTTAACATGAAGCACAGTACAAATGGAACTGACCATCAATTTCAAGGCATTCATACAGTATATTGTAAATGTACAGTCCTGCGCTACCTTGTCTCCTGGTGGGTATGGGTGTGTCGGGGGGGGGGTGGTACTTAATGGTGGAAAAGAAGCAAAAGTTGGTGTGTGCTTAGTGGGTGAATAGCCAGAGCACTTCCCAGCTAAGGTGGCGGGGATGTCCCTTGTCCCGTCTGAAGGATGTGATGTCAGTGCACTAACCATAAGCAGCTCTCATGACCCTTTGGTGACAGGCGGAGCATTTTCTTCCTTCTGGTGTCTGACACTGATTCCTTTGGCTAATGCAAGGCTATTTAGGGCCCTTGTCCAGAGGTAGCTCTATCTCTGTCTCCCTGCCTAACTTCAGTTAGCAGAGCTGGGGGAAGGTGTAGATGGTGCTTTTACTGGACTTGCCACAGACTGAGGCCCACTGGTGGGCAAGGCACAGAATTCCATTGTGTTGGAAGGCACGGGTGTGGCTGGTGGAGCGATGAGTGTCGCTGACTGACTATTGAGGGCCTGATTCTCTCTTGCCCGGCACCTTGTGGCATCATTTCCACCTGTGCCAAGTGGCTACAAAGTGCTGTCATTCAGATCTGGGAGTATTTTATACCTATCTTATCCTTGCGTAGCCCAGGTGCTGATGACAACACAAGGTGCAAGGCAGTGGGGAGCTGGGCCCTGTGTCTCAGTGATCAGCCCTTCCCAGGGTGAATGGCTCTAACACAGCAGCTACCAGGTGGCCTGTATGCTTGCTCAGGGACTGCACGAGAAACCGCACTTATTCGTTCTGGATTACTAGACTATAAAAGTTATTTTTAAGGCTCAACCTCGTGGGTCTTTATTGGTACTTAGTGATGACATCATTTCCTGTCTCTCAGTCACTTGCATCTCTCCAGTAAGTCTGTCTAATGGACTGCAGCTAATTGAGACAGCTCATGTGCTTTTATGTTCAAGGGAGCATGAAACAGCAGCTGTTTCTGGAAAATGTTAACATTTTCCTGTTTGATACACTCAACTGGAATTCATTTTACAGAAATGCTTCTTTTCCATCAGACTTCTGGGAGGGGGCTCCATAGAGGTACTTCCTGTCAGCTGCAGTTCATGACTAATATAATATAAAAAGCATCAGGGAGGCAGAATTTTAGCCCAGCTACTGCTTCAGGAAAGATGGCATTATTCTTATTTTATGGGCAATATTACATATGTAGAATTGATAGGCTGCAGTGAGTTACAAGGAAATAATTCCACTGAAGAGATCTGGTGAAATCATAAACCATGAGAATGCAAAGCCGGCGTCACCAGAAACCCACAGGAGACTGGAACTTATTCCACCATAATTTACTGCAGTCTATCCATTTGTTGGTGTTTGAGGTAGTCTCTTAACATTAAGAGTTAGTTTCAACATCTTAATACATTTGCTAGGGCAGTTGCTACAGTATGTTAGAATGATTTAAGCTGTTAAATGGATTCTAGACCCTTTTCAGAGTCAATGTTTGAAGTGGGATCATTTGAACGACAATTCCCAGAATGCTCCTGGAACCGACACATCTGAAAGTTCTCAAGAAATTCACACTTGGGAGCAAGGGCTTTTATAAAGTATGACTTCCCAGATAATGATTCATGCCATCCATATTTTATTATCTCCATGTGATGTCTACTTTGGTGCTAAGTGCCATTGCATAAAACAGAAAGGACAGTATTGATGCTCCTGAGCTGAGAACCCAAATAAGCTAGACTGTAACCCCAAAGGGACACCCTCAGGTGTGTGCATTAAAGCATGCCAACATGCTGCAGAACTTTTTGCTCTTTCCTGAAAGTTATATTGCATACATCTCCAAAACCAGGAGAGATGGGTGTTGAGCAGGCTGGGGTATTCGAGATCAGCAGGAATGGGAAGGAGTTTGAGCCTCAAAGTCTAAGTGACATCAGATGTACAACTAGGATGTCTGAGGGTGCGGCTGTTCAGCTGATAAAACAGGGTAGCAGGGTGAGTTTCTGCTCCTGTATTCTTCTGCGCACACACACAGACTGCTCAGACACTCTGATTGTAAACACCACGCAGTATTCCCCTGCCGCCTTTACAGCATTGTGCAGTTCCTTATTTAGAACTGCATATCATCCTCAGACCCCTACGGCAAGGAAAGGAGAAAGAGGAGATTGCTCTTGGACTGACTCTAGAGTTTGGCTTTCTTGCCCCCTCTCGCCTGGTACTTCCTTCCTGTGCCTTTTCTACTTTCTGGCCTAATGGGTTAATTAGCCTTGGACCTTTCTCCAGCCCAACCCCAGTCTATTAATTAGGCACAGCTATTATCATCAGGTTTACTCCCAAATAACTGGAGTTCTGCCCAGCAATCTGTCACAGGGAGTATTCAACTTTTTGGTGTTCTTTTTCTCCTCCTTCCATCCGCTCCAGATTTCGCCACTGCACTTCTGTCCCCGCTCTCTCAGTCCAAGTTCTGCAACACTGGCTGGGAGAGGACAGCATATCATTTCCTCTCACACACTCATGATGGAAATACGTTCAGTCAGTCTGTAGTTAGGGTTGTGACTATCTTTCCATTGCAAGCCAAATTTTGGCCTTTGCCTATAAGCCCTTCAAAAAAAAGTTGTGCTTCACACATCACTTGTGTGGTGTGTGGCTAATTGTTGGATGTCTGCAAAATTTGAGATGTCTCTGGTGAGCTGTTTCTAAAATATAAATTTTAAGGAAAATCTAGGTGAAATTGCTTCTTGAAAAGCCTTCTAACTTTTTCTGTCTTGTCAAAGCTCAGAAAGGTCTTGCACTAGAGCAGTGTTTCCCAAACTTGGGACGCCGCTTGTATAGGGAAAGCCCCTGGCGTGCCGGGCCGGTTTGTTTACCTGCCGCATCCGCAGGTCCGGCCGATCGCGGCTCCCAGTGGCCGTGGTTTGCTGCTCCAGGCCAATGGGAGCTGCTGGAAGTGGCGCGGGCCAAGGGACATACTCGGGAAACACTGCACTAGAGATTTCACATGTATATCCTTTAAGACGCCTCAACAAATTGTAGTTGGCCAGGACAATTTCTGGTAGAGTAAGATTCTTATATTTGGAGGGCTTCGATATTTATATGGATGACAAGAATATCCAGAGTTATAATAGTAAATATTTAAAAAATAAACAAGACTTGTGGCAAGGTTTTAAACCCTCATGCTTCAGGGCTTAAACTAACATCTAGCTATTAGGGTTAGGAGGAAACACACCCTGAGTGCAGATTATCTGATACATTGAAACTCTATTGGAGACAGTTATCTTCTCTGACCCATCCAGTACTGGCGGCTGTTGGTGACAGAATACTAGCCTAGATAGACCAATAATCTGGTCCAATATGGCAACTCCTATGGGCCTGTGGTTTAATTAGTTAAATATTTGATTGCGTGCTTCCACTGTCAGGGGCGATGAAGGGAGCTGTCTGTCCTTGGCCTAGCCTTCACTTCTAAAAAAGGTGCATTTTTTACCTCAGGATTACTAGTGTGATCTATTCTGAGGTAAAAACGCAATGAAGACAAGGCACTTTAGTTTGACTGTGGGGTAAACTAACTAGGCAAGGTCAACTCCAAGCGGAGATAGGGTGCTTACCTCACAGTAGAACTAAAGGGCATGATCTTCACTGTGTTTTTACATCAGAATAGCTCTCTGTGTTAATTACCTCCAGATAAAAAACACACCTTTTTTAGGAGGGAAGACAAGGCCCTGGTCCTCTGCAGCGCAGTGTTCTAAGAAACACTCAAACACTAGTACTGCACATTGGCCTCTCCATGGAGCGCAATGCCCATGTTTTATTCTTGCCAAGTAATTGCTTTCTCTGAAAATATAGACCAGGGATCAGCAACCTTTGGCACACGGACGGTTTGTTTACACATCTCTCGGCCCACGCAGCTTCCCGAAGCCCCCATTGGCCTGGAGCGGTGAACCACGGCCAGTGGGAGCCACAATGGGCCGAACCTGTGGATGCGGCAGGTAAACAAACCGGCCCGGCCCGCCAGGGTGCTTACCCTGGCGGGCCGTGTGCCAAAGGTTGCCGATCCCTGATATAGACAGTGTTGTGATGCTCTTTCTGAGAGAGAGAGAGAGAGAGATGGGGAAAGAGAGAGCTGCAGAGAAGGAGGTGAGAGAGATGCAGACATTTATTTCAAGACATGCATGCTGAAAAGTTCCTACTTTCTGAGGAGTCATTCCTCAGAATTAGACAAGACAGAGAAAGAAATATAGCATTGAAGTGGATGGGGAACCAAGGCACAGAGAGATCCAGTGACTTGTCTGAGGTCACGCAGGATGTCTTTGAAGAGTGGGAAATGGGGACTCGGTCTCCTTAGCCTTAGACCTGTGCACTAACCACCAGGCCGCCCTTTCTTTCCATCATCTTGCTCTGAATTTCCAGATTATAGCAAAACCAGAATTGAAGTGAGATTTTTGTGTGGTTTACCGTGCAATTGTGGGTGCTTTGTATAGCTCATTGCGTGCCCCAACGACACAGGCCCTTTCTTGATGGTGGCTGGGGGAGGGAAAGGTGTCTTTCTTTTTTAAAAATAATTATTCAGTCTTCTTGTTTTCTTAGAGACTGAGCTTTGCCTGCAGATTCTACAAATCCAGACTAGCTGCTTTGTGTCAACAGAGCAATCTGTGACGCTGGATGCAAAATAAAATAAAACCAACAGTGTATAAATCTATATCTCCAACTGCTTCAGTCTAATATAGGCTTCCCTAAGATGAATTCTCTGCTGTTCCCCCTCCGGGACACAGCAGTCTGCATAACAGCGTCCCACGGGAGAGAGTATTTGTGAAAAGGATTTTTTTCATAACCAGTTAAGGCATGTCTGTGGCTACCATTAACTAACAGCATGCCTATGGCTAGTGACATAAAGATATTGTAGCTTGGTAAAAAGCAGCAAAAGATCATTTGATGATATTGGTTCCCTATAATTTGTTACGGAAGATATTGGGTTGGAGCTTTTTAAAACGCTGCAATATGCTTGGTTGTCAGTATTGGCCCAAACAGTTCCAAAAATCAACATCACTGGTCATATTCCAGGCATGTGGAGACTACACAAGCAGCACCTATGGCTCCCTAACTAGCAGATATTACCGAGCAAAGAGTTACTTTTATGCCTGGTTCCCACTGCAGCCTTCCCTACCTAAGTGCCCAAATAACCTGATCCATCTTCCGGCCCAGCCTCACCTAAGGAGTCTGATGGGCTTCTCTGATGTTGTGTAATTCAGAAAGGCAGAAGGGGTTCACAAGACAAGCATTTAATCGTCTTCTCTTCAAACCAAACAATCTCAGATTTCCTTAGTCTCTGCTTCTCTGTCAGCCCTTGCATTCTATTTACCATTCTGCATTGTATCCTGTCCACCTGTACCTAACTCCAAACACGGTGACCAATCCTGGGCATTGTATTCCAAATGAGGTCACATCAGTGCTTTATAAGACTGGGACTTGTACAGCACACCCCTCTTGACACCAACCAACTTTCTATTAGCCTTCTTTAGTGTTGCTGACCCTGGCCTGAGAATGCAAGCATGGGAGTCTATCATTGTGTCCAGTTCCTTTTCCTCTAATTCACTGCAATTTAAATTATACTCAGTTTGGGCTCTATTTCTGTCCCTATCTGATCCTTTCTCCTTGTTGGCCACATGCATATATTCAAAGAAACAAGAATGTGGTAATATTTTAGAGCCAGATTTGCTGGCAGGTTAGCCACAGAATTTGCATGCACAAATATATCTGATAGGCTATTTGCTTGTGCAGTTACCTGATTTGCATGTATGAAGGCTGCCATTTTGGCTAACACGTGGGCTCTCCAGAGCTGCATGACTGAGTCTCTACTGCTTGAGCTGAAAAGCCAGGCTTTGTAGCTGGGGGCTGGAACAGATTCACATCCTCTGTGAATCCAGCACAGAGGGGAATACATAACACTCCCTGAACAGTGGGTCACACATGCAAAGTGAATTAATTGCACATGCAAATGAGATGTGTAAAAGCGCACCCATCCTCTCTGATAATCTGGGCTGTTAGGGAAAGGTCCTGTTTATACAGCAAATGCTTTATTCCCTGTAATGAAATGAGCTGGAGTGAAGCCTCCATATTCTTTAATTGTTTTATGAAGCATGTTTGCTTGAGTTTGAGGAGTCCTCTGGGACACCCATACTTTCCCCATTTTTCTTTCCCCACTATCCTTAGTGCCAGTTGAATGCAGACTCTCACTCCATCCCAGTGGGCTCAAAATGTCTCCCACCAGAGCTGTCATGTCCAATTTTACACTGGCCAGAGATTGGGTCACTGGAGAACAAACTGATGTGCATCCACCTCCCCACACTCCCGGGGCTATATGGAGTGTGAGGTACTGCACTCAGAGCCTCAATGCTGCTCCTGGCCCTGGTCTACACTGGGGGGGGTGTCGATCTAAGTTACGCAACTTCAGCTACGTGAATAACGTAGCTGAAGTCGACGTACTTAGATCGACTTACTGTGGTGTCTTCACCACGGTGAGTTGACTGCTGCTGCTCCCCCATTGACTCTGCCTGCGCGCTCGAGTATAGGAGTCAACGGGAGAGCACTCGGGGGGGTCGATTTATCGCGTCTAGACTAGATGCGATAAATTGATCCCCACTGGATCGATCGCTGCCTGCCGAGCCGACGGGTAGTGTAGACATAGGCAGCATAACGCCCTGCATCTGGACCAACAAGCCACTTCTTATTGTAAAGTACATTCCAAATTGCCAAGGAGATACAGCTTGTTCTCAATTCCATGGGTCTGAATGCAAAATAACTCTGCTGGTTTTCAGTGGGAATCACTGTGGATTTGCACCATTGTAAGTGAGAGCAGAATTTGTTTCCACATAGGAGAATGGAATGGTTCAATTGCTATATAGATAATATAAACGGCTGGTATTGCCTCTGCTCCTGTTTAAGAACAGTTGATTTTGAGCTACTTTAAATAAAATATGGCATGGGATTGAATGGCAAAGTTGTGTAGCCCCTTAGCAGAAAGTGCTGCTCGTTTGTTTATTTTAAGAGAGAGCAATCCGAGAAGAACATCCAAGAGAATTCCCAAGAGGCATCAGGGGCTCGGTTGGAGCGTCCAGTTCCTTCTCTGAACCAGCTCTCAGATTCCATGAATCCTGCTGCCTCCATACGTCTGTCTCCAGCCCAGTGAACAGGGCTCTGCAGTCTGGCGTTGTGACAGACTGTAACTTCTTGAGACTCAAAGACTGGAAGTGTTCTAGGCATAAGGAAACAGTGTTTCACAGAAGCCAGTTTCCAGGGCCTTCTCCCCACAAACTCTGTGATTATGTCATGTCTCCAGTGAGGTCAGTGTACATTTATCTAAAGAGAGTTTAAATCATGCTAGGGCTTCTTTCTCTTTCTCTCAGTACATTGCAAGGTCACCACCAGAAGCATACAGTGAGGTTGCTTCACACCAGTGTTCCTTTCTTTGAGGGCCAGATCTCTCCCCCACCCTCCACACACGCCCCCACCCCCATCTCTGGAAAGAAAGGAGCTTTTGTTCCGTGCCTATAGCAAGTAGAGAGCTTTAGGAGTGTAAATAGAAATGGCAAATTGACTGAAATCTGAAGCCTCTCGCTCTTCTGAGGGGGCCAAAAGTAAACTACTGATTCCAGCCAGTCTTGAGAAGCCCTCTTTTTTTTTAAAAAAAAGAAGTCAACAGTTTGGCAACCTTGTGTTAAAGATGTATATTTTCTCTCTAGAAACAATAAACTATGTTAGTAATGGGAAAAGCTGAGGTCTGGGTTGGCCACACACTGAGAAGTTTGGCTGATTCTCCACACTGCACCCCCACTATCTGAGTTGAGTTTCTTGAATCTGCAAAGCTGGGCTGGAAATCTCACTTCCTGATGAGATTTCTGGTGATTTCCGCTTCTGTTGGGGCCAGAAGTACAGATGGAACAAGCGTTCTTTGGGTATTTTGGCACTTCCTTCCCAGTTCCATCCAGAACTTGGAGAGTGCAGAAGGTGTAAGGAGTGCGGGGCAATGCCCTTTGCCACATTGCATCAGTGCCTCTGCTCTCTCACTGCTGACCTGCAGAAGTAAGGGACTAATCTGGAGTTTCAAACTCGATTCCCCGTTTGGCAAAGCATGACTGACCTGACCCAGCTTTGACCAATCTCGTCAGAATTGAAAATTAACATCCTGAAGAACGATGTGGCTGGAGATCTGGACAGAGATAGCAATGCCCTTTCCTCTGCTGGAGAAACGAGCATGGGCCATGGGTTGTGTTTGAATCCTGCCTGGTCATGGTTTGGGTTAACTCAGCTCCATCCTAATCTCCTGTTGGAAGAGGGAGGTTTCTCAAGCAGGTTATAATGAGAGGCGATCAAGGAGGGGGGCAGTGTTCAGATCAGGACTAGGTTTAAATTAGGGATCAGAGACTGGCCTGGAGATACTAAATTCTCACCAGCAGTCCTTGCAATATTTGGCAAGCTTTGGCCATAGCCAGTAAACACTAATAACAGGATATGGACTCATAGACTTTAAGGTCACAAGGGACCATCATGATCATCTAATAGCACGAGAAGATGTCAGAAAAGAAAAACAAGGGGGAAAATAAATAGCATCCAGCTTCACCTCACAAAACCAAGCTACTAAAAGACCCTGAGGGTGAGCTGACTTCAAAGAAAGCAGAGGAAAGAAAGCAGAAATCGGTCCAGCCCATTGACGTCCCCCACGCATCTGATACCAAACAACTCCACTGATTTATATTTCCTCCCATCTCCTTTCCAGCTCACAGACAGCAATTCCCCTGCACACATTCCCCTCTGTGCACCCCCGCCCATCCGCATCCCCCGCACCCCAGACCTGCTGCAGGCAGTGTCCTGGCAGCAGTTATGCAGACATTGCTGATTCATATGTCATCACCCTAAACATGCCTCTCCCGAAATGTTCAGTCCTTTGGATCTGCCTTGTTGCACATTGCTGGCTATCTACAGGGCCAAGTGCTTGTGCTGGCATGAAGTAGGGTACTGGGGCCAATGCTGTGGGAATGAGAATGGAAGACATCCCCCACCCTGACACACAACACCCGCCCCCTCTTCTCTTGTGATGAGGAGCGGGGAGGATAGCGAGACTAGAGGAGAGGTGAGGTGCAAAGTAGGAGCTCTTTAGTGCTTTAGGATGAATGCTGCACAGATACCACCAGGCTTGAGGGCCAGGCTGAATGGAATCCTTTCACATCCACCTGACGGCAGAGGGATTGAATAGGCCCCCAAGCAGCACACAGTGACAGCCCTCTTAACCCAGGAGATACAATGTACTGCTCACATGGCTCAGGAATCAAAATAAATATGTTCTTGCAAAGACATGACAAAGAGGCTTTTAGTGATTAAACACACCTACCCAGGCTCAGGTGGGGGAGTGGAGGTCTGGGAGCAGGACGCTGCTTTCTCTTTGCTTTCCACATCACACTGCTCTTTCACTGAACCCAACCTTGGGAGGGGAACATTTCCAGACACACATTTCCCCAAGGGTAAATAGAGCTGATGCAACTCCTAGGTTTGTTCTGAAGCAAGAGGCAATTGAGGGATCTGGCAAAAAAACAACCAGGCAGATGGGATTAAAGGAAACAAAAAGGGGTCAAGAGGGATGCGGTGAGCCCGTTTGGGTGGACCAGAGATGATGGTGTTTTCCTGTGGCTACAGTTGCTTAGGTTCAGTAAAGAGGGAGCAGGATTCTTGCCAAACTGGTTTGGTAGCAATTGCAACAGCAGGAAACACATTATAAGGACCTGTCATTATAAGGACTTGTCATTTCACATTCATTGACATTCATTGACAGTTTGGAGTCACCGTCCTTGCACAGTTCCATGGATCTTCCCCTGAAGCACCCAGCATTCCTTAGAGATCGGGTTTCCTACTAAGTAGCTGATTGGTCTGCCCCAGGCTAGCAACTCCTTTCTCCTTAAATACTTTCGGGGCTTTCCCACTGTACACCAGCAGAATACGCTGCAGTTACTATATAACGGAGCAGAGTTGTCCTATGTACTCTCTATGGCAGTGTTTTACTGTACTTATTGGAGTGGTACTCTGATTGATGAAAATGGCATTGCACTGTGGGGAAATGGTTCTGCATTAATAGAAGTAACTCTGTTAATTTGTTTACCACCATTAAGGTTTGTGTTCCCAAATGAAGATTATCATTGTTCTAGGGAGCAAGGAGATACTAAAATTTCTGCCAGGAGGTTGTGCAGGGAATACTGCAAAACTTGGCCTTTCTGCTGAAATCTCTCTTAGGAATGGGTTCCAGGGAGAGGAACCACAGAACTCTGGTTCCTATCTAGCTTCACAGTACATAAGAACGGCCGTACTGGGTCAGACCAAAGGTCCATCCAGCCCAGTATCCTGTCTACCAACAGTGGCCAATGCCAGGTGTGCCAGAGGGAGTGAACCTAACAGGTAATGATCAAGTGATCTCTCTCCTGCCATCCATCACTACCCTCTGACAAACAGAGGCTAGGGACATCATTCCTTACCCATCCTGGCTAATAGCCATTAATGGACTTAACCTCCATGAATTTATCCAGTTCTCTTTTAAACCCTGTCATAGTTCTAGCCTTCACAACCTCCTCAGGCAAGGAGTTCCACAGGTTGACTGTGCGCTGTGTGAAGAAGAACTTCCTTGTATTTGTTTTAAACCTGCTGCCCATTAATTTCATTTGGTGGCCCCTAGTTCTTATATTATGGGAATAAGTAAATAACTTTTCCTTATCCACTTTCTCCACATCACTCATGATTTTATATACCTCTATCATATCCCCCATTAGTCTCCTCTTTTCCAAGCTGAAAAGTCCTAGCCTCTTTAATCTCTCCTCATATGGGACCCGTTCCAAACCCCTAACAGTAGGGGTTGAAAGCATGAGCATCACTTCAGGTATCTGGTTAATAATATAAGCATTGCTGAAACCCCAAGAGACATTTCAGCAATGAAAAGTGAATGGAATTGAAAGAGGAAGAGTGGTAGATTTGGGGGCAAATATGTAGAAGGCTACATCCAGGTTTTACGGAGTCATTGAAGAAAAAAAGATGAAATTGAATGAGTAAAGAATTATTAAACTATTAAAGATTATGTACACCTCGCAAGCGATCCCTGATATTCCAAACCAGTAAGAAGAGTTGAAGAGAGAACTCCAGACTGGATGGAGCGAGTCTGTCTTTGGAAAGTAGAATAACACGAAAACAGTGATGAGGCTTTGTGTGTCCTGCCATTAAAAATGCGGACCCCCTTCAAGATGGAGGAGGACAGGCAAACAAGCCCATGAACAAAGGAGAAAAGCAAGGAGAATAATGTCTTCATCTGAAGACTATAAAGAGGCTAATGACAGCAAGACAGGTTGTGCCACAATAAAAGAATGTAGGGGTAGGACATTACCTAGAATGGAGAATAGTATGCCTAGCAAGGGAAATCAGTCATGCGGACTACTTCTCCTCTTCTTGGGAGACTGTATATTATTTTGCTCCATATGTAATGGATACCAAAAGACAATATAAAGATGTCAACCTCCCCCCACTTTTTTTTTTTTTTTTTTGCATCCAGCTGATCTAAAACATTAAGACATGAGAGGAGAGCTTCAAAGAGTCATAGATTTTAAGACCAGAAGGAACAACTATGACCATCTAGTCTGACCTCCTGCGTAACACAGATTATAGAATGTCACCTAGTGATTCCTACGGTGGAAGGAATTGTTCTTCCCAACTAGGTAAGTAAAGATTATCAAGCCCACATTTTATGGTTAAACTAGAGCATATCTTCTAGAGCTAGGACCAGATTTTCAAAAGACCTCAGCACCCAACGTGAGACTTACGACCACATTTTCAAGAGCTCAGCTCCCACTGTGCTAAGCTCTTCTGAAAATACGGCTATGTATTTTGGTGCCTAAAATGGGACCTGAACTCTTTTGAAGACCTTGCCCTGATTATGGGTGCTGAAAATCAGGCCCCTCTTGTTTTCCTACCCTATAAAACCAGGCGGCTTATTCCAAAGCCTGTTGGAAATCTGGGTGAAACCTCCATTCCACTCCTGTCTCCTTCTGCACTCGCTTTGCATGAGCATTTTCCATTTTTGGAGCCAGGCCTGGAAGAATAAGGCAACTGGTTAGTTTAGATAATAAGGGCTCTCTGATGCATTGGTTTGACAATGTACCCAAAGTGCTCGAATTTGCTGAACAAAGTATGAGTCACTGCTCACATTTTCTACTAGTTAATGGAACACAAATCCTCCGACTCTGGCAAAATTTTGGCCTGACTGTTTTTTCTTCCTTCTCAGCAGCCTTGCCTAGCTGGTATTTTTAGCAGCTCCAACCAACCTGGCATTTCATTCCCAGCGGCTGACATCCCAAGCCTCTGGTTCTAATTTCCTAGCAGTGGAGCTGCTGAGACAGTGGAGGAAGTGGCAAGGCTACTTCATCCCACCGCCTGGCTGCCGAACAGTAAGGGGATGCATTTCAAACAACGTCATGTACTTCCTGAGTTGCATTCAGGAATGGTTGCATCTCTTTCTGTTTTGGCATAAAATGAGCTCAATTATCTAAAAGAAAAAGAAATCCCTCCCAGCCTACCAAGAAATGAGGAAAGACATAAGGAGAAAAGCTCAATTGTTGTAAAATCAGAGGAGACAAATGGATTCAATTGATCTGATTTTTTCCCCCCATCCAGACTGTAGTATAAATGTCAACTAATGACAAGAATAAGCTGGCAAAGGTGGGAGCAGTTAGTGCAAATCCCTCAATAAGTCTGTCTCCAAGCTAGCCAATCCAATGGGTTTGTGGTTTATTTGGCAAAGATCTGTGTCCCGTTTATCACAGGCTGTCGATCTTCCATACAGCCCTTCCTAACAGAGATTAATTAGGCTAGATGTCAAAGAACTGGCTAATAACAGACTGTGCTCTCAAAGTAGGTAACTATATTAATCTATGTGGCTAAAACCCCCAATAATAATTTGCATGCACAGTATATATAGCTGCCTGTTAAATACAGTAGTATTGTCAAGAGGTATTTCTATTTAGCTTGTTTACTCCCAGACCATTTGGGCTCAGATGTCTCTATGTTCTCAGCCTAAATGTGGTATAAAGTGAGAGGCAAGGATCCAAAGAGCGGGGCAGAAGAGAAATAATCATGCTGGGCAGTTTTCATGAAAATAAAATCTGGGGCCACCTCAATTTAACAGCACCACATTTCTGATTTTAAACCTGGGCAATAAGAAAAGGAGGATGACCTCAGATTTCTATGGAAAATCTGGCTTGGGAGCACATTTAAGACTAAAATGACTCTTGGGGTGTTGTTCCTGGGGACAGATGAAAGATTTGATTGTAGAAATTCCTCCTTATTGGAAAAGACCCAGAGTCTGATGTATGTGGAGTTATCCAGTCCCGTGAAGCATGGAAAATTTTGTTGAGTAATATTAGTAGGGGGTTTCGCTTCTTTCTCAGTTTGTGTATGAGCAGATCCCAATTTCATAGGTTTTGTTATTCGCAAACATTTCCCTAAGAACTTGGCTGAACAGTTCTCAGACTATGGATCTGTTTGCAAACTCTTTGTATTAACTAATTGTTATTCGCAATTTGTTAATTGCATTGTGTCATTGGTCATCTGAGTCACATGATATTTTTTCTGATCCCTGATTGGATTACTGGAGAGAATAACAAATAACAATGGATAGCAAATAAAACCTTCCAGGTAAAAGATTGCTAGGGCTAAAACTAGTGAGAATTTGGGGATTATCACTCATGAAGAATAGAATCCCACATCCCCAATGGATAGTATCAAATCAAACATGGAATTCAGATTCACGAAAAAATTCATTAATCTTTTTTTCATTTTTCAGTCAGCTCAGCTATTTGGTACCTTGGAAAAAGCAGATTTCCAGTGATCCGTCTTCTAGTTGGGATTGGGAAAGCTAAAGTGCCTGAAAGTCTAATCAGGGGTCCCCAACGCGGTGCCCGCGGGTGCCATGGCACCCGCCGGGGCGTCTAAGTGCACCCGCATACTGGCCTGCGGATGAGCATCCGCCGAAATGCCGCCGACAAGCAGCGTCATCCAGAGGCGTCACCGCCAAAATGCCGCCTTTCGGCGGTCACACCTATTGACGTTGCTGCTTGTCGGCGGCATTTCGGTGGATGCTTGTCCACCGCCACGGTCCTCCGTGGCTCGTCGTCTGGCGCCCGCCAGACAAAAAAGGTTGAGGACCACTGGTCTAAATTCTCCTTCAGTGCAGAGAAAAGCATACATCTGCTGCTAGAACAGCTCGTTTTTCATCCTGCCTTGTTTGCATTAGAGCTGTACAGAGAAAAGTAATTCCATTTCATCGAGGATTTCGATATCTTGACATTTGGTTTTCTTCCGATTAGGCAGGCTGCTGAGGAGCTGGGCAGGTGACTTGCTGGGAAACCAGGCAGGTTTTGAAAGCTGCCTGGCAAGCAGGGTTCTGGAGAAACTTCATCAAAATTGAACCTTCTCCATGGAACATTGTGAATTCAGCACACTGGTAAATTCCAACAACAAACTGTTTTGTTGGAATTTTTCTGACCAGCTGTAATGCAGATTCATGAAATCAAAAAATGGATTCTGTGATGGTTTGAACCCCAGCCAAAGGTATCATCAGTGTTTGATGTATGCATAAGATAATGTTTGCAGTGTAATTTCTGTGAAAGGAAGAATGGCCTAGTGGTCTGAAGCTCAAAAGAGCTGGATTCTGTCCCCAGTTCTGCTGCAGACTTCACTGTATGACTTAGGCCAAGACTGTCAAAAATAGGAGCCTAAAATTAGGCTTCTAGATCTGCATTAATTTTCGTAAACAAGTGGCCTGATTTTAATCCAGCAGCTCCCACTGAAATCAGCGGGTTGGATGACACTGGAAGCACATGAAAAAGGGGTGAGTGAAAAGTGGGGGCACCAGATATCACTCAAGATCAGGGGAAGTGCATTGTGTATTGGAAATAATAACACGACAATGCAATGTGTGAATGTTTCAGACAGCCATCCAGAAAGAGGGCTGCTGTTGGACTGTTCCGCTGTTGCTGCTGGAGAGGGAAGTGTTAAAAAAAAATAACTTTTTTAAAATTAGAGGAGCTTTTAATTATGATTTAATTATTTTTTTAACAAGAGAAGCCCTGAAGCATTTGAGGATATATTGAACCCGTCTTTCCCATCTCAGACAGCGGCTCTCTAACTTCTCCACTCTGCGGAACCCGGATATTAGCTTTCCACAGGCATGTATCATTAATGCTGTGTGCGTGCATGTGTGTGTGTTAACATTTTCTTCTTCCATGAACCAGGTCGTTGTTCCATATGGTATGTGGGACACACAGAGCGATTAAATGCTTTATATAAAGACTGCTGGGAGGATGAAAAGGTAACAGAAGTGAATTCTCATCCTGAGAGTTCTTCAACTTCAGTCCCAGCGGCCTCCCAAAGTGAATCTTTACCTGGTTTCCGTGTGCTCCCATCAGGGTTGTCAGCGCTCAATTACCTTAGTAACAGCCCATAAATTTTTATGCAGCTGGGAGTGTGTGTGTGTCCTGAAACACAGCGTTGGTTGATATCTGGCCTGGGATATTGTTCAAAACTGGTTGGCTGAACTTTTGTGGCTTCTTCCTCGACATCGGAGGCTTTATAATATGTAGCATCTTTGTTGGCAGTAAAGAGCAGAAGATTTCCTCCACCTTTTTGCAAATATTTCCCAGCCAATCACACAGGGTTAATTTGTTTCACTTAAATTAAAAGGCCATTGACTTATTTTACAGGAAGCTGGGAGAGAAATGAAAATATTCAGCTCTGAGAGTTTTATTTGAAAAATATTATCAAATCCACAGACTAAATTTCCTCAGAAAGATTATTTGACCAGCTCTACATGGAATAAATATGCAGGTAACAACATTGCAATTGCATGTGTAACCCATGCCAGGAATGGGGCCCTTTGTCTCCCTGTAAAGTAGACCAAGGGTACTGGTTTATTATGAGTCTTCTGCTGCCTCTGGGCTGCTCTAACTTGCACCATTGTGGCAGAAGGGGTTATTGGAGTGCTGTTGCACTGGGAGAAGCTATGGGTAGCCAACTAAGCTGGTTTTGCAGATGCTTTCCAACCTTGAACCAGCCCAAAACAGATGCAGTCAGGATCCGGCCTTATATTGTCTTTTTCAAGCAATGATCATGCAAAGGTTCAGACACTGTGATACAAACATGGGATTCTGCGTCATGAATGAAGCATTGTGCTTGAGCGTCTCTAAGAAATAACCCCAATTCCATTCATTTTCCTTTAGTTCCTTGAGGTGTGGATGGTTGCAGCTCAGGGAGACTACAAATCCCAGTATGCAAAGCTCCATCCTGATCTGAACGGCCTTGAGGCAAATTTGGATGCTCCTGGATTACGGCTCTGTGGTTTACTAATAAAATTCCAGACCAGTACAGATGTTTCTTTGGTTTTATCCCAGCCCCATTTACTTGGCTTTTGGAGCCAGCACTTCTCATCATGACACACTAATGTTTTTTGCATAGGCATTAATGGCTGGAGTGTCAGACCCTGCCCGCTCCAGGAGGTTAAACAGATTGTCTGTCTCAGCCAACATTACTGCAACGTGAAAGCATGAAAGAGAGAGAACAATCCTGAATGGCACCCATTCTGCTTCTGTTAGCAGCCTGTCCTGAGTCTGTAAAATTCAGGTTCTTCAATGGGAAACCAGCTTGTTAATTAGTTGAGTCAAATGATCGCATGATAGTGAGGCAGATCTCACTACAGAGCAATCATGTTGTTTTGCTACATGGCCGCAGAATACAGTTTGAAAAGATGTGCTATTGTCAGATCTCATAAGCTGAGCTGGGTTGGCGCTTGGCTGGGAGACCTTTAAGGTCTACCTAGGAGCTGCCGGAAGTGGTACTTAAGACTGGGTAAGGGATATTCTTTCACCTTGATTGAGTCACAAAGACATGGTTCTGGGAGGTGCTACGCTCTGGAAAGTTTTGTCTTTCAGAGGAGATGGAAAAAGCTAAAATCCTGCCCATTTCCAAGTGAACAATTAATTACAGTGCACCTACCTAAAATCCTCCTGCAGTTTCATGTGGAGTAAGGGATTTACACCTGCCAGGGGCCAGCTGTCTTGTGGGACAGTCACACTCAGAATTTTAATTTGTGTCTGAGAGTGAGACACTGAGGGACAATGTAAGCTATTGTGGCACCTGGAGGACTCCTGTGGTGAAGAGGACTCAATTAGGCAGAACAATAAGCACCTTTCCTCTATCCCAGTGTTTCCCAAACTTGAGACGCCGCTTGTGTAGGGAAAGCCCCTGGCGGGCCGGGCCGGTTTGTTTACCTGCCGCGTCCGCAGGTCTGGCCGATCGCGGCTCCCACTGGCTGCGGTTCACTGCTCCAGGCCAATGGGGGCTGCTGGAAGCGGCACGGGCTGAGGGACGTACTGGCCGCCACTTCCTGCAGCTCCCATTGGCCTGGAGCAGTGAGAGTTGCGATCGGCTGGACCTGCGGACGCGGCAGGTAAACAAACCGGCCCAGCCCGCCAGGGGCTTTCCCTAAGCAAGTGGTGTCCCAAGTTTGGGAAACACTGCTCTATCCTGTAGCTACTGCCTTGAGCCTCTTCATTGCTGTTCCCATACTCCCTTCAGTTCTATCTATCTATCTATCTATCCCTCCTGTCCTCTCTTCCCACCTGCTGATGAGTAATTTGTTCGCTCTATCCCCACACTGGTTTCTTCTCAGCTCTCCTCCCAGTCAGTGTTTCCTTCCCTTTCTCCCTACTCTTTCTCCCTGGTGAGTACCTCTGTCTCATTTTCCTCCCATCCACAAGGGCCAAAGTGCACAGACCTGGGAATGGGGAGCTGGAGCCAAACTGGAGTTGCCAACCCTCCAGGACTGTCCTAGAGTCTCCAGGAATTAAAAATTAATCTTTAATTAAAATTATGTTGTGATGAAACCTCCAGAAATACATCCAAACAAAATTGGCACCCCTAAGCGAAACAAACAATATTTATTCACATCCTTTGTACATGTCACTCAGGGGGATGCTGTACAAAAAGCTCTGACTTTTAAAGCTGGTTAGGAAATGCTTTTTCCTCCTGCAAAAAAAGATGTTGACGGAAACAAAAAAAAGTTTAATTTTATTTGAAATTTTTCTTCAAAAATGTTCAATTTTTTGTTAAAAATAAACCCCAAAACCAAAACATTTTCAGTTTCAGCTGAAATTTTTCAGTTTTGGGTTCCTGTTTTTAGCTTTCCAGTTTTTTGATGACCTTCCCACACACACAATGAAAATGGACATTTCCTGTGGAAATTTCCATTTCAATAAAAAAGCCATTGTTTGTTGAAAAATTGTTTTGAAGGAAAGATTTTGACCAGCTCTACTGGCTTTTCCAATTCACTTCCTGTCCTAAACTGCTGTGGTGTGTTGCAGTGCATTCTCAGACAGCTCTTCTCATTCCCCCCAGAGATGGCTGCATGAAGAGATTCCGCTATATAAAGTATGAACAACAGGAAACTGTGGTATCCTTTGGAATGAAAGATGCTAGAGAAATAGCACAGCCTGGGTTCGCAGCTCTGCCACACACAAAACTCTCACTAAGTTATTCACACCCAGAGTTGTGAGGCAGCAGTTGCAGAGTGCATGATGGCTACTGTGTTTCCTAGTCCCTGTACTGCTGTCTGTATTGTGGAGTACTAAGCTTGAGTATGAAAATCCTCGTGCGAAAATGCATTGGATTATTTTCTAATTGAAATCTCTAATCAAAACAGTTTTCTACCCAGAAATGGCTGGAGGGCAACCAGGGATGTAGAGGAAGAGGCCTACCTGTCTGTCCTCATTTATATTGCTTCTCTGTCTATCTACCATGTCTGCATGCCGGTTTAGCTATCTGCGTCTCCGTGTCTACACATACATTATGTATCTCGAAATGACTGATGCTGTAGATTTCAGATGTTTCTTAGGGCACTGTAGGATGCCATGGCAATATAATCACGCTCAGCCACATAGTATTTGTGTCCGTGGGTATCAGCTACGTTTGCAGGTTCCTTTCCTAACAAATGCATCAGTTCCTAATTGTTGATTTCACTAATAACTCCTTGGCAGCCTTACAAATGGAAAGTATGGAGTGTGTATGACGTGTTTGCCAAACCTCGGGAAGGAAAAAAAAACAACCCAGCCCAAACCTTGAAGCACCCAGACCTGTTTACAGAATTTCCAAACCTTTTCAAACTTCCGGCTCTGCAGTTTGAGGGTGGCGTTCCATGCCTGCAAGATAACCAAATTACACAGCACACATCATTTTTTGGTGGGCTGGGTCATTCCAATCTGGATTCGAGTTATTCAAGGTGAATCTCAAATAAATGGGCTGGATCCCAAAGAGAAAACATCATCACTTACAGGTAGTATTTATATATTCCTAGGCCCTGTGGGGTTTTTTTTTCTCTTCACAGACTGCTCTTTCAAAAGGCCATTCAAGGGAACATTTACCAATGTGAATAGCAGGTCCAGCTGGAGAGTCCTGTGCCAGCACCACACTTAAGGGCAAACAGAACAGAAATTTTCAGTAGAAGAAAGTCGTTATTGGCTCCTGTTAACATCTTCACTTCTTACACTTAGGAAAAATAAGTTCCACTGAGCTTTCTTTCTTTCCCTTTTTTTTTTTTTTTTATACTAACTGTTGTAATAAAATAGTCACAGTAGTAACTACTGACTAGATCCTCAGCTGGTGTAAACTGGCATAGCTCCTGTGAAATCTGTATACATGATAGTTGCGGGGGAGAGCATGTGCTTCCTACAATCCCACTTACAGGCAAATGTGAAACTAACATAAAGAGCCCTGGGTTTCTCTTCCTGAACTCCGGGCATGCCAGCTCTCATTATCTAGATGGGCACACACGAGAACGCGTGTTTATGCGGCTATCCATACGCTGAAATAAACCCCACTTCACTTCCTTCAGTGATTAGATAGGAAAACAAACACGCGCTTGTGCATTTATTTGAACATGAGCTGATGCCATTAGTCACATAAACTGTTACTGAAAACTCTCAGGCAGTAGCTGATCGTGTGATCATTTGATTCTCATACCACACGGCAACCCAGGTGCAGGCTGTGTTTGTTTGAATGTGCCATCAATTACAATGTCCTTTGTTTTTTCTATTATTTTTTAAGGCAGTGTTTCCCAAACTTGGGACGCTGCTTGTGTAGGGAAAGCCCCTGGCGGGCCGGGCCGGTTGGTTTACTTGCCGCATCCGCAGGTCCGGCCGATCGCGGCTCCCACTGGCCGCGGTTCGCTGCTCCAGGCCAATGGGAGCTGCTGGAAGCGGCACGGGCCGAGAGACTTACTGGCCGCCGCTTCCTGCAGCTCCCATTGGCCTGGAGCAGCAAACTGCGGCCACTGGGAGCCGCGATCGGCCGGACCTGCGGACGCAGCAGGTAAACAAACCGGTCCAGCCCGCCAGGGGCTTTCCCTACACAAGCGGCGTCCCAAGTTTGGGAAATACTGTTTTAAGGCATGGAAATTAATTGCAAATAATTGTTGGCTGGCTTGTAACCTTCGAGGGTCACAGTTGGGTGCCTTGCTCTGAGGGAAGTAGTCCTTAGCTATTTCTCTCTATTTCTGTCTCTGAGCCAGCTCCTTTGCACTGGCCAGTGCATTGCAGGGGCATTGTAGAGGCAGAGTCTTGGCTCCGCCCACTCCCCAGGAGAAGAGTAGCAGCTCAGTGGTGGTTGATCTGTCCACCACACAGGCTCCAGTGATGCGTAAAGCCTGTGCAGGGGGGTCAGGGAGCTCCTAAATGGGCACCCACCAGGGCTTCCAATTGAGACCATATGAAAATGTGCCGTTGTTGAGATTTTAATGATAAATAATAAGGAAGGTTATTGTAATCTTGGATTTTCTTACCTTTATGCATATCAAATCTCAGCCAAAGCCCCATACATCATTTGCATTGAATCTCTCTCCCTCACTTTTCATTAGATATGTTTATACAGACAGACCATGACAGGTTGAGTTAGGAACATAGGAGAAAAGGAGCGAGAAGCTTCAGGGAACAAAACGTTAGCGCCAAGCTTCTAGAAGAGGAACACACATTCTGGAAAGTGACATGAAAATTAAAACTCTTTAACAAAGCTGTGACAGCGTCTGTGGATGCAACGAAGTCAGTGATTTATCACAGGATAATGGTCTCCTGCTGCTACAGAAATGCCACGGAGAAGCCAAGATATTTAATTTCAGTGCAAGAGAGTGGAACCTTGTGCTGATGTTTTATCCCAATTACCTTATTTCCTTTTGAGTGAACGGCTGGTGGAGATTGCAGCTTTTTACCTGATGGATATTGGAGCAGGAGAGTGAGCGTTGCCTATGGCCTCATGATGGAAAAATTGCCTTCTGATTGGCTTGATGGAAGAGACTTGCTGTGGATTTCAGCCAATCACAGCTTATCCATTTCTGCAGCATACAGTAACTATCCTATTATATGTGCCTTATGGGTTGGATCCTGCACTGGAGTAAATTAGCATAGCTCCTTTGGAATCCACAGCGATTCAACAATTTACACCGACTGAGGATCTGACCATTAATATGTAATTAAACACATTTAGGAATTGGAACCATCTTCCCAGCTTCCTCATGATGCTAAGGTTTGCATTTCTCCTTAAAACACAGAGGAGCCAGAAGTTGCTGCCTCATTACCTGAATTGTAAATGAATAAGTCTGTATTTCTTTAAGTGAATTTCATGTTGGTGGAAGGTGCTGGATTGAGAGGCCTGGAGATAGGCCTTCATTGATCCACAGGCTGGTACAGCTTGGGCAGCAGCAGGGATGGTTTCCCACACATTGACATCTGCCTCAAACCTGACCTGAAGAGACTACGACTAGTGCAAAGAAGAGTGGTCAGTGTCCTTGACCCATTCAGCCCTGGGACTTTCTTCTGAGTGAGCCAACAAGGGGGCCAATCTGTGCCGGTTGCTTTGGTGGTTCCAGCTCTGTAAACTCTTCTTCACTAGGAACGGAACTGAGAATCTCCCAACTTATTTTAAATGAACCCCATTATATGACCACCACCATATGACCACCAAAATGGTAAGGACTTGTGGATGCTTCCAACCTGGTTCCATACTCTCCTAAGAAGGGAAAGTCCCCCTATCCCATTACTAGTGTTGGTCAAATAAGTAAAAACTGGTTCTAAAAGCACTGAGTCCTGTTCACTGTGAGTCAGGGCCATATTATTTTCTGTTCACAACACTCCAACTGGGAACTTATGGAAATATCTGTGAATTCCGACAGTTTTGTACATTCTATCCCAAAGATTTATTTGGAAGGAAATCTGTACCCAAAAGCATGTTACTCACGGGATCCTTACCAACAAGTTGGAAAATCAAGATCAATTCATGGGCAGTGCACCAACCAAAACAAAACAAAACAAAACAAAACAACCCCCCCCCAAAAAAAACAAAAAAAAAACCCAGAAGCTCAGTTCATAACAATTATTACTTGTAATGAATAGCTGGCCCAGCCCTACCATTCAGCAATGTCCCTGAGTACTTGTATTCTCCACTCTTTTTAAGGGGGCCCTTTCCATGAGTTCTCAGTGATTCATAAGAAAAAGACACATGAGTTTCCTTCCATCCCTGCCTGAAACAATGCCAATTTGTTTATTGAAATAAGAAAAAGTGACCAATGGGGACAAATGACATGGAGGAGTGAGTGTTATTTCCTAGCTTGACATTGCAAGTGAATGAGGATCTTTGCGCCAAAGGTCCATTTCAGAGCTAAACTGAGCCCAGAGGTGGGGCCTGCTTTCTTGGCAACCTCCACTCTGATCCCTGTTTAGTTCTCAAATACACCTTTCGAGCAAAGAGCCACCAAGTATTTGCAAACCATTCTGCTATGTCCCCCCAAAAATTTGTCCTGCGTATGTTGGCAGATTGCAGCGGTCAGCACTCCATCCCTTGCACACACTCCCCCAGCAACAGAGACGGATAACTCTCCTCTCCACAACAGCTCCGAGAGCTGCCCAATTTGGGGATCTTACAACTTTCTTCTCCCCTGCATTTGCTATGTGTATTTGCTTTGGCTGCCTGGCTCTGACCCGCTTCCCATTTCTAATTTTTGTATTCAATTGCTTTACACACCCTGATCAGCCCTGGCTAGGAGTGCACACAGCTCCTCACTTGTTTCCCCAGCTGTAGTTACAGAACATATAGTGTTTGGAACCTGCAAAGAGGGGGAAAAAATAGAAGAAAAGGTGGCTTATAGACTTAGGTAGAGAAGAGGATATGGCTAGTGAAGGGTCTGAGTGATGGGAACACAGACCTTAGAGGCACTTGGAGTTGGGCTGGATTTCTTTTAAACAGACAACAGAAAGTTTTCCAATCCAAAGACATCACATTAACAAAATGATTGCAGTAGCTGGCTGGGATGCACAGCTACATGCTTTGGGGAGGGAGGGGGCGGAGGGTGGTTGTTTTTTTTTTTTATCTGTGAGCGCTTTTTCCTTATGTCTTGCCTTCGGCAAAATAACATGTTGCCTGGGCTTTGTCCACCCCAGTTTATTTCTACCGGTGATGTGCAGGTGAAATGGTGTCAGCATGCTCTGGCGAAATCAATCCGGGACATGTTGGCTCTTTGCTGCTTGAAAGAGAATATGGACCCCCTTGTCGTGGCAGACAGTCACAGTCTGGTTCTAACTCTCCAAGGCTGGTTTGGAGCTTTGGCTGTTTCTCTTTCCCCAGGATCTCACGCTGGATAATCTTTCATTTCGTTTTTGTAACTCTTTATTCAGTGTGTTGCTAAGCATCTGCGTCACACTTTGAACAAAGGGCTAGATGGTGGTTCTCACAGGGCAGTAAGGGACCTGTTGCACCACTTATTAATGTTTACTTGTACGGCAGTACAAGAACTGTGATGCTAGGCTGCCTGGAAGAGTTTACAGTCTAAATGGGCATGATAGACAAAGGTGGGGGGATCACAAGGGAGGAACCGAGGCTCAGAGAGACTAAGGGACTTGCCCACGCTCACATTGGGAATCGTGGTCAGCGTCTCAGCCACAAAGTCATCCTTCCTCTCACCTCGCCCTGGGGTACCTGCAGTAACCTTAGCCAGCTTTCAGCTCTGGGCATGGGGGGAGTGCCAGGGCAATCTGCCTGATTCTCCCCTCCATGAGCAAGTGGGCTGGGAGGGGATGTAGCGAGGTTGGGTGAATGCAGAAACCAGGTTTTGTCCCAGAGTTGGCCTGGCACAATGAGGGGAATAAGCTGCATCCCAAAAAGGGTGAAATAACTTATTCCTCTCCAGAGAAGAGGGGAGCCCAGGAGGAGGTGGGCCTCCCTGAAGTGGTGACGCTCATGCATCAGGTCTAATGGCTCAGCCCTTCTCAACTAACCAATTGGGTCAGTGCTAGTTAAAGGACTAAATAGGACCCCGCCTCTCCTTCCACAAAAGGCCCTGAGACCTGTCTCCATCACCCCTTCGGCACAAGCCTGTCAGACCAAGTGAGTTCCAGCTTCTCTGGAAACATCTCTAGCCCCTCAGACACTGAAACATCAGGGCAATGAGACTCACAATCTGGGAGCATGCCCAGTTCCCATTATGGACAGTCATCCTGGATTATTACATTTTCCAGATAGTGACACTTTGATGCTGCCTCACAAATGCCCCACGCACATAGTAAGTCCCTAAGTGCCATAGAAGAGCTAGGTATTTTTATGATGATGATTTATTATTTATTACTGAAAGGCCTCTTGGAAATGGAACCAGAGCCATTAGAGATGAGAAAACTCTATGATGTCCCATCTACTCCATGCTGCTGGGGAACTGCATGAGATTATTCTCTATACCCCACTTGCTGGTGCTTTGCTCACTGTCATTTAAAATATAGATGTATGTTATGTCGCTGACATGAGACAGTGTCAGAGTTGCCTTTGACAATTAAAAGAACTCTGCCATGTTTTGTGACTGCAGAGAGGCTGTGGCAGGGTCCAGCCCTTAAGAGGTTAAGCTGCAGCAAGAGGTTTGAAAGGCCTCAGTGGAATCCACAACCTTCTTCGGTCCCTCTGAAGCACTGGGTTTGTCCTGGAGCTGCTAAATTCCTTCCCTTGTCCATGGGGCTGTCAGCCATTGACATCTTTTTTTTCTGTGAGCATGTTGGGCGCATTTCACACCCTGCCCAGCCAGAAGAGAAAAATAAACATGAAATAAGCATGGGAGATCCTGGCAGCTGGGGGTCCGCTAGGTTACAAGACGTGTGGGTATGTCTACACTGCAATTAAAAAGCTACGGCTGGCCTGTGCCAGCTGACTCGGGCTCACAGGGGTCGGACTAAGGGGCTGTTTAATTGTGGTGTAGAGTTGGGCTTGGGCTGGACCCTGCGAGGTGGGAGGGTCCCAGAGCTCGGGCTGCAGCCTGAGCCCAAACGTCTACACCACAATTAAACTGCCCCTTAGCAGGAGCCCAAGTCAGCTAGCAAGGGCCAGCCGTGGGTGTCTAATTGCAGTGTGGACATATCCCGGGACATTCTTGGCTTTAGGTTAACTAACAGCGCCCACCTCATCAGGACTACAGCCTGTAGATGCTCCAAGGGGAACGGAAAAGTACTAGGGTTAGCTAGGGTGACCAAATGTCCTGATTTTATAGGGACAGTCCCGATTTTGGGGTCTTTTTCTTATATAGGCTCCTATTGCCCCCACCCCCTGTCCCGATTTTTCACATTTGTTGTCTGGTCACCCTAGGGTTAGCTGTCCATTCCAGGCACCTCGGAGAAGGCTAGTGTTGTACATGTGTTCTCCGTTGTGCCCATCCACTGCCAGCCAGGGGTTTTTGCATAGGCCCACACCCCGAACTTGCACTTCATTATTTAGTGAGGCCATGGGATGTGAATGGTGTTTACAGACATTTAGGAAAGCCAGGTGCCTGCCACAAAGGGGATTACAATAGGCACAGTATGAACCATTAAGGCTTACGTGTGAGCCCCGGAGCACTTGGCATGCGGCTGTAGCTTTCTGTTCATATTGTGGGTATAGCAGGACTCTGGAATTGCCCAAGAGCTGCTCAGAGGAGCCAAGTGTCTCAGAAGAACAGGCCTGTGACCTTCTGAATGAACAGAAATAACAGCCTCGTTGTAACCCTCCCTGTGCCATAGACAGGAGCTAGAGTGGAATGAAACTGATCTAGGCCTATCAACGACTGCCACTGAAATGGGCCACTGACTGGCCCTGCCTCCCAGAGCTGCTCAAACTGGTAATCACAGGGCATCTAAAAGGTGTCAGCCTAGACAGTGCTCCCAGCTTTCCCAAACTGTAAACCTAGGCAGACCCCGCCCCCCTGCAGTCCCATACCGCAGGCAGCTTCAGACCCTATCAAACGCTAAAGCCCAGCTGGCCCATAGACTTCCCCGACCTTTTTGTCCAGCCTGCCCCTGTAGTGATATATGCCTTGCCACACTTCCACCTAATGGCAGAGCTGTATTAAAGGGACAGTGGGGTGCAGATGGCTGAGTGAGCTGAAAGCTGCCAGTACATATTCCTGCTGTGATTTATCAATTGGAAGGGATGGGTCCTTGCCTCACAGGGACCCTGGGTGAATATTTTATGGCTGTCTCCAGCTGACTTACCTGAAGCACTTCCTCTCTGTCAATAGGCAAAGGAGTGAATCCAGGCAATGATAGAAAATCCAAATGTTGTTTTTGTTGATTTATAAAATGTGTCCCTGGATCAGCAGCTCAGAGCAGCTCAGGGATGAGGAAAGCAGAGATCTTGGCCTTTCAGAGTATTTTCCTTTGTGAAAAAATGTGTGCATCAAACAGCTGAGTTTTAACCTTTCAATAGAGTTTGTCACAGAATCATAGGACTGGAAGGGACTTGGAGAGGGCTCCTAGTCCAGTCCCCTGCACTCAAGGCAGGACCAAGCATTATCTAGACCAGGGGTTCTCAAACTGGGGGTTGTGACCCCTTAGGAGGTTGTGAGGTTATGATGTGGGGGTCGTGAGCTGTCAGCCTCCATCCCCAAGCCCCACTTCACCTCCAGCATTTATAATAGTGTTAAATATTTTAAAATGTGTTTTTAATTTATAAGGGAAGTCACACTCAGAGGCTTGCTGTGTGAAAGGGGTCACCAGTAAAAAAAAGTTTGAGAACCACTGATCTAGACCATCCCTGACAGGTATCTGTGCAACCTACTCTTAAAAATCTCCAATGACGGAGATTCCACAACCTCCCTAGGCAATTGATTCCAGTGCTTAACCACCCTGACAATTAGGAAGTTTTTCCTAATGTCCAACCTAAACCTCCTGTGCTGCAATTTAAGCCCATTGCCTCTTGTCCTATCCTCACAAGCTAAGAAGAACATTTTTTCTCCGTCCTCCTTGTAACAACCTTTTATGTACTTGAAAACTGTTATCATGTCCCCTCTCAGTCTTCTCTTCTCCAGACTAAACAAACCCAGTTTTTTCAATCTTCCGTCATAGGTCATGTTTTCTAGACCTTTAATCATTTTTGTTGCTCTTCTCTGGACTTTCTCCAATTTGTCTGCTTGATGTTTGCTTTTTTTGCAACAGTGTTACACTGTTGACTCATATTTACCTTGTGATCCACTGTGACCCCCAGATCCCATTCCACAGTACTCCTTCCTAGGCAGGAAGGATTGTTACTATGGAGAGTTAGCAGTGGTCTCCAGAACTAATGCAAACTCCTGACCTGGGCCTTTCAAACAGGCTGGAGAATAACGTTCCATGGAACAGACATCTCCCAGAGCCTGTAGGATTCTATCTATCCCTCAGCATAGGCCTTGCAAGAGAACTCAACTTTTTCACTAGACTGTGGAGGGGAGGGCCTAGAGGACTTCTTACCTGAAAACTACTGCTACTATCACCACTGGTACAAGCCTAAGCAACCAGACCTGCCTAGTTCCCACTGGAATTAGTTATAATACATTCTAGGCCTGATCCTGCAAGCCCTCCACATGCAACTGCAGGCCCATACATGGATGGTTTATAGAAACATTGCACTGCTCCAAGAGTTAGTTGATTCTGATTGGCTGAAGCAGCAGCATGAAACTTCAAACAGTTCTGTGCGATTGCCTGGAACTGTCGGGCAGTGGGTCATTGCACTTGCTGAGACACCTCCTGGTGTCAGACAAACAAGATGACCAACACAGCACACATGCCCCAGAGCTACACAGATGCATGTATTTTCTCAGGCCATTGCTGTGTAAAGATAGGACAGTCCAGGTCATCTGGCTGTGAGCTCAATACAAATACACAGACGCAGAGAAGTGGCCTTGCTCAGACGCCATAACCTTCCTATCCTTTGAACAATCTCTCCCAGCTCCTGCCGTCCAGCCCAATGACTAACTGTGAACACAGGTCTCTTTATAATTCTCCTCCATAAACACAAGAGTCAGAGCTGCAGCTCCCGTTTTCAGATAATCAGAATAGCCAGTGGGTCTGCACTAGCTCTTTGCCTTTTAACTCCATTTTAAAAAATGCTCTGGATCTAGAGCAACTTTCTCTGCTCAGTAGTTATGACCAGTTCACCTGCCTTGACATGGGGTCTGCAGGCCTTTGATAAAGGCATTAGGAGGTTATCCAGTTCCAAAGGAGTTTCTATAAGTGCCCCTTTACTCTAATGAAGCAATACTGCTTTGGAACATTTAGGTTTGTGAGTCTCCTGTGAATCAACATCACAGATATCCCTACAGCTTCCTTTATATGGGATATGCCATATCCCTTCTAACTGCCCTGCTCTGTGATGACAGGAGGGTTTTGGGGACTATTTCTTCTTTCTCTATCAGTGGAAGGACACTCTTTTCTAAATCAACCTCACTGTCCCTTTCTACAGAGATAGCAATAGAACCTGCACTTCAATAGCAAGCCTAATAATGAGAGGTTACTTAAAAGATGTAATAGCTAACACGTGGGGAAGTTGGAGGAAGGATGGGGGTTGACTGTTTATAAGCTTGTCTCTGGCTTTTTCTATTTTTATTGTTGTTGTCTGCTGCAGTACTGTAATTGAGGCTTTGTTTCAAGCCAGGTCACTTTCCAATAGAAATGGTCCCAGCTCAGGGGTGGGGATCAAGAGCAAAATGTTCATGTTATTTACCTTCAGATCTGCACATCGTGGGTGCTGCTAACTTCTTCCTGCATCAAGTCCCTCACACACTTAACACCCACTAGAAGCCACAAGGCCAAACTTCATCTCCAGGGGTGTTACAATAAGACCTCACCGCTTTTTAAAAAAATATAAGTGCTAGGAGAAGATAATAGCATGATGGGTGTTCTGAGCCTGGTGAGTCATTCCTGAGCCTGAGTGTTCTGAGTGCTCGGATGAGTCATTTGAAGTAATTCCCTGTGAGTCTTAAGGGTCCGGTGGCATCCAATCCACAAGCAAGGATCTAACCGAGTGACCCCAAAGCAACTATATAGGCTCATAATGAAAGCAGCCACTCCAGTCTGCTCAATGTCGCAACCTTGTTTGGGATGCTCCCTGGCCATTCTGACAGGCTATTCCTACGCCAGCTCCAGGTCAAGCCATGGCCAGTTGCTCAGCTGTCCTGACAAACATGCAGTGGGCTCTGGGGGGCGGGGGTCACATCCTTTATATGTGAGGCCACAACTTTAGGAGAGGAGCTCGTGTTCACGTAGGGCTAGACTGTGACTTAAGTTATAAGGAGTGGTGGGTAGGTTGCATCAGGGACAGAGCAGGAGGAAGAGTAGTTTGTTGCTGGTCTATATTACCGGTAAATTACTGTAGCCATGCTAGCCAGTGAGTAGAGTCACATCTTCACCCATTCCTCTATCTTAGGTACTTGTGTGGGCCCCAACACCATGATACCTAAGTGTCTCACAAACTTTCATGGCTTTATCTCCACAACACCTGGAATAGATGGGAACCTGGGGCACAGAGAGATTAAATGACTTGGCCAAGGTCACATAGGGAGTCTGTGGCAGAGCCAGGAATTGAATCTGGGTCTCCCATGTCAGCCCCTTAAAGACTGGGCCACCCTCCTTCACAACTGCTTCTGGGAGGCAGTAATCCTCCTTCACATTCAGAGCCAAGGTCCAGGTAGCCCATGTAGGTGGGACTCATCCTACCTGCACCAGAAGCATAGTGCAAGTTGCTATTTAGCCCATATTAACACCTTAGGTTTCACACAGGACTTTCCATTTGAAAGCCTAGATGGACAATAAACAACTCTTGACACCTGCTGAAAGGCAGCAGGTGAGTCAGTGTCGTTATCCCCATTTTACAGCTTGGGACACATCAGGGAGAGGTCACTTGGCCAGAGCTGGTGGCCAAACTGGGATTAGAACTCAAGAATTTCTGGCGCTCAGTGCTGTGTTTGGAGACACCTTCCACTCACCAAACCTCTTCAGTCAGCTCCCAGAAGGCTACCTTGCCTCTGCAGATCCTTCAGCTTAGTAATGGCTTGCATAACATATTCAGGAGATGGAACGGGAAGGGGACCAGCAGGCAGTGGCCCTTCGCCTCCAGCCATATCCCAGAGCCATTGGCTTCGCCCACGTTGGCTGTTCTGCCTGTGCCTTTTTCTGACTCTATGGGTGGTTATCCCTATAGCCTTCAGGTGGACAAGCTTATAGCCCAAACCTGTGCATTGGCCAAACATGGGGCTGTGCTCAGGCCAGGCAATTTTTACAGCTTAATAACCACCCACTACAGCCCAGGATCTTTTGCTAGAGATCTGCAAAGCTTTGTAAAAAGCAGCAGGCAAAGGAGCCGAGCTAGTTTGGGGAAGGTGCTCGGCAGAAAATGGCTGCCCTGCCAGGTGGGTGAGTGTGCAGCAAAGTGCAGGGGACGTGTCCGAGGGTTTCTAAACAAGAACCGATTGTGCGCAGAGAGCTGCAGGACTTCCAGTTCTTCCCCTAAAGTCAGTGTCCCGGAGTCACTGCTCCCTGCCAGATTCCTGTGGTCATCAGCTTCTTGGCACCGGCAGCCGAGACAAGATGTCCAGAGCTGTCTTTCCTCTCCTGAATCACAGAGTTAAGCAGATTGCTCACCAGTTTAACAAACTGCTTTAATTTAAACACAAGCATGTTTTTCATTTGGAGCCTGCAGCATAATCAGCACCACCACTGAACACAGGGCATACATTAACTCCCCTCCTCCTTATTCATGGCCTGAAAGAAGTCAGAGGCTAAATGCACCTCAGTGCTTGTCCACAGCACCCCTGCTAATCCAATACTATGCCCTTCCACCCAACCTCACCAATACATCTCAGTTCTGACCTACAATGCCCTGTTAATCCAGTCCTGGGTTCCCCCACTCAACTCTGTAATGCATCTTAGCCCTGATCTGGGACCACCCCCTGCTGTTGCAGCCCTGTGCACTGGGCCTCTTTTGGTTTTGTGATGTGTTTAAATGCCTATTGGTGACTTCAGCGGGGTTCCCTCTGGTGTCTTTACCACCTCTGGCTCGCAGGAGATGAGAATGGAAGTTGGCTGGAAAACCTTTCCAGGGAAGGGATGGAGGGCTCCATGGCTGGAGTGTCATAATCTGTTTGCAACAAGCCCTTCATTGCCCCATTGGTCAAAAGTCCCGGGGATGGTTGTATGTTCATGCAATGTGTGACTGTCGGCCAAGACTAGCTCAGCACGGCTCCACCACGGGAGGGTGACTCCTTGACTATGATTAGTGTGGCTGACGGAGGTGATAACTGTTTGAGACTGGCCCTGCGTAGTCCCTGGGGAGGCAGGTCCTAGATGTGACCAGCTCAGTGAGATTCCTGAGGTGGCATCTCTGGAGCTCGCTACCAATAAAGCTGCAGCGTATGGATCCTGAGGATCCAGGTGGAAGTCTTGGCTGCAATGACGTGCATGGTGTCTGCAGCAAATCCAGCTACTACAGGGGGTTATGCTAGTTGGTTAGTAGAGTTCTAGTGTCTTGACTCTGGTACTGTTACAGCCAGTACTGACACCTGGGCTGAGCAGCTGTTGGGGGCTCACAATCCATCTCAATACCAGCACTTACTATTGCTGCTGCCACTGCCCCCACCACACAGACACAATCTGGGGGACTTATATCAGGGCTGCTATCAAGCGCCATCGAATAGAATTGTGTGCTGCTATCTATCCCCTTTCCTTGTGGAGATGCAATAGCCGCGACGTGTAAGCCATCACCGATTTTTCCTAAAGTTTGTGGAGTATTGCTTAACTGCTCTCATAGACATAGACTCATAGACTTTAAGGCCAGAAGGGACCATCATGATCATGTAGTCTGACCTCCTCCACATTGCCTCTCCAACCAGCCAAGCCTTTTGGGGTATGTCTACACTGCCATAAAACATCTGCGCATGGCATGTGTCAGCTGACTCGGGCTTGCAGGGCTAGAAAATTACAGTGTAGACATTCAGTCTCAGGTGGGAGCCTGGGCTCTGAATGTCTACACAGCAGTTCTATGGCCCCGCAGCCCGAGCCTCACAAGCCCGAGTCAGCTGATATGGGCTAGACATGGGTATTTTATTGCAGTGTAGAGATACCCTTGGAGCCCTGGATACCCATGGCAGAAAGTCTCTAGATTCTTGGGAGGTGCCCAGCCCAATTCCAGATGTTGGAGCAGGGCTCATGGCACTAGGGCTGCCACAGGCTCCCTCCCACCCCCTGATTACAGCTGAGGAAGCTCCTCACTGAGCAACTAAAGTGGTTTCTGGCCTCAAGGAGGGGTAGCTCAATAGCATGAGAGGTAACCTAGGCTAGCGGACTAAGCACTGGACTGAATGAGAGAGAAGGCTGGGTAACACTGTTTACCTGGTTGTTCGCTATTTTCTATACCTCTCTCATGCCCCTTCTTCCTCATCTCGTGGCTGCACTAAACAGTCCCATGATCAGTCTCTCGTGAGTTAACTTTTTGCCATGTTGAAAACTGACCATGTAATCCTACTCTGTGTGTTCAGTCACTTAGCTGCTTTCTAATCCTGGTTTTTAGACTGTGAGCTCTTTGGGTCATGGACTGTCATTTATTATACATCTGTATAGCACACAGGGGCTATCGGTTAATGCCTTCTACCATAACATAAATGTTAAATAATTATACTAACAATCCACATACTACTTCACCTCTCATCCCGTGGTTACTTAGGCTACTTTGCCTCTTGTGAAAGCCTTTGCCAAAGGTTTTTTGAAAGCCCAAATACATATATCAGACTGTCTTCCTTTATCCACTGTAAGCAGAGTCAGGATGAGCTCTACCCTGACATCTGGTGGTGAATTATGGCGAGTGTGGAAAAGAATTCCAGGGGCGGATCTTGTTTGCATAGGCCCACCCACACGCATAGCATGAGCCCACAGCAACCGAAAGTGGTTACTTTGGCTGGTGTGGGATCCCCAGTTTCTCTGTTATTGGGGCAGGAAGAATAAAGTTTTGTTACCCTGATTCTGTGAATCAAGGCCAGTGGAACTGTTGTATGACAGAAGGACTGAGTGAATCCTTCACCATTACCTAAGTAGCATTTGCTTGTCAAGGGGCATGGGTTACAAAACCCAGTGAATTGAGAGAGGATGGGGACAGGTATTTGTACCTGATGGTATGGGCCCCCTCTGAGGGTTTGAAGCACCAATTGCACCGCCTCCTCTCTCCACTGTTGAATGTCAGAGCTAACTTTGATTCCCTTAGGAGTCTAGTTACAGGCTGCTGAGCTGAATTCACTTTGGGCCAATGGTGCACCAGCACTGGGGCTCCCCTACTATACTATGAGCTGAAATCACTAAGAGCTGAAATCACAAAAGAGCTGATGTTATTAAGAGCTGAGATCACTGAGTGCTGTGTTAACTAGCGGGGGAGCCTGAAGCTATATTGCTCAGCAGCTGGCGGAGCAATTTGTGGGGACGACTGGAGGAGCAGTGAGCG
>NW_020664418.1:37894887-38016390 GCF_002925995.2 Terrapene triunguis | reverse complement strand
CCCACGGAGAAACAGACGGCTGGCCAGCCTTGGATCACGTAAGGTGCCCCTTAACACCCTGCGTGCCCCCCCCTTTTTTACTCTGGGGCTGCACTGACCAGGGACAGAGACTTTGGGGGTTGTTGGACTTTTGGGACTTTGGGGGTTGCTGGACCCAAGAGACTTTGGGGGTATTGGACTTTGGGGACTCTGGGTGATTTTTCGGTTGCTGGATTCAAGAACCAAAGGGAAAGGACACAGCCCAATTTGCTGGGGTGGGTTTTGCTCATGGTTTGTGTTATGAATCCTGTTTGTGGTGTTTTTTCCAATTTTGTGCTGATGTCGTTTACCTCATGTTATTAAACATTTTCTGCTACACTCAGACTCCGTGCTTGCGAGAGGGGAAGTATTGCCTCTTAGAGGTACTCAGGGGGGTGGTATGTAATTGTCCCAGGTCACTGGGTGGGGGCTCGAGCCGGTTTTGCATTGTGTTATTGAAACGGAACCCCTAGATACAGAACCCGGCCCTTGTTGCTGCCAACTTAGATGGGCAGAAGGGTTACACCACTATTTTGTTGACACAAGCCAAGAATTCTAATAGATTAGAACCACACTTTACAGAATCTGTGCTCGTGCGCTCCCATCACACTATGTTCATTAAGATGTTTGATAATTCTAGCGTTAATTATCTTCTCAACCAATATACTTTTCCATCCATCTGTAGTTCTCAGGATCCATCTTTTTAAAGATAAGCCCAACATTTCCTGTTCTTCAGTGCTCTGGTGTAGTAGCTGGTTTTCAGGATAGATTGCATGCTTTTGTTAGCAGCCCAGCCATTTCATTGTTAAGTTCCTCCAGCACTCTTGGGTGTGGACAATCCTGAGCTGGGGACTGGTCACTATTTAATTTACCAGTTTGATCCAGCACAACTTCTTTTGACACCTAAATCTGTGAGTCTGACATCTCTTTATTACCTGAAAAGATTAGGGCTGTGGTCAGTGTCTCCCCAACATCCTCTGCGGGGAAGACAGATGTCAAATAAACCATTTAGCTTCTCTGCAGTGTCCTTCTCCTTCTTATTTGCCCCCTTTACCACTTGGTGGTGGTCCAGTGGATCCACCAATTCTGCATCTGATGTACTAGAAAGAGTTTCATTTGATACCTTTGGCTATTTGCTCTTCAAATTCCCTCTTAGCCCTACTGATTTCCATCTCGCATGTTGCTGGCTATAGTTTCTGTTCATTCACTTGTGCTGGATTTCTTTCTGAAGGATACCTTGAATAACTCTTGAATCTTGCCATTTAGCCACACCTATGGCATTTTTCCTTGCTTCCTTTTTCATTTAGGATTATGCCTGGGAGACCCAGTTACAATGGGTGACTCGGATGGCATGTGCTGAGATCACGTTTAAGGTGGGGCTTTTGCACTTGCAGGTGTCAATGGCGGGTGGGGGGTGATGCTCCCAGTCTCTAGCTGTGTAAGAAGGCTTGCTCCCAAGACATCCTGAATTTGGTCTCATTGTGGCTAGGGATCGTAGCACATACAGCCCTCTGCTGGGTGAGATGACCCAGCACTTGCTCCAGGTGCTCACAGACACATGGATGGTAATTGAGATCAATATTCCAGCTGCATGATGTATTTGGAAAGGATCCCCATGGAGCTGAGTGTTCAGGGTGGGAGTAGGGTATGTTTTGGGCCACCTTCTTTTAAAATCTCCCTTTCCCCCCCTTGCCTGTGCCTTCTATTTCCTCTTGTGCGCTCTCTCCTGTTGCTGTGAGCTGCATACTTAATAGATGCAGGCAAAAGCTTGCTGGATCGTTGGCTTTTTAAACCAGAGATATCCCAGTAGCTTATTCACTCGCCTCAGCAGGGAAAGAATTAATGTCACAGACCAGCCACAATGCTAAGAGACGTGGAAAATTGGCTGGGAAGAGAGCAGTGTAATTCCAGCAGCTGTGGAAGCAGCAGAACGGAACTGCCCAGAGACAGACACGGGAAAGGAAAATCTCTGCAGTTCTGGCCTGGCTGTGCCATCGGTCTCCCCTTCCCTTCCCCATCTTTTGTTTCATACCTTTGGGCAGCAGAAAGCCAGAGTGCTGCTGCTGCCAACTCCGCACCTTCTCCTCCAGACTTGAAAGCAAACAATGTGGCTTTAAGTGAGGAGAAGTGGGAATGGAGAGATGGCAGCTTCCTAAGTATGTGATGGTCTCGCACGGACTCAAGCAGTCCCTCCCTGCACTTCACCCCCATTGCCGCAGGAGATAGACACCCCATTGTTTGGATGTAATCATAGCAGTGGCATTTCTCGGACCTTGTGCTTGGCAGGGGACAAAGAACCGACCCACAGACAGGACAAATGGAAAAAATCACTTGCTCAGCCCTGGCTGGTGAAGGTTTGTGTGACTCTGGTGTACCATAGAGGAGAGCACAGACACTACCCTTATCCCTCTTATGCCTGCTAGGATAACCTCCTAATTGCTTTACCACCTGCTGGCGCTATCCCGGTGACTCTCTTATCTACAGGTACCTGATCACTACCCAAAATACCCACTTACTTATCCAAGTCCAGAAACCTTATTACCCCTCTGATGCGCGCGCACACACACGACCCAGAATTGGGGTGAGCTCTGAGGTACGGAGAGAGATGGGCTCCCTTATTATTAATTTAAAAAATCTTACACCTTTAAAGCATCTTTCTCGCCAGAGGACCCTGAAGCATTTCACAAATTCACAGTGAAACGCAGTCTCTGCAGTGGTGGTTGTTTAACAGCCTGCAGCATCCCTACACACAGCTAGGCATCCTATAGACCAGTGTTTCCCAAACTTGGGATGCCGCTTGTGCAGGGAAAGCCCCTGGTGGGCTGGGCCAGTTTGTTTACGTGCTGCGTCCGCAGGTCCAGCCGATCGCGGCTCCCAGTGGCCGCGGTTCACTGCTCCAGGCCAATGGGAGCTGCGGGAAGTGGCGCGGGCCGAGGGACGTACTGGAAGGAGAGAGGGGAGGTTTAGAGCTATTTCTAGATACTTGAAAACATGTAAAGAAAAGACAACCTGTGTGACCTTTGGCAAGACACTTAGTCTCTCTGTGCCTCAGCTCCCCATCTGTACAATGGGGATAATGATATTTCCCTCCCACACAGTAGTGTTATGAGAATAAATCCATTAATCGGTGTTAGGTTCTCAGATATTACAGGGATGGAAGCCATATAAGTATCTAGCAACATGGGTACCACAAACACATCACACCTGTCCTCTGCTCTCTACTCTGGCTTCCTATAGACTAGTGAGTGAAGTTCTTGGTTGTGGTCCTTATCTTCAAGGCACTCAGTGGTGTGGGTCCAGCGTATCTAAAAGATCGACTAAAGCTCCCAGATGAGCATCATGATGTGACACTTCTCGAAGTAACCTGAGATGTCCGGGGTGAAGGAGGGGACCCTGTCTGTGACCACCAGGGGGAACCATTACCGGCCACTGGTTACTGTCAAAACAGAGGATGTACTCCAGAATTCTCGAGCCTCTCTGTTTCCCTCTGCAGATTACACAACCCCACTTTGTTACACTCCAGTGCCTATCCCATTATCTTCTGGACACCTGCAATGTACACCGATCCATTGCCTCCATGGAAGCAGTGCACCTCTGTTCACTGCTCAACACGCACCTTATCACAAAGCACTGAGACACGTCTATAGTAAAACCAAACCAAAGTGTTTTTAATGGAGCTTGAGAAGCAAGTACAAGCATTTGGAAACATACATTTACAGGTAAAAGAAAAACATAAAGCACAATCAATGGCCTGTACGTATTAACAGGTTACTTTCCTGTCTAATAAGGTATTCCTCACACAATGGTCAGTCCTTGCAGTGCTTGTCCAGGTCAAAGAGCTTTCATGAGACACCCCCACTGGCAGAGTCTCCTTTGTAATGGATAACAACTTGGGCCATTTCTTCTGCTCTTATACAATTACAGGCTATTAGCCTATTAGGCTATTATAGTCTCTTAGCTCAGGGGACCCCCTGTTCAGAGAACTTTCCTGGGGTTGGTTTGTCTTTGTAAATGCAAAGTCTCCACCTGGTCCAGACAGTAAACAAAGTGATGTCTCCCAGGGCCGGCTCTGGCTTTTTTGCCGCCCCAGGCAAAAAAGTCTCCCGCCGCCCCCCGCCTCCAGCGGGGAGCACGGCAGGGGAGGGCAGGGAGCCCGTCGCGGCTCCGCTGGCGGCCAGAGCGCCGGGAGGAGGACGGAGAGCCGGGCCGGGGCTCCGCTCTCCCCGGCGGCCGGAGCGCCGGGGGGAGGGTGGTGAGCCCGACGCGGCTCCGCCCTCTCCCCGGCGGCCGGAGCGCCGCGGGGAGAGCGGCGAGCCCAGTCGCGGCCCCGCTCTCGGGCCGGAGCGCCGGGCCTTGCCGCCCCCCTCCAGGTGCCGCCCCAAGCACATGCTTGGTGGGCTGGTGCCTGGAGCCGGCCCTGATGTCTCCACAGATGTCCATTGTTCCCAACCTCAAGGTTGACTGCGTTAGCCCCGAGACCCCGCCTCGCCTCAGGTGACACTTCAACTGTTTTGCCTAATATTTTACATTTTACACATTGCTTAAACTGGTTTCCACACAAACATCTCTCAATAGCCATAACAATCAACTAGTGCTTGGCTTTCGGCCGAAACCATGCACAACCCCCTTTGGTCAGCTTCAGCCACTTGCCACTGGGTAGAAACTGGGAGAGCTTGGCAAGAGGGGAGGACGGAGGCTCTTGTCACTGGGAGGGATGAGTCACACCCCTAGTCTTGCCATCTCTTCCCGCTCTGGGAATAGTCTGTTCATCGTGTGCTCCACATGTGACTGCACTCCCAAGATTCTGGGTGCAAGAAGCCAAATGATCCTCTCCAGCTCGGCTTAATCCAGGTACCTGATGTGGCTGCTGCTGTCCTGAACAGTTTCTTTCTTGCAGTTTGAACACTCTGCATTGTTTTCACCTATCATTTTGCAAGCAGGGTCCTTCTCCCGGTGGCTAGTGTTAACACAGGTTTCCCCTGTTCTTTCCCTTGACATTTCCAGTAAAGGGCCTTTAATACAATCTCTCTGTGGCTGCTCTAATTACGTGTGAAATATTTTTCACCCATAAACCAAAGAAAACAAATCAACACAGTAAGATCTTTTCTCTTGGACTATTTGGCAGGCCTCATAGTCTTCAAAAAGAGTTACCCAAGGTCCACACAACCCGGGCTGTCTCTTTATAATTGTACTTTCAGGCTCCTGTAGAAGAACCCAACAAAAGAAGGAGCAAAACAGAGCACAAAGCCCTGAAAGGATATTTTATTTCTATTTTTCCACCTGGATATTGGCCAGCTACAGGACATGCTGTTTGCAGGGCAACAGAATATACACGCTGCTAGTCAGAGCTGTGCTGAGGGGATGGGAAATTTATTTCTGGGTGGCAGGGGGTGGGAGTGCACCATTAATCAGATGTGATTTAAAACATGGCTGACTGAATGCGGAGATTTTGCTCTGTTCTCAGGAGGGCTAGGATACATTTGATTTGCATATCTTGTCTGGGGGAGAGGAGTTGTGAATATTTTGCTCATACAAGTAAAGGGCTGTTCCTCTCTGTTAGCGCACCTCAGCACCCTCCCATTCCAATCCTGTGAAACACACCGTCTTCAGATGCAGCCCCGTGCTCCCCACTATTCCAGTCCTGCTGCCCCCGCCGCCCCCCAGCCACACACAGCTCTGCCAATACACCTCAGTTCCTCCCAGCACACAGTCCCAATCCTTTTCCAGTGTTGTCCCCTCCCTCTGACACAAAGCTCCGCTGATGCATCTCAGTCCTGACTTGCGGCAGCCCCTGTTATCTCATCCAGCTCTCCCAATCCTGTCCCTCATACATTCCTCTGCCAGTGCCCCTCTGTCCTGCAACAGCCCTTGCTAATTAAGTTCTGGGATTCTCCTGACATTAGTAGTCATGCTTAAGTTTACAACTCCCCATCTTTAAAACGGTCAGTTGAACTTCAGTCTGGTCTCTCTTGCAGCTACTGCTGCTCCTACTCTGTGCCACATTCCTGTCCCTTTCCAACGGTAACTTGAGAGAAGATAAGCTGGTCAGCAAAGGAGATTTAGAACTACGCTGTCACTCCCTCCATGCAGAGAGGGCATTTTCCATCTTTTATGGGCACCTAGCTCCAATACTAAACACCACTGGTTAATTTGCTAACATCACCTACCTAGCAGGCCTCTAATTATATTTTAAACATATGGCAAATGATTCAGCAAATTCATATAAAGCATAAAACAAGCCAGTTGTATACTATTCACGGCTCACTAGGGTATGATGCAATGTACCGCAGTCCAGATCTGTTCTAGCCTCGGTCTGCTTTAGGCAGGAGATGGATACTGCTAACAAAGAGGTGTTCTATGTGCTACAGGGAGATCTGGCCTCTGCTAAAGCCCTGGTTAGGGCCGAGGCTGTGACATCACTAGAACAAACCAGGCCTCTTATCCACCCCTCTGAGGCTGTAATGTCACTGTACCAAAGGCCTAGCCTCTTACCCTCACCCTCACTCTAGCTGTAACATCGCTGTCCCCAGGCCAGGTCGCTTACTCATCCCTCTGAAGCATGCATGAGATTTTTTTATTCCTGTCTGAGGAAGATCAAGGAGTGATGATTTCCCACCTTGGTACAGTGGGAGGCTGCACCAGCAGCCACACAGGGTGGGTCTGGGATGGGCTGTGCCGGTTGTAAGAGCAGCTCCCAGTGCCAAGCCCTGTCCTGAAGCAGCCGCCCCGGGGCCCTGCACAAAGGCGCTTGTTTCTGGAAGTGCTGCAGCTGCCTGGGGCCCTTCCTACTTCACAAATATTGACACTGTGATCTCCAAGTCTCAGTCTAGAAACAACATTTTCAGGGAGCCTTGGATCTGCAGTTTTTTGTTGTTTTTTTTTAAATTTAGTGGAGAGAATTTAGATTTCAGCCCCTCCTCTCTCCGCTACGGAAGTTGCTCACATAGACCTGCTGAATCTCTATGGGTATGTCTACACTACAGGATTAATCCGAATTTAGATAATTCGAATTTGGGAAACAGGTTGTATAAATTCGATTGTGCGCGGCCACACTAAGCACCTTAATTCGGTTTTTAACCACATTAATTCGGTGGTGTGCGGCCACACTACCCCATTAACTTAAACACAGTAATTCGGTGGTGTGCGGCCACACTAACCTTAATTCGAATTAACAAAATCGATTTAGGCTCTACTCCGTTCGTCGAGGTGGAGTACAGAAATCGATTTAAAGGGCCCTTTAATTCGAATTAACTGGCTCTGTAGTGTGGACGGGTGAAGGGTTAATTCGGATTAACGCTGCTAAATCCGAATTAATCCCGTAGTGTAGACCAGGCCTATGAAACCCCACCTCTGCCTCAGGGAATCCATAGAGGGCCCGCAGAAATGTCTTCCTAGCGGCAGGCTGCCCGAAAGCCATTCTGTACAGGCTGTATGAGGGCATTTCTCAAGAAATACCCAGGCTGGGAGGGGTGGCCTACTCTGGGGAGTTTTAAATGCAGCTGCCATCATCTTTTTTTTACGGAGGAGCACCAGTCAATGCGCCATCTTTGCTCAAGCTGAGGGGGGCATTGCATGCTGGGAGCATGCAAATTAGCCACCGTGCTCCTCAAAAGCTTTTCCAATGATATTTGTGTGTATGACTCTAGTGGTAGTCAGAGGTGCAAGACCAAGGGCTTTTTGGCAAGACAGGTACAGCCCAGCCAGGGACAGGGTAGCTTACCTCACCCTGCCTAACTGATATGCCTCAGCCCAGCCCTAGATGCACAGCTCTTCCCATAACCACCTCGAATGAGACTGCCACTTTTGTGGCATTATCTTTCCTGGGCCCAGCAGAGGATGCAGGGTGGAGCTAGTGGGGACACACATTGTCCCAATGCCAACAACAATCCCCACAGGGCCAAAAAACAGAAACCATCCATTGGAGTTCCTTCTCCCTGGGCAATGGTGGATGGAGAAACCCTTGAGAAGCATGCCATGAAGTTATGCTGTAAGGAGTCGGAAGAAGACAGATGGTGTGGTGTGGTGGCACAGGGCCTCCACACAGACAGCCCTGTGACCTTGGCAGATCCCCAGAGAGCTACTCTTTCTGGGGGCAGAATCTCCTGCTGATTCCATGTAGGAGGGAGACAGGGAGATTTCTCCTTCCCTGTTCTGCTGTGAGTTTTTCATGGGCGGAGGGGGGGGGTTAATCTGGCTCTCAGAATGTCCAGAGCTATGAGGCAAGGTGGGTTACACCTTCCATCAGTTGGAGGAGGATGAAGGGATGTTATTATTAGTACCTTGAAGGACATTTCTTGACTTTTTGCATTAACACCCCAGCTCCACCCGGCCCCACAATCCAAACAAAAAAAATCCTCTCCCTCTGCAAACAAAAACAACACATTCCATATGTTGTTCAAAAGCCCCTGGAAAACAAGGGAAAATAACTAAAACCAGAGGATGAGGTTTCCTGGGCAAATAAACTAAGAAGCAAGGGAAATACTAATAATAAATCCAACTGAGGGGGAAGCAACAAACTTTGCTAACTCACCTGCTAACCCTGGGGCTGGATGGTCCATCAGCCACACTCATCAAAGGCCTTTGTGCAGCTTGTCTGGAAGTACCCAGCACCTCCCTCCCTCATTTTCAATCCATGATCGCTGCAGCAGAGGAAAGGTTAATGGCTGAATATACTGAGCCCACCAGTAGGTGCAGTTTTCATGGCCTCCAAAGCTGTAAGGACAAAGACTGTGACCTTGACGGTAGGAGACCAACTGGAAAAGCCTTTGCCCTCCCTATTTCAGAACAGAACGTCTCTGTGCAGGAGTCGCTCGTACACACATCTTTAATTATTTAATTTAACTTTGTGAGTTAAAATGATGCTCACGTGAGAACTGATTACAGACTAACAAAGCACAGACAGGCAGTGTGCAAACTCCCCCCTTTCCTCTCCCTCCCCACCCCACAGTCGTGAGGAAAATGGGCTTTGGTGAGTGAGGCCTAGTCTATAACCTTCAAATTTCTTTAGGTTCTGTAAACATTAATTTTTCTTTAGCTTTAGCTTCTTTTTATGAATAGAATTATGAATGAAGAGAATTTAAGACAGCTCAGTTGTTATGAGGTGACCATTTCCTGGTTGAGCCAAAATTGTTAGTTCCCCTCAAAAAAACAGAATATTTTCAGAAATGCTGAGAGAATGAAATATGGACAAGTGTGTATATGCATGAAGTAAGAAACAATAATTGTCATTAGGACACTGATCATGTCCAGAACATTTGGAGGCCTAAAGGAACTTGACCATCTGCACCCTTCCCAAAGAAGAGGGACCAAAACCCCATCCATGGAGTCATCTGTTGATCCCATGGTTTTCATATTTTTGGGGCACATCTGTTGCAGTCTGGTGACATATATTGTTACAGAACTGCCAGTAAGAGATGGGGCTTTCCAGACTGACCGAAGGTCAAGATCACCCATCCTAAACCCAGATTGGATCATGTTATTGGGGTACAAGACCTCTAACCCCCTGTTCACTCAGAAGATCTCTGGGAAGGTGCCATGGAGTGGAGCAAGCTAGAAGTGCAACCTTCAATGTCCAGGTAAACTCAGAAGAAGGTGTGATCCTCCCAGGCCACCAGAGCATCAAGAGCTTCTTCTAGGAAGGTGGAGACCAAGCCTACAGTAGGGAATGCCAGGCAACTGCCTGGGAAAGCCTGCCAGCCAGCATTTGGTACTGCCTGGAGATGACATCATTTGATCCCTGAACTGCAGTCCTGGCTCGGCTGCTCTGCAAGATCATGCAAGCGAAAGAGTTAACCTTTTTCTTTTCAGATAACTTTTTCACTTTTTCCCATTTTGTGTTGTGGCAGGGACGCCTACCACGCGTACAGTAACTCCTCACTTAAAGTCGTCCCGGTTAACGTTGTTTCGTTGATACATTGCTGATCAATTAGAGAACATGCTCGTTTAAAGTTGCGCAATGCTCCCTTATAACATTGTTTGGCAGCTGCCTGCTTTGTCCACTGCTTGCAGGAAGAGCAGCCCATTGCAGCTAGCTGGTAGGGGCTTGGAACCAGGGTGGACCGGCAGCCCCCCATCAGCTCCCCGCTCCCCTAAGTTCCCTGTGCTGCAGCCGCCCAGCAGGCTATCAGTCGGCTGTCCCTCCCCGCACTGCCATCTGCTGCTCCTGCCCTCTGCCTTGGAGCTGCTCCCAAGAGCCTCCTGCTTACTGTTCACGTGGGGGTCAAGAGGGAGGCTAATGTCAGGGTGTCCCCCTCGCCCCTGCTCCTGCCCCCCACTTACCCCATCTCCATACAGTAGGGGGGAGACACAACAGGGCTCAGGACGGATGGAGCTTGCTGGCAGCAGGGGCTGTCTCAACTTGCTGATCTACTTAAAAAGGCAATGTACTTAGAGTGGGGTCAGCGTCTCTGTTTCTGTCTGCCATGCTGTCTCCCCTCCCTTCATTTGTGCTGCCTTGTAGAGTGTGAGGCTACATTAACAACGTGTTAACTCTTGAGGGGTCAGCTGTTCTAGTTCATCATTTAGCAGTAAGGCATTCCCTGGGAAATATCCCACCCTCTGACTTCACCACCTCAACCAAGCTTCACAATCATCATTGCTGTGTACAGTATTAAATTGTTTGTTTAAAACTTATACTGTGTATACATACACAGGTGAAAAAAATTTCCCTGGAACCTACCCCCCCTCCCCATTTATATTAATTCTTATGGGGAAATTGGATTCGCTTAACATCGTTTCACTTAGTCGCATTTTTCAGGAACATAACTACAACGTTAAGCGAGGAGTTACTGTACTCATGGTTTTTTTCTCTAACACTTTTTAAAATGTGTGTGTATATGAAAGAAATAGGGTGACCCGATGTCCCGATTTTATAGGGACAGTCCCAATATTTGGGTTTTTTTCTTATATAGGTGCGTATTACCCCTCACCCCCGTCCTGATTTTTCACACTTTCTATCTGGTCACCCTAGAAAGAAATAGCATGTGCATTTCCAAATTCTAAGTAGATCCTATCTTACATCACTTCATGTTACCTCAGGGTGTAAAAATGTGCCTGCACAAACAACTCTGCCCCAAAGGGGAAAGTATGGGTTGTTGTTAATCTCGCTACAGCACAGTAGAGATAAATCAGTCAGGAAAAGAGTTGACCTAGAAGTCACCTAGTAAACGGCAACCTTGAAGGAGTCTGGGAACTGCTTCACAAGGCTGAGAAATAGACTACGCCTCCTTAGGTTTCCAGGGATAGTATGTGTAAGATTTGATCATGTGTTATGTTAACTTTAAGACTGAAGTCTTGATTGTGTTCATCCAACAACTAAGTTAATTGCTGATTTCATTCCATATTATAGTCAATTTGTCAATTTAGTGACTCAATTCTAATTCTGATTTTGATCATTGTGCTGTTCCAGTTTTACTTAGTTTAATAAAAGGTATAATTAGCAAGAAGTTTGTTTAACTTTGTTTGCCTTTTTGTTAATTTGTAAAAAAAAAACTCCATAAAAATCACATACAGCTGGTATTTCTTTCAGAATTGCAACAAGGGTCACGGCACTCTCCCCAAGAGCAAAGGTCATTTAATAAAGTATCTAAGAGCTACTTAGCTCTGTCCCTAAATTAATACCTATGTCCCTTTCACAGACTTACAAATGCACCCTAATCCTGATCTACAGCACCTACTGCTATCCCAGATCTGGTCTGCCCCCACAGATATATCAATGCCCCTGGATCCTGACTTACAGCATCCTCTGCTATTCCAATCCTGGGCTCACACACAGCTCTGCCAATACACCCCAATCCTGAGCTGCTGCCGCCCCACCCCTGCTGTTCCAAATCTTTGTCCCCCACACAGTTCTGCTGATGAAGCTTCTTCCTGATCTGCCTCCTGCTATCCCAGTTCCGAGTCCTACCAGCATCCCCTAGTGCTGACCTGTAGCCCCCAGAGCTATACAAGTGTGGGGGCTAGCTGCGCAGATTGGTAATCAGCACTTGTTACAAGGATCCCTCATAATGGACAAAGGAACCTGAGAAAGACCATCAGACATATTTGGTTTTGTGACTATACAGGTTTTGAACCCAGTCTTCCCGAGATGAAATGCTAAGGCGCTCTGTCATCTAGTCCTCCCCTCACTTCCCTGGTCACAAAGGGCACATGCAATCCATGACTACGCAGGAGTTGTAGAAAGCCCTGGACGTGACTGAACCCGGTTCCCATCTTAGGGGGTTCTGTGCAGTGATCCCCATGTGAAAGGAGTTGTTGGGTCTCAGTGCATCATGCCCCAGAAACCTCATCACCATGGCATTAACTGGCCCCCTCATTGGCAATATTAGCAGAAAGGCCAAAGATTGGCTGAGCTACAGAGCATGAGCCCCCCCACTCCCTTATCTTCAGAGAGGGTTGCTCTAGGATAGTCAGTTTCGAGCTGGCAAGCTGACTCCTTCCCCAGGGTCAGGCCATTGGTGTTTCTATGGTGAGACCTCCTGGGTGGCTTGCCCCCACGTCACAGGCTCAGATAAGCTGACCCTTTCCCTCAGGACAGAGTTCACTAGTGAGAGAAACCCCTGGAGCAAAACCAACATGAATCAGAAGGTAAATCTCTCTGAAAAAATCCCCTTGACAAACAAATTTCCCTGGAGTCAGCAAGTTCCTTTCACCTCTCTCTGCTGTACCTCTCCAGCGAGGGGGGTGTGGCGTGGTGACTGACCCCGTTTCAGAGATCAGCACTGCACTTAGCACTGAGTGTGTGTGTTGTAGGTAACCTCTGCAGCCAGGGGGAAAAGGTGTGAGGCCATAAATATCAAACCTGCCTCCCCTGACGTAATCTCTCGTCAGCTTCCAAGGTCAATAGCAAGCTGTTTGTACTGTGTTGAACTAGGAAGGGAATTCTGGGAGAAAAGCAAACAGGGGAGATGTCCTGTGTCCATACAAAAGGTGCTGTATTCCCCACGCACTCCATCTTGGGCTGGGAGGAACATAAAATTAGCACTGTGTTCATTTGTTCATTGTATCAATACCGTGCTTTGTGCCGGCCCCTTTGCTTTCTTGCTGAGCTTTCAGGTTTCCATAGGAGAGACTGAAAAGAAGACTGAGGTGGGTTCTCAGAAGCAGTCTGCTGACAGGTTGAGACCAGGGCAAGCGTGCAAAAAAGGAGGTCGCGCCAAACTGAAATGGGGCGTGAGAGAGAAATGCATACAAACAGAGGGATGTAGAGCTGACACCAGCCTAGTGAGAGACTTTGCCTGGCTATAGGGAATGAGTCAGCCAGCCTCTCCAGAGGAAATGTCACTTCACCCTACACTCTCCAGAGAACAATTATCAGACTGTTTGAGTGATACTGGTGGCATGAGTGAGCCATGCCACAGCGGCATAGTAATGCCAAGGGAGTTGTACCATGGCGGCATGCTAATGCCGTGGGCGGATTCTCTCTGCTTGTTGCTATGTAACGTGGCTTCAGCTTTTATTAGGGATGAATTAAAACTGTACTGGGCCTGGATCCATCAGAACAACACCCACCTCCCACCTTACCCAGATGCCCAAAGATCCAGTCACTGGCACCCTGACTCCTTCCCAGGAACGCCTGAAATTGAGACACTGAGACTCACTAGGGGCGTATATGACAATGAGCTGTTTTCACTATGCCTGCATCAGACAGGCATCTGCCCTGCACTTGCTAAACCCCCAAAGTCCTGACCCAGCATGCACTGGCCTCAGTATGTAACCTGGGACAGAGTCCCTGGGGAATGGTTCTCCAGGGGATTCTCTGGTTGTCCCAAAGACTGGTCAGGAAGATGGAAGGAGAATATCATCAGAATATTATGGGCCTGGTCCACCTCCTATTTAGCCTCTGCCACAGAAACAGATGTCCAGCCAGCAGACACCATCTGGGTATCTGATTCACTGCTCATTCAGGGACACCCTGACCACAGGGCCCAGATCTCACAGACTCATGGCTCCTGCATTAATCTGCCACAATAGAAAATGGCTCATAGTCCAAGCTGGTGAGAAGCAAAACCAGCCTCTTTCAGTTTGACTCTTTGAGGCTGTCTGGAAAATGAAATGATGGGGGAGGTAGAGACCCCAGCACCGCAGAGGCATTGAGTTTCCAATGTCTGGAGATGTAAACTGCCATCCCTTTTCCCAGGACAGTATATTAACCCTATAAAGGAGGCCAATGGGGCCCTAGGAGAGCCCAAAGTCAGAGCCATTGGGTTTGTTCTCAGATAATGAGACAATGGAAAGAAGAAGACGAAAGAGGCCCCTGAATGCAAATAATGGCACTGGTCGAGCAGCCTGTGCTGCCCAGCGCTGTATCCAGGACTGGAGGTGTCCTGTTCCAGATCCCTCTGGACAGACCTATTGAGCAACTGGAAGGACACTGACAGGATATGGAAAATGAAAAAATAGCTGCTAAACAAACCCCACTCTGTGAGCGTCGTCCCGTCCGGAGGCCTTAGCTTCTATTTTTATCGGCTGATGAATAAACCACCATATTGGGGCTGGGGGAGCGGAGGGGGCAGGGAAGCGAGCGCTGCTGTTTATGTCTGAAAGTGTAAGAGATGCCCAGTGTGAGCAGGGAGAAGGCGACTCATTCAGAGGGATCCAGGGGAGAGTTCCAGTTGCTGCAGGTTGAATAGGTGCATTGTCCTGGAGCCGGAGGCTCTGGAAAGGCACCGTTTCCAACCAGGGGACCCAACGGGGCTGTGGGGCGGATCACTTCCCAAAGGTGGGGGTGTATTTTCCATTCATACAACCAGGGGAGCAAAGGCAGTTTGGGGGCATGGGAACTGGGGCTTCACCATCTCCTTGTTTAAGCCCTGAGGACACCCCCATTTTCTTTCTTTGCCTTCCATGCTTTCAAGGCTCCCGGTCACAGTGATGTAGCTGCTGAGGGCTAGATTTGACTCTCTTGGGACCTGTTAGGGCCCCTCCTAAATGTTAACTCGAGGCGTTTCTGCAGCTTCCCCCTCTAGCTCCCCATGGCCTGCATAGCAATCCTCTACTATCCGGAACAGAGCCATGAGACATACCCTCAGTCCCTGTCTCCAGGGACGTAGCCTGCTACTCTGCCCAGCCCCTGCCGGTCCCCGAGCCCTCCGCCTGGACGAGCAAGGCACTCCGAGGTGAGGGTCAAACCTGGCAATGAGCAGCGAGAGCCACAGCAGTACTGGGTCGGCCCTCAAATAAACCCTTTCTATCTTGCTCGGCTGCCCCTATGTGGAACAGGGCGAGGGACGTGTGAGCTGCGCTTTGTGAAATAGCTGAGGCAAAGGTTGAACAATGCCCCAGGCTCGCCACTGTTTGCCTCAAAGTGATTCTGTCTGGCAAGGCCTGTACCATGGCTGCCCTCATCGCGAGATGCCAGTGCTGTCCATGTGGTAAATTAGAGGACGCTGTGCCCATGCTGCCCAGGTAGTGAGGGATGTGTTCACTGTGCAGCGAGAGGCGAGTGCCACAACTGCCCACTTGAGAATGCACCAACGGGGCACTGGCAAGGAGTGAGGTTTAGTCCATCGTTTTACTAAATGAGCGAAATGCCATTTACCAGTTTGACTTGGCACCCAGCAGACACTGGTCTCTGAATTACAAAAGCCTCAGCAATTAGAGAGACCCCAAAACCCGTTGTGTCCCGAGGCCCCCAAACTGCAAACAAGGAACACGAGACTGCCTGTAAAGAGAGGCACTTTAAGGTGTCTCGTGTATTTGCTATGCAGTCCCTGACATACACACATCTCAAAGCACTTCACAAACATTCATTGGGAGGTGGGGTGGAATGATTATTTCCATTTTACAAAGGGGGGGGGGGAACTGAGGCACAGGAAGGGGACATGGGCTTTTAGTGAGACAGTAATACGAACAGAACTCAAGAGGCCTCAAGATTCCCAGTCCTGCGCTCTGTCAACTAGGCAGCACATGATTCATAATGTTAATTGCGCTCAGGATGTTGCCCATGAGTGGTGTGCAGATGTGACTTCGCACAACATTTAGCATCCTTACCCATGTGCCCTTATCCATGCCACCTTGTGCAGCCACACAGATGTTAAGCCATGTACCTGCTGATAAATAACCCAATGCCACTAGTGAAATATTCCCAGCTATGGAACTGATTCAAAAATACACCTTAGCCCAGCCCTGGGAGTACATCCCATTTCCTCCCCTCCTCCAGCCTCTGCCCCTTCCCCTCCCTCAGATAACACTGGAGAAGTGTGAATTACTCAATGGCCACATTTGTCAGGAACACCCATACACCTGTTTGGGGCTTGTGCAGGGCTCTAGTGTTTTCCTGCCGGGAGTCACATTTGGGTTTTTTCAGAATTCTTAGCTTGGTGTAATTTGAACCAGTTTTTTAACGAAAAACGAAAACCAAGAAGTTTGCAAAATGTCGAGAAACTGAGCAGGAAATACACAAAATGCCCAACACACCCCAAATGAATGGCTCATTTCTATATTCAGTCAATGAGGTGACAGCCTTTAGCACGCAAAAGGATCATGGAATGTTCTGTTTTGGTGGCACTTGTTTTCATCGTGCTACCATAGGAGCTAAGGAGCTTTTGGCCTTTCATTTCTAAATGCTCTGCAGTATCATCTCCCCATGAACTGCGGCTAGATGCTCAGATTCTCAACTTTCAAGCAATGTTGTTGTGAACTGAGTTCAGAACTGGCAGTCAGACTGGACTTTTATTTCCTATCTGTATAAAAAGATGGCAGAGCTTTTTGAGTGACTACCACATTCTCCCTAAGGACTGGTGCCTGTCTCTGATTCGGAAAAATATACCACTTCTCCATTGCTAATGTGCCATTCTCGTAAAGTGGCAATGGTTCCTGAGCCATTGTAGCAGGTCAAGGGGTTTTGTCTGCTTCTTCATGAGAAAGTTCTGGACCTACTGCTGGTCATATCCCAGGCCTGCATGATGATGTGATCCCAGCAGTCTGTGCTTGTGGCCCGGCTCCAGAAGCACCAGTCTATGCAGGTGGAATCTGCAGCTAAGACAACAACAGGCATGAGCAGCATCAGCGAGGTGGCAGATGGCATGTCAGTGTCCTCCTCTGAGAGGGGCCTTCAGCAGTACAAAAGCTACCAATGAAATGTCCACTAGCATCTCCAAGATGCTCCACCTACATCCCGAAACAGGACTGACAGCATGAGGTAGAGATGCCGGCCCGGGGCAGGATCCATGTTGATGGCTGTGGCTGCTGGGAGCATTCAAACACAAAATGGTTCGGCTGGATATGTTTGAGGGCTAAAACCACCCAAAATACTTCTGGTCAGCTCCCACGTCACAAACAGACAAGTTCTCCCACAACCCGCTATGAGCCAAGACTAGAGCAGCTTCAGCTGGCAAGGGCGCTAGGAACTGGTGTATACAATAGTACCCACCCAAAGAAGCTGATGTTTTGACTCAGCTCTACACACTGCAGTATGGACACACCAGCACAGTTGTGAAGCCCGGGTTCCCCTTGCAGTGTGGATGTGTGACATTGTGCAGTCTATATGGTTTTATAAAAATATGCTAAGTGAATATAATGTAACTGGGATATGCTTCATGCAAAAGGTCTCTTGTAAGGTATCATTACTGGGTGTGGTCATCCTATTTGTATAAATGTACCACTCTTGTATCTAAAACTAGAAATATAAAATATAACTCTGAGGGCCTATTGTAATTATGCAAAGTGTGGGCCATTAATGGTGGTTTGGAATCTTGATGGCTCCCATTAACCAGGACCATTGTCTGCAGATGGCTGTGTTTACCTGTGAGTCTTCCTGTATATGTGTGTGCTGGCACATGGGTAATGAAGTCTTGCAGTGACATGTGATCATGTCACCTGAACTGGAATCCATCTTTAATCTGGTGCTTTTCCAGTGAGGGGGGGTGGAAACCCAGAGGGACAAAGGGTTCCCGCCTTATGCAAAAGATATATAAAGGGGTGTAACAGAACAAAGGGAGGAGAGGAGCCATCATGAAGAATCCCCTAGCTACCACCTGAGCTGGAACAAGAACTGTACCAGGGGAAAGAGTTGTGCCCAGGCCTGGAAGGTGTCCAGTCTGAGGAAAAAACTTACTGAAGCATCTCTGAGGGTGAGATTATCTGTATTCAGTTTGATTAGACATAGATTTGTGCATTTTATTTTATTTTGCTTGGTGACTTACTTTGTTCTGTCTGTTACTACTTGGAACCACTTAAATACTACTTTCTGTATTTAATAAAATCACTTTTTCCTTATTAATTAACTCAGAGTATGAATTAATACCTGGGGGAGCAAACAACTGTGCATATCTCTCTATCAGTGTTATAGAGGGCGAACAATTTATGAGTTTACCCTGCATAAGCTTTATACAGGGCAAAACGGATTTATTTGGGTTTAGACCCCATTAGGAGTTGGGCATCTGAGTGTTAAACACAAGCACACTTCTGTGAGCTGTTTTCAGGTAAACCTGCAGCTTTGGGGCAAGTAATTCAGACCCTGGGTCTTTGTTGGAGCAGACGGGAGTGTCTGGCTCAGCAAGACAGGGTGCTGGAGTCCTGAGCTGGCAGGGAAAACAGGGATAGAAGTAGTCTTGGCACATAGGTTGGCAGCTCCCAGGGGGGGTTCTGTGATCCAACCCATCACAGGATGCTCAAGCGTGGGCTTGGAAACATGAGTCCACAAGCCCAGGTCCCACAGACGGGGGCTTAGTGTGCTGTGTAGACATACCTAAATTGCTTAGAGAAGAGGGTGGGACTGGGAATCAGGATTCCTAGATTCCTTTTCTGGCTCTTCTACAGACTTCCTGTGTAAATTTGGGCAAGTCACTTCACTTCTGTGTGCCCACGGTTGGCCATCGGCACAATGGGGGATATTATTTATGTAGCATTCTCAGCACTTCGCAATAGGTGCCCAATAACTGTGTAGTAGTTGTTGGTTATTGACGAGATTCTATAAGATGTAATTAATGACTGTTTGCAAAGTACTTTGGGATCATGGGCTCCTCAGATGACAGACACTACAAAAGTACTTAGTAGGAGTTAAGTGAATAGCTAAAGCCTCAAACTCCTGGGTTTCCCAGGGCCTTTCAATGGTTTCTCACTATGACCTGCTACAGAATCTTAAATATGGGAGTCCTCCATTCAGTCCCCTTCGTACTGCGTAACCAATACTCGCCACCCTCTGGTTACCTTCCTTATTCAGATACAGTAAGTCTTTTAAAATTACTAATTAGTGTTTACCATGCAATAACTGTCCTACAAATGGTAAATGAAGTGCACACGGGGGACTTTAAACAAAGGGGTAATTGATTCTTCCAATAATTTGTCTGTTCTGACAAAAGGTGACGTTCTTAATGAGAAAGGTCAAAGCCGCCCCATGGCACAGGGACAGAATCCACCTCTGCCAACTGGCACAAGCCAAGAAGGGCTGGAGTCCCTGGGATCCTCCTGTGTACTGGAGCAATAAAGGATGCAAGCAACAGGAGATACTAAGGATGCTCTCAAAGGGCTGCCCCTTACTAGCCCCGGGAGGACTGCAAGTGACAGTTTATAGGCCAGCTGGGATGTCTGTGTGAGTGACTTCCAGCTGAGAGATAAGACAGCAGCAGCACAAGGGGGTGTGGATGTACGAAGGAGGATAGGGATTCCCTAGAACAGCATGCAGGGTAGTCATTTCGGGACCGGAGGGTTTGTGTCTTGGCTGCACTGGGGTATACATTACAACTGTTGGCCCTAGAGCTGGACAAATGTCACCATTTTTGCTGCATTGAATTCCAGGCAGAAACTTGCAGTTTCACACTGTTTGTTCTATCCTCCCACCCCACCCGATGTGATCCACCAGGGAGCAGCTCCCTCATTAAAAGGGAGGAGAGGGGGACTGGGGATAGGGCATTTTGGGGAGGGGCCTTTTACTCTGAAACTCCACCCCCTCCAACTTGGTCTGCCACTGCTCAGAGTAATTAGTCCTCTGGCTCCAGGGATGCTGCAAAGGCCTGCTTCTCCCCCTCCGCCCCCCCTGATTAAGATAAAGGTGGGAGGAGGTTTATATGGGGTTGTTGTGGGAGCTATAATTATTATGAATGAGGATTTGTTCAATGTAGCTCATTTTGGTTGGACGATTTGTTATGTATCTTGAAGATTTTATTCCTTGTGTCTTGCATGTTTTATAAAATTACCCAGAGTTCTGCCTCGAGGTGCTTTTGAAAAAGTGAAATTAATTCACAAATTCAGTGTTATTATAAGGAAGTGTTATTTACCCCTTCACATAACACAGGCACCAGGGGTCACCCAATGAAATTAATAGGCAGCAGGTTTAAAACAACAAAAGGAAGTACTACTTCACACAACGCACAGTCAATCTGTGGAACTCATTGCCAGGGTGGGTTGTGAAGGCCAAAACTATAACTGGCTTCAAGAAAGAATGAGATAAGTTCATGGCGTATAATAGGTCCATCAATGGTATTAGGTAGGATGGTCAGGGATGCTCTGACTGCCAGATGCTGGGGCTGGATGACAGGGGATGGACCACTTGATAATTGCTTTGTTCTGTTCATTCCCTCTGAAGCATTTGGCATTGGCCACTGTCAGAAGACAGGATCTTGGGCTAGATGGACCATTGGTCTGACCCAGCATGGCCATTTTTACTCTATATGCATTTTTATTGTGTCCATTATTATTGTCGCAATCTTTTTTTCAGTATGTACATTTTTCCAGTGCAGTGGCTGTTTTGAGAAAGGTGACTGATCACCAGCTTTTAGTTCAAAGCCATCTTCACTCCAAAATGTACTTTTTTTTTTTTTTTTTTTTGGAACTACAGTCCATTTGCAATCAAAATATTTGCACTCCCACTCCCAAGCAGAATTTTTCATGCAAATGGGCCCTTTTAAAAATTAATGATGGGATGTAAAAAAAAAAAAAAAAGTACTACCTACTTGAAATGGAAATACTTTGGCAATTTGTTACAAATATTTCACAAGCCTCTACATTGCCGCTTCCCCTGTTTAAAAAACACCAACGGTCAAATTACCTTTCTTCCAGCTCCTCCGGAAGGAACATGGGGATAGAATTGGTCATTTTTTTTAAAAATGCCCCCAAAGTAGCTATTTTTCAGTCACAGATTCTGTGAAAATATGTTGCTGTTTTTCCACTAGCTCTCCCTATAGACAAGCAATTGGGATAGTTAGCAGATACTGAACAGTTTCTGTCCTTTTTCTGAAATTGCTAATGAAGAGAAGAGAAGAAGAAGAGAAGTCCACTTTCCTAGCTGCTCAGTTCTAAGGTGGAATTTTCTCAACTCCTTTGGCTTCAGCCCACAAAAGGATTAAATGGGCTTCCAAACCACAGGTGGCGCTAGAGGACAATCTAGGGTTCACAGCATTTTCATGGTAAAACCAAAAAATGCGGGTTAATTTCCCTATGGATTATTTCTGTTATGGTGAGAAAGGGTTGAACTTTGTGCTGGGGTATGTGTGGAGTAACGAGGAGGCCAAGGCTGAGATGTTTGAAGTACATGAAGTCCTGGAGATCCAAAGCAGACTTTATGATCATTACTAGAGGGATCTAGTTTTGTAGGATTCTGATTCCTGCTTTTTCACTCCATTTTTGAAATATTGAATGCTACCCATAACTGCTCACGTGAGTGTCACTCATAGGGCAAAGCATACACATTGAGTCTGAACTGACGGTTATCTTAGGTCAAGAAAGCTGAACAGTAGTGTGTCCATGGGAGACCAGCACACACGTGCTGTGCACTCATGTGCATGTATGTCTCTCCCTTGTTACAGGCTGTAGCAACTTGGAGAGTAATATGGTTGCCATCTCTGGGCCTGGTCCAATGCCCATTATGTCAGTGGAAAGGCTCTCATCCTCCTGTCCATGGATGGTGGATCAGACCCCTCACAGACAGGCTGAGTTCTTAGGCATGTAAAGGCATAAGACACAGAAAACAAAGGTGTAAGAAGTTTCAAGGTATGTCTCTAGAGCTATGCCATTTCTACTGATTGCAGAGAGATCTCCCCCATTGCCCTTTTGACCTCTAACATATTGGAACCTGGGAAAGGGTTTCTCTTTAAATTAAAATCTCGCGCTGACCTGATGAAGGAGATGGGGGAATGATTTAGCTGTATGCCCACATCTGCCTCTGAGATATGCTAAGTTTCTTCTGAGTAGGCAGATTGCCTACACAAGTGTGTCTCCCTGCTGTGTGGTCGGCGAACATTAGCTGTCAGGATGATGGATGCAAAGCCGCTGAGAAAAGGTGCGGATTCTGTGAGGTGACCTGTACATTTACTAATGTCATATATGCCATCATGTGCCAGCAATGCCCCTCTGCCATATACATTGGCCAAACTGGACAGTCTCTACATAAAAGAATAAATGGACACAAATCAGACATCAGGAATGGTAACATACAAAAACCAGTAGGAGAACACTTCAATCTCCCTGGACATTCAATAACAGATTTAAAAGTAGCCATCCTTCAACAAAAAAACTTCAAAAACAGACTTCAAAGAGAAACTGCAGAGCTACAATTCATTTGCAGACTTAACACCATTAATCTGGGCTTGAATAGGGACTGGAAGTGGCTGGCTCACTACAAAAGCAATTTTCCCTCTCTTGGCATTGAGACCTCCTCATCAATTATTGAGAGTGGACCACATCCACTCTGACTGAATTGGCCTTGTCAACACTGGTTCTCCTCTTGTAAGGTAACTCCCTTCTCTTCATGTGCCAGTATATTTATGCCTGTATCTATAATTTTCACTCCAGGCATCTGAAGAAGTGGGTTTTTTACCCATGAAAGCTTATGCCCAAATAAATCTGTTAGTCTTTAAGGTGCCACTGGACTCCTTGTTGTTTTTGTGAGGTGACTGTAGACATCAGGTTTAAAAGTGAGACAGACAAGGAGGCATATTTGAAATGAGGGATGGGGTTAAAAAAAATTCAGGGAGAGAGGAAAAACGATTATAATCATAAAATAGGAAGGCAAGGAAGGGAGTTGGGAACAGAGAGGGAAATAGACATTAAACACCATGTCAAAAGAGAGAGATAGAGGGAGAAAGACTGAGTGTGGAGGTATGTGGCTTAGATACAAGGGAGTAAGTTGTCCATGGAACATGCCTAGGATATAAAACTTCACCAGCTGTCACAGGCAGGGCCAAGCTACTAAAAGCCACTGAGGAGTTTTAGGGCTTCGGAGCCAGCAGGGGAAGAAGTTCCAAACAGATATAGTGGTAGAAGGTCAGCATTCTTTCTGGACACCTCCTCATTGAGGGTCTGGGTCATTCAAAGGCAGCTGGTAATGAAGTGCTGAGGAGGCGCAATCCACTAGACCGCCATGTAGGGGAGCAGTTTGAGAGCAACTTCGAGGATCTCATCCAGGGCCAGGGAAAGGTAGCATCTTTGGATAGAAGAGAGTGCACAAGACCTAGCGATGAAGCATTGTTGGTAGTAAGCTTGGAGAAGGATGTGTGCCCTGTCCTTACAGCCAGGAAGGAAAGTGTGTGCCAACAGCTGTCACAAATATAGCAAGGTGATTTCGTTTTCAGGGAATAGTAAATTTACCAAAAATTGTGGTTTTGGGGGGGGGCACTAAAACTCTCCATAAATTTGGGTCGAATTTGCCAAATAGTTTCAGCTGAAAAAAACCCTGAAAACAAAAAAAATTTGAAAAGTCCAAATGGTTTGTTTTGAAAATGTTGTTTCGAGTCAATATTTAACACGTTTCACTGGACCCAGATGAAATTTTTTCAGTTATTCATTTCGTCAAGAAAAATAAAAAAATTAAAAAATTCAGATTTGGTTTGAAACAAACAGAATTTTTTTTCTGGGTTTCTGGGTCAGCTTCTGAACCAAAAAATCAATTATTTGCTCAGCTGTAATCAGGAGAGAGAAGGAGGATCAGTGGTTAAGGAAGGACTTTGGAATGAAGGGACTCAGAAGCTCCTTGACAGACAAGATGATTTCCATTGGCCTTGCACATGTGCCTGTTCTTATCACCCTGGCGACTCCTAGTCGCACAGCCAGTCCTAAGGAGCTTTCTCTTGGGCTTCTTGACTGACCGACTTTCTCTCCTATGAGGTATGGCAGTGGGGAGATGGCTGCCTTTTAAGAAAGGCAGCATCTGTTTGCTGAAGTCCTGTGTTTTTTCCACAGAGCAGGTGCTGCACAAGCAGTGTCATTAAACGGCAGTTCTGTGCTGTACAGATGACATTGTGGGGCTCCTTGTTTATCCTCGCAGAGTTTCCAGATCAAACGTGGACAGCGTAGAGGTGAAAAGATGTGTTTTTAACGGTGCTCTTCCAAATGGACACTATGGTGGTGGGACAATGGGAACCTTACAAATGATGGATAAACACTCAGTCCAACCTGGAGGGCCCTCTGTAGGTATGAGAAAGAAGGTCAGGCTCCATAGCACAGTCAATCCTTGGTTTTTCTGTTGAGGCTGCCACTAAGGTGTGTCAGTTGGGAGGTTTTCAGGTGGACACCTATCAACTAGATTGAATCCAGCTACTCTTTGCATATAGGCCACCCCACAGCCATCCTAGAGTAACAGCTTTTGATCACTATTGGCCTACGCTGGATTGGATATTGCAACCTGCAATGTACACCAGCCAGCCTCTCTGCCATCTAGTCCTTCTACCAGCCAAGGTTTAAATCTGCAAAAGCAGGGGGGAGGGATAGCTCAGTGGTTTGAGCATTGGTCTGCTAAAGCCAGGGTTGTGAGTTCAATCCTTGAGGGGGCCATCTGGGGCAAGAATCTGTCTGGGGATTGGTCCTGCTTTGAGCAGGGGGTTGGACTAGATGACCTCCCGAGGTCCCTCCCAACCCTGATATTCTATGATTTTTAAATGTATTCTAGCGGTTCAGAGACCAGCTTCGCTGCCACTGGAACTTGCCCACGGCCAGTAGAGTGAACACCCGGTGAAATGTTTCAAATCGCTGTGCCCCCAGCACTTCCCCATGTCATCAGACTAACTCAGGACTAAGGCTGCATTTATTTATTGGAACCTAGCTGAGGTTTTTTGGTCATTGCTTCATTCCCCACCATTTCCAAGCTCTTCCTGGCTCGGCGTTTTCTCCCACCTCATCTTTTATTCCACCCAGCCTTTTAACAGGCTTTTTTCATTGACAGTATCTCGTTACTTCATCACTTTTAAGTGCTCATTGGTTGCTGAGGTTTTGGGGCCCTTTCCATTCCTTAGTGCTGGAAATCCTCATCAGCTTTCCATCTCCAAATTCCTCCTTCCACTGCCTGTCCCCCTCTTCTTCCTACTCTCGTCCACTTCCCTCACGAAGTCACACAGTCAAAGCCACACCAGAGTGCTCTAAACCAGTGGTTCTCAACCTACGGTCCGCGGGCCCCTGGGGGTCTGCAGACTATGTCTAAGGGGTCTGTGGAGGGTTGTTCTAACCATAGAACTGTGGTTTTCAACCTGGGGTCTGCAGACTGTCTAAGATTTCCAAAGGCGTCCGCGCCTCCATTTGAAATTTTTTAGGGGTCCGCAAATGAGAAAAGGTTGAGAACCACTGCTCTAAACTTTTTTAAATTTTCTGCTAGTTCCAGGCTCTCCCCAATCTACGTTACTCTGAATAAGTCTGTTAATTCCCAGTCAGACTGCAGTGATATCGACAGCATTGCAGGCATATTCTAACACTCTTTAATTAGCTTTCTCTTATTTTATTTAGCATAAACCCCGCATCTCTCTCTCTCTTCTCATTACCTAACCTATTCCTTTCTATCAACTTGTGGTCCCCAGTCTAGCGAGCTATGTTTAATCCCCATCCCCTCCTCCCCATTCAGTTTTCTCCCTTTGCAGTTTTTTTAAGTCATCTTTTCTTTTCTTTTTCTGCTTTTTTTTTCCTCTTTCCAAGAGGCTGGGCTTCCTTTCTGTCCTAGAGCCCTCCTATTTCCCCCTGCCCATGTGTTATTTCCCCTGGATGCCTGCCTACCTTTACTCTGAGAGTTTGAGGAGGATCCAATACACTTAGTAATCTGCCAGCTATTCCAGGAGGTATCTAAGGAGGCTGACAGGAGGAGTCTGAAGGTCTCTCTTACAGCCAGTGGCAGCTATGGTCTGATGTTGCAAACCGTCTCTCTTTTTTCACACTCACATATAGTACTCTTCAACCGTGCTGCTGCTCCTGCTGCCACTGTCTGAAAGGAACCTGACATACCACACAGGGAATTTTGATTTCTTCTGGGGGGACAAAAAAAAAAAAGCTGGAAAACCCATCTGGAGGCTGTGAAGAAGACATACAGTAATAGCAAGAAGTGGCAAGCCCTTTCCTTATTAAACACAAAAAAGGAGAAAACCTAACTTCTCTGCCAGGTGTATGGGACTTAGATTCTTGAAACACTGCACTGAACTGTTAAAGGTAACGTATAGCACTTTCATCCATCATCTCTGCTTTGGTATTTTTTAACCTTTCTTTTTCTTTCCTCCGTGCCCTAAGGAAGCAGGGTACCGATATGTGGATTGGTTGTTTCCCTGGTGGGCAGGGGTTGGAGGATGTGAGGGAATTTGCTAACAGATCGATTCCAAACTTCTCTAATAAGTTCCACTCATGCACACGCACAGCTCCAGCAAGAGAAAAGTTTGCCTAGAACGTAAATATTGTTCAAGGTTGCCAGGAGCACCTTCTGGATCTTAAACCTACAGCCAGAAGCAGCAATTATGTATTGAGTTTGTTGGTTCCCTTAGCAAAAAAAAAAAAAAAAAAAAAAAAAGCTTAATGTCTGGTTTTAAAGAAAGCCGTGCCAAGATCAACAGGTGGGAGTGGAGGAAGGGGTTAGTTTCCCCCCCTCCTCCCAAGCGACCCCCTAAATCCTGAATGTCTCTTTAAGACTGATTTCAGCTGGCAGCTGAGCACCGAGGACAGTTCTCACACTGATGATGAGCAATGTGGGAAGGAGCCGCTGCTTTTTCTTTTCTTTAGAAATGTCCTAACCTGGGTTTTTGATTATTTATTATTATTATTATTATTATTATTGATTATGTTCCATAGAGGGCAAAGGGAATAACTTAGTTAAAGGACTGTTGAACCCTGCATAGGGGATGGCTGGTACATCAGTTCATCCCAGTGATGGGAGTAAAAAGGGACTGGATCCTGAAGGTGTGACAGTGCACACTGCTCATGTTAGAGTCATGGCAGCTGGAACTGAACAACCTGTAGTGAAAGAGGCAGCAGAGATGCTAAGAGCCTCTCTAAGGACCTGCCTCTCTTTCTGAATGAATGCACAGAGTATGTTCTGAGCAATAGTCTGCAGGAAGTGCAGGCTTCGTGTATTCATTTCTCCCAAACAGCCTCAGGATTTTCTCCTTAAATCAGTTAATTGTTTTTAAAAGTTTTCATTTAAATCAAATGCCAAATAAAAATCTTTCTGCCATGTGCTGCGGAAAGTCTGCCCCGGTTTAACCCTTTCCTTCTGAGCTTTCTGGCCAAGCACTAAAAGCTTTAGTTTGTAAACTTTAATGTTCAACAAATGTCATTGGTTTTAGTCTGCAAAAAGGATGAAGAATTCCCAAAGGACAATAGCAAGGGGGGCTGCTGAGCCTTCCTCACTGCTTTGGGTTTTTTTATTTGTTCGGGGGGGGGGGGTTCAAACTACAGATCAGATAAGGAACTTTGGTTCTGAGGGAGGAAACAATCATTTGGGGACTGACCTTAGTAGATTTTTCAGACTCTTCACCCACCCAATGGCCTAATTCCAGTAGGAGTTTCTCATTTACATCTTTAACATCTGGGGAAGCAAACTTTGATCAGTAGAAAGTTTGGGTATCTCTGAACTAATCCTCTCTCCTCGGCATTGCTGGTTGCTGTGGATGAGTTACGCCACACATAATATGATTTTTTTTTTACATTAAATTCCCATGCTTGCTATAAGTAGATAGCTCGACTGATTCTGTCTCTAGAAGGACAGATCAAAGTGGTTATTTCCCCCCTCACTGAGACTTTTCAAGCTGGTGTCAGAGTGCTGGAGGGGGAGGGGGACATGCTATAGAAGCAAAGGTGTTGCTTGCTCACATGCTTCTCAGGTTAGGTTTGGAGGCTGGATTCAGGCAGCTGGAGAAGTCTGGAGATTTGCATACACAGGCTGTCTGTTCTCAGTAACACGCATGGCCTTTGGGGGGGAACTTCCATCTGTTCCACTTGAACTACTATTTAATGTTCCCTGTAATCAACTCCACCTACAGCAGCAGTTACTTGACAGCAGCACAAAGTCTTGGACAATCAGTGGGAAAGAAAGCCGAGAAGATAGGAAAGTGAGGGTGTGGGGAAAGAGAACATGAGAGAGAGAGACTAACTGAAAAGAGCGTTAAATAACATTTAGCAGGCACCTGTGCTTTACATCTTCAGAACAAATAGGAATTCATCACTACTACACTCTTATGTAATTAGAATGGGCAGGTAAAGTGTCGGGGCAGGGGAGAATGGCTAATACCAAATAAACCAATGTAAGAAAAGATCAATACATATATAAGTGATGGGGGAACCCAAGTTATTCATGGCTTGTTCAGCGCTCTGATATCTAACCAGGGTTTGAACAGTAGCCTGAAGTCTGGGGGAAACAAATGTGTTAGAGTATTGATCTTTCCTTTCCTGTCTCTGGTGCAGCTCCTCAGCCAGTGTAAATTGGCATAGCTCCATTGGCTTCAATTGACTTCATTGGAGCTACTCCGATTCACACCAGCGGAGGATCTAAGCATGTCTGCATTCAGCTGTGTGCTACAGGGGCTGTGGCCAGCTGGTCAGTTGCACCATCCCATTTTAAAAATCAACAGGATCCTTCTAAACATAATGAGGCATCTTTCCCCCTTACGCCTTCCTGCCCCGTCTGCCCCCTTCCCTTTGCAGCTTTAGAGCAGGATGTTCTGCTACCACAAGGCGATGCCAGTCTTGCCTGGTCTCCCTCCACACACTCCAATTTCCATGTGCTGAACAACCTGGTCTGTGTGTGCAGTTCCCAGCCAGCTTCCCAGCGGCAGCAACAACAAAAGCCGTGTTCATGGCAGGGTCTGGACCACATACCGTGCCAGAGCTCAGCTGCTGCAGAGCCGCTCAGAACATTCAGGGCCATTTAAAGAGTGAAAGAGAGAGAGAGAGAAGGAAAAGAGAGGGAGCCGTTATATAAAAAAATACTTGAGCCCAGTGCAACAACGGAAACCTTAGAGTTTACTTTTAAAAACTCAGTGCCTCCTTGTGAAGGAGCAGAACAGCTCAGCCTGTGTGTGCGGAGCTGATCTGCGGGCTCCGGCTGTATGTACAAGGGGAGAGTGTGTGTGTGTGAGTGGCTCCCTCTCCCTCGCTTTCAATGGACTTACAGTATAAACCTAAAGAAGCTTTTTGTTGGGCTTATGAATAGATGGGGGGAGGCGTTTGTAACGGTCACCATCCAGCTTTTTAGATTCTCTTCACGTTGAGGCTTTGCCTGGGTTTTTAATTTGTTTGTTTGTTTTTAAATAAAAATTTCCACTTCTTCCCTGTAAGATGCTCCCATCTCCTTCGGGATCGGCTGGCCCTTTGCACTCATTACTCAAAGCTGGTCCAGGCTAGAGAGGGCACAGGGTGTGTATGTGTGTGTGAGAATAGTAGGACATTTGGCTTTAATCCCAAATGATGCCCAAAAGCCTCCATGGGCCTTGGCTTGGAAACCCCCAGGCTGTTGACTGGCAGGCAGGCGGGCAGCTTCTCTCCAGCTGCTAGAGTTTCCTCCTCCACTTTACAAACCCATCCCTGCTTGAACTTGTTGGCTTTAATGAACTTACATTAGAGATGGAGTTAGCCCATTACCTGATTAATCTTCATGAGTCTCCATGAGGCAGGAGGATATATGTTATTGTCCCCATTTAGCAGATGGGTAAATCTGAGGTAGAATGAGGTGAAGTAACTTGCCCAAGATGAGAGAGGAGGGTCAGAGTCAGGGCATGGAACAGAACTTCGGCGTTGCTGGCTCTCAAACCCATGCCTGCTGTCCTCAGCTGAAGCCACTTGTTAGTGGAGTTTGCATATTTTCCATGATGCTGCATTTCACTGTGTCTCACTAGAGAGACCCTTGGGAGGGGAGAATAGAGTGTGTGTTTAGGAATCAATTGGTGATGACTAAGCGAAGGGGACAGAGCAATGTCACTTTGAGAGGAAGAGGTGACAGTGGAGAGGGATGGGAGGCAGTGGCATGTGCTCTAGATTTGGACTTTCTGCTTTGCAATCATTAGTTTCACCAGCCAAGGCACTGCTGCATGGAAGTTCACTAAGGCCGGCATTCTGGACTCCGATGTAAGCTAGATAAAAGCTAGGTGTCTTGCACTAAGAGGAACCTTAGGGGAGGAGCAAAAGCTATATGTGGGCTCCTCCCTTTCTCCCCTCCCTGCCCCCAGATTAACAAAGCTGGTCACGTAACCAGTGTGAAAACGATATAATCAACACTGCTAACCCTGAGGCTGGTTAGCAGGAAGGCTTACACCATGAGGAGGTGTGGTTATTATTATAAGGGATTTTGGTGAGGAGGTGTCTTGAGAGAGGGAGGTCTGTGCTATAGGGCCTGGGAGGTGTGTTTGTTATTATTATAGATCAGGGTCCCATTGCGCTAGGTGCTGTACAAATAGAACAAAAAGATGGTCCCGGTTATCATAGTGTTACCAGGCAATGATACTGGAGTGAAGGTTGTTCGAAAGGACTTGGGTGTAATATGTGTCTGGGAGAAATGAGGCGGTACAGAACTTTCTCCTATAGCTCCATGTGCTTATACAGAAAGCCCAGTGGCAGGGCACTTTGTGTTAGCAGAGGCAGTATCAGGGGGACAAATGAAGGAGCATTTATGAAGTGAAGGGCGACATAGAAAGCCTCCTTGTCTTTTAGGTAGAAAATGTGTGTGACAGGAAACTATTTGGTGGGGCAGGGAGTGGCTACAGTTAGGCTGGAAAGGGTTGAAGCTGTCTGTTGAATCGTGGCCAATAAACTAGCTCACATTAGGAAAAAATATGGAACATAAAACCGTCATGCTCCAAGGCATAAGCCAACCACTAACTGCCTAGTGTTGGAAGAAACTTCCTCCTCAGCAGTTTATTCCATATTTTTCCATGATGGGAACTTTACACTCCAAAGCTTTTCATGCTGACCACTGTCAGAGACAGGATATTGGCTTAGACCGGCCATTTGTTTGATCTGAGATGGCAATTCCTATGTGCATATGGCTTCTGGAATGACATTGGTTAGCATCAGTCAGAGGTCTCGGAGACTTTGTCTTCAATAATGTAGGCGAAAACAGAAGGAAGGGGGGATTTATCTGAGACAGCCCAATGAGTAACAGCCTTAAATTAATTAAGAGGGACTTTAGATTAGATAAGAAGTTTAATTTGATAATGGAACAGCCTCCAAGAGAAGGCACTTGGGGACAACAAAGGGAAACATCCAATGTGAGATTAGACAGCAAACTGAAAAGGGCAAAGAGTCAGAAGATACCTAGTGGGAAGAAGCACTTCATGAAACAGGTGGAATTGAACTGTGAGTCCCCTCCAGCTGGAGTCCTTATTCTTCATCAGCATCTGCTCCTGGAGCCTCTGTTCAGAAGGTGGAGTAATCTGTAACTCTTCCCTACGTGGAACTTGCATTTATTTACTCAATAAATACCCTGTAACAGCACAAGAAATACTGACCGCTGCAGGTCATTACACATGGTGGGCCACTGATTTCAATGGATTACTCTGGATTTACAGCACTATAACAGAGCGGCAGTAGGTCCAAAATGAATAACCATTGCATGATCTGAAACATAGTTTCAAGATCAGCGATAACTAAGTAGTTCTGTTATTAGAAATTATAGGATAGTTTCCATGTAAATGATAACCTGCCGTTGTTATTTAGCTTGTAAATAATACCTAGGCCTGTATAGTAGTTGGTGTGTCAATAACACCCTGCTGCTCTATAGGATTTAGCCTGTAGCTAATACTTGATGCTGTATAGTAGTGATTACCCTTCCATTCTATACTAACTGGCTTGGAAATAATATCCTTTCCCTCTATTGGAAATTATACCCTGCTGCTGCTGCATAGAATCCGGCCTGTAAATAATACCCTTCCCTAGTATAGTATTTGGTGTTTAAATATTACCCTGCCCCTGTATAGAACTTGGCATGTCAATGTCACCCTGTCCCTGTATAATATTTGGTGAGTAAATCATACCACTGCTGTATAGTAAATGATACCATACCACTCTATACTGCTTGCCCTATACATAATACCCTGCTGCTTTATGTAGCATTTATTGTATAAATAATACCCTGCTGCTTTATAATAATTGATATGTACCTAATAGCCCGTGGCTATGTAGTGCTTGATCTGCAGTTAAGAATACTACCTGTCATCAGATAGTTTGTAGGCTACAAATAATCATAGAATCGTAGGACTGGAAGGGACTTCAGGAGGTCATCTAATCCAGTCCCCTACACTAATGGCAGCACTAAGTATTATCTCAACCATCCTTACCTCAAGGCAGTATAGTATTTGGAATGCAAATACTTAGTGAAGGGCTCCCATCCAAGCACTGAGAACGTAGGCCACTGAGTTTTATTTGCACTCTGTATCTATTCTAAACGCATCCTGGAGGGTCACGAAAGGCACTCAGAACCTATGGTCACAGCACCATAGAAATGCCTAAAATATATATAAATGACCAATTGAGGAGGATATCGTCTGGGCTTGAGCTCAACAGCCAAGTCAGTGCAGCAGCCTGGCTCTGCCTTCTGCTGGAAGGGTCATTGCTGTCCCTGGTGACACGGGTGAGCCAGAGTAGTAGGGAGGCAGACAAGTTATAACAACGCTGCCGAGTCCCCAAAGGAAGTGATGATTTCTATCAAGCTTTTCATTCCCCTTGCTGTATGTTTGCAGATATGATGTGATTGTGTGGGATATTGCAGGGGCAAGATGAGGTCACGGGATATTTCTCCACCTTGGACCTTTTCCAGCTGGTCCTTTTCCATCCTATGTTGGGTCTTCTTGCTGCTTTTTGAATCAGATTGCCACTGGCAAAAGAGTGTTGGGCCTGATCAGTACTTGGATGGGAGACACCTCTGCTCTCCCTCCCACGGGAACCCCAGCATGCTACAGTGAGTGATTCGGTAAGGGACACTATTCCCTCTGAACCAGCGCTAAATGCAATGCCTCAGCGCAGTACTCATGGGGCTGAGCTGCTGGACCTTCCATCTCTCAGATGAGACATAAAACAGGGGTCTTGACCATTCAGGGTCCTTAAAGAGCCCTTGCTACTTTACCAAAGAGTGGAGACGTTAACAGTTTTGTCAGCAAATTCCAGCTTGGGTAATTATGTTTTGCCTTCCTAAAGCGATTCTTTACATTTCAACTGAACATAGTCTTCTTCATCCTATCCTGAATGGATGAGTTGTGTGGCTGTTCAACAACACAGTGTTCCACCCCAGAGATAGCTGCATTTCACTGGGAGAGTGAAGTGATCCCTGTAACATTTAAGCTCTTGGGCATCTGGTTTTCTACAAGAAAGAAGGCATTCCACTTTAACTAGCACTCAGCTCAGTTTCAATCTCTTCAGGCTTCTGGAAATATCTAGTTCACACTGGGTATGCTCAGAAGCTCACCGAAGAGATGCTCCCCATCTCATTTGCACAGTTATTCCCATACTAGTAATTTGATACCTACCCTTCATTCCCCACACCCTTTAAAATTATTTTAATTCATCAGTCTGAGACTCTAAGGCAATACCTACAACTTTGAAATAACATAGCGGAGAGAGGGTTGGTGGATTTGAAATACTTGTTGGAATCAGTGATTGTTTATTTCTGTCCCCATATGTGTCCAGATGGTTTTCTCAGGACACTGCCACTAAGACGACTCACTCCAGGTGGAATATGTTGTAGCATCAACCCAGCGCTACTTGCACTTGTGATGGCAATGCCTGCAATGATTCTGCATGAGGTGACCTTGGGGATGCAGCTGCCTGTTGTGGTTCTGCTGGCTTTGGTACAGTTTCTTATTCCCTTGCCTATTCCTAGCACGATCACATCTGCACCTGTAATTTTTTTAATTTGTCGTTCATCATCATGTAGGTAACTGGAATGGGTTACCTAGGAGGTGGTGGAATCTCTTTCCTTAGAAGTTTTTAAGGTCAGGCTTGACAAAGCCCTGGCTGGGATGATTTAGTTGGGGATTGGTCCTGCTTTGAGCAGGGGGTTGGACTAGATGACCTCCTGAGGTCCCTTCCAACCCTGATATTCTATGATTCTATGATCAGATATCTGGGATAGCTTGATGGTTTCCTCTTTTTCCACAGCATATGATTGTGGCTCTGGTCTGATTGAATGCTTCCAGCTGTTGTCTATCTGTTCTCAGGTAGAATGGCTGCTCAGCTGACAGGATGAACAGTGGTTGTGTATAGTGTTATAGTAACAGTTTTTTGTTTCTTTTGCCTTTCTTCCGGCTGTAGCTGTGAGACTTGTATTTGCTTTGGTTGGCGTAATCATATCAGCTATCTGAGCTCTCATCCCAGCACAGAACTCTTTCTCATGTACACCCTATCTGGCAATGTAAATCACCAGAGGGGTATAAAGGGGCCTTAATGTAACTGAGAATCCAGCCCAATGCCTTTTGCCTTTTATTTACATTCTCCAGTACCTAGATGAGAGAGATGTATTTAAATGAGCAGTTATTAAAATTAATTTCGTTGGCGCTTGGGTGCCTAACTCCCTTAGTCTCCTTTAAAATCTCAACCATAATAATTTCTCACTTAAATATAGCCTTTTGGTATAGTGGTAACTCCCATATGCCTCAATCAGGATGTCATTGGACCAGGTGTTATTGTGTTGACCAGTGTACAAACATACGGGGAGATATGGTCCCTGCCTCAAAATGCTTCTAATCTTCTTTCCCCCGTCTTTCCTCTTTTAGTAAGACATGGTCCACCTCAATTTTGCTCTTTTTTAGGCCATCTATGTAAAATTGTTAATTTCAGTTTGTTTAAACTGGAGTTGAGTGAATAATTGATTTTTTTGGTCCAGTTTGAAAAACTGGGGAAAAAAATTGTTTCAAGCCAAACAAAATATTTTTTAATAATAAATAAGCTTCTGGATTTTTTTTACCCTTTTTTTGTTTGTTCTTTTAAATAAATCTAGCTGAATTTTGAAATGAAATGTCATTTCAAAATGAAAAGTTGAAATGTTTCATTTTGAAAATGTCAAAATGAAACTTTTTGACTTTTTTTAACTTTTTGCTTTTTCATTTTTTTTCAGCCAAAATTATTTGCTGAATTTAACCCACAACTGCATTTTTCAGCTGACAAACTATTTGTCCTAAAAATGTCATGGGGTTCGGTTTAAAACTGGCCTCTTTGAGTTTCAATTTGAAATCTAATTTTGAAGTAGTTATGGCAGGGGTCGGCAATGTTCGGCACGCGGCTCGCCAGGGTAAGCACCCTGGCAGGACGGGCCAGTTTTATTTACCTGCTGACGCAGCAAGTTCGGACGATCACGGCCCCCACTGGCCGCGGTTCGCCGTCCCAGGCCAATGGGGGTGGCGAGAAGCGGCGCGGGTGAGCGATGTGCTGGCCGCGGCTTCTCGCCGCCCCCTGGGACGGCAAACCGCGGCCAGTGGGGGCCGTGATCGGCCGAACCTGCTGCGTCAGCAGGTAAATAAAACTGGCCCGTCCCGCCAGGGTGCTTACCCTGGCGAGCCGCGTGCCGAACGTTGCCGACCCCTGAGTTATGGGCATGTGCTTCACTGCATTAATTTCATATTCATCCGTTTCTTTTATTGGTGGCCTTGATCTGGTTACTTCCCTGCTAAGGGAATTTGCAATGTGTAGTTCCTCATCTTATCTATATTCTTTCTGAGAAATCAGATCTTTGCAGCCTCAATGCCATATTTTGAATTCTAACTGGTGCCAAAGATGAAGGATTTTTTAAACAAAATTTCAAGTACTTTGTGATTGGTTTCTTTTCTTTCTCATATGCAAAACTTAGCAGAATCTTTAGGGTCTATTGGTGCCTCTATAGTATATAGTGCCAGAATTAAAGATAACCAAATACAATTGTCATCATTTCCTCTTCAATTTAGACCCAGTTTATTGCTGTTATGTTCTATTCTGGAACCTTCAGGCAAATACAATTGGTTACTCCTCTGGCATAAACTATGCACTTCTTCTTTTGGCAGATACCTCCACTGACAGTGCAACAGGCTTAGTTAAATACTACTATTTTAAACCTGGTGGATTGGTGAGTTGTGATTTTAGTTGCTCAAATGTCTCTTATATCTGACTTCTCAATGCAAGGTTATGCCATTTTCCAGCAGCTACCTTAAAGGATTGGGGCCAGATTTACAAATGTGTTTAGGCGCCTATAGATGCAGATAGGTGCCTAGTGGGATTTTCAAAAGTGTCTGAGTGCCCAACTTCCCTATCTGCCTCTTCAGGTGCCTAAATACCTTTGAAAACTGGCCACTATTGACCAGATTGGAAATTAATTTTGCTAAATGCTTTAACTTCCCCATAAATCTCCATGGATCTATTTTATCCTGTAGTGTGTGCATTTTAGCTATTGCTATTGTTATCTGAATCAGTAATCAATGTCTAATTATGTCATGTGGGGTGACTTCTCTTAGACCAATTGTTGTGGTTGTTTAATGTTCAGTGTTAAGTGTCTTTCACTTGGTCTCAGCAATACTCACCTAAGCCTTCAGTTGTCTCCTTTAACCTCACTAACCCACATTCAAACCTAGTACATTAGTGGTGAGATTCTGTGCTGTTCCCCTAAGAGTGGGGGAGGGAGAAGGGCTGTGGTGTCTTTAAGCCACCTTGCTTCCTACTGATCCTGGACTGCTCCAGGGCTGGGAGAGGCCTTGGACATAACTTAAACAGCCCTCAGGGCCTGTCTCAGTGATGGCAGCCTTGCCAAGTTGCAGCTCTGCTTGAATGCTGTGGCCTTACTTCCAACATGGCCCTCCAATCCAGAATCTCACCTAGAGTTGCCACCTCTGAGGTACAAAACTGTGAGCCATCCAGGATGGCCCTGAGCCCATAAAACTGGAGAGCTGCCAACATGTACTGAGCACCCTTACAGATTTCCCAGGACAGCTACCTCAAAAAACAGATGATCTTGGGAAAACCTGGACAGGTGGCAATCCTGGCCACACCTCCAATATCCCATCTATAATAGGGCTTGCAAGGGTATCCTTGGGAGGCAGTTGTACAGCTGTCTCTGCAGTGCCTATACCAGGGAATTCCTTTCCCAGACAGATATGAGGCTTTTAGTGCCTCTGTACAGCACTCTGGCCCCAGAGGGACTGGAGCAGGGCTGAAGATCTTACCCTATAGCTTTAGCACCTCATAATCCCTCAGACATCTGGACAGTGACTCTTTGAAATATCTCAGGGCAGAACTGATACCAAATGGCATTCACTTCAATTTATAATACATTTGTGTTAAAAGTCACTAGCTTAGAGCATGACAGATCTCATTTTATTTGCCAGAATACATGTTCTGTATCTAATGCTAAAATTATTTGTGCTTCTGAGAGTTTAGTTGCCACTTCCTTGGTAGTTTTTATTGGATTATGTCCATATTTCATGTATTTATTTAAATCACATACAGCAATGCACACCCATGGCTTACATGTCTTTTCTATCATAGCCATAGAATTGATCCAGTTTATAGGTTGTACTATCTTTTCAGTAACTCCTAACTTTTCAATATTATCAATTAGTTTTTAACTTTATCTGCTAAGACAAATGGGATTTGCTTTTGTGAATGGATCTTTAGAGTTAATGACTTTTCTGTCTTAATATAGGAATCTCCATCCAGACTTTCTAGGTCTCAGAATTCTCTAAGCGGGCTCCTTTAAGGGCTCTGTAGCAGTTACAGGAAACAACTTCTAATAAAATCATGTCTAGATCAATTTGTAGTCCTAAAACAGGGACCCAATACTACTACCATTGAAGTAAATCGCAACATTCCATTTTTCAATGGAGGTAGGATCAGGCTACCAGGTAATTTACCTGCCTTTACCCTTTGGAAATTTAAGTGAGACTGTTTTTTAAAATAAATTGTAATTATTACTTGTCCTCATACTGGCATTTTAAGTTCTGATCTGAAACAAGCTTTACTTTAGATTTCTATACTACTTCTGTAGCTACAGTATTGTATATTTTCTTTGGAATAACACTGAAGTGTGCCTCAGTATTCCATTTAAAGGATCCATCTCTGCCATTAACGTTTAGGCATATTTGCCAATTTGAAACAGTTTGCTCTACAGTCACTGTACCTACAAGGGGATCTGTGTTGCTATCTTGATGTTCTCTCAGAATCTGGATACCTTTGGCTTTAACTGCTCCCCGTACCTTTGGAAAAATAATATTTTCTATTGCACTTTATGGCATATTTCACCAAATGCAGAGCTACTTCTTGGCTCGTGTTCTCAACCACATCTCATGCATAGGATTTTTTTTCCCTCTCAGAAAACCCTCTATTCCTATTTAATTGCTCATCTAGTTTCCTTCATTCCTAGCTTTCTCTTTTTGAAATGATGCTATATGGACTCTGCTCATTCCATACCAAGTTCACTCCATGTTTATACCATGGGTATTATACTAGCATAGCTTTGGCACTGTAGTTATGCCAGCATTACCCCGTAGTGTAGACACAATCTTCAATGACGAAAGGGGTTTTTGCTTCACTGTAGGAACACCAACTCTCCCAGCGACAGTAGCTTGGTTGATGGAAGCTACACAAGCGAGTAGGTTGCCATAGCTATGGTGCTCAGAGGTGTGGATTTTTCACACCCCTGAGTGCTGTAGCTATAGTGACCTAAATTTTAACTTTAAGCCAGGCCTCAGAACCCAAATCTTCACTTCACTAACTTCATGGGTTCTACAAACATCCATGGCTTGGTACAACAATCTGCTGGGGTTCCCAGAGCTCTGAGTCACTGTGTTACATCTCTCAGCCTCAGCAAATGAGAGCTTTGTCACCTTCCTGACATACCAGCTGTCTGTCTTGCCAACAAACTCTCCAGGATTCTGCCAGACCAGACCTTGCCTCATCAGGTAACAGTCAGTGAACACCAATTCCCAAATTCCTCAGTGACATCTTACTCTGCAGTGCTCACCACCTCTTACTGTAGGACCCCCAAATCCTTATCAAGTTTGCTGCTCCTTTAAAGAGACAGAACACACCAGCTGATTAACTTAATTGGGGTTGAAAAACCCTCCATTTCAATCAAAGGACTGAATTGGTTTCTGGAAAAAGTAAAACAAGTTTATTAACAAAAGGACATAGGTTAAATGATACCAAGTATAAGGAATAAGGTTAGAAATGGTTACAAACAAACAAAAGTAAATACACTTCCAAGACTAAAATTCAACTTAACAAACTAGAGTCATTTGTTCAAAGACATTTTTCTTACCGCAATCATTCTTCCTGCATGTTTGGCCAGTTCTTCGGCCAGGACCCAATACTCAGAACTCAAAGCACTTGGTTTCTTTTGACTCTTCCTCCCCCCTTCCTTTTATAGTCCAGTAAACCTTTGAAATGTGTCCTTCAAAAAGTAAGCCCAGACCAAGTTTCTCTCTCATGCTGGGGCATAGATGCGATGCTATCTTCTTCCCCACTTGATCGCTTTGTTTACCTTATATGTAAATGTACCTTCATTATCTGTGCCTGACAATCAGGCTGGTCAGACAAGCAAATACGAGTTCCTTTGTCTAGGGAAAACTGGGCTTATGCATTACTTGCCAACCACATTTTAAGAACATAATTCTAGCGCATATTTATAACTCTTTGTACACACCCTGTACATATACCACACAATGATTTTCAGGACCAGCATGTTACCAGGTTGTATATGATACAGATTATGACAACAGTGTATTGGGTGTAGTATGTCAGTCCTGACGAGTTACTGACACAGAGTAGTGAACCACCAATGGGCCTGTGTGTCAGACTTGAGTGAGGGTTAAATTGGTTTCCCGTACCAATCTGCACCTCACACAGTGATTTTCTATTTCACAAAGGGGCCTAGATTTTATTAAGGAATCACATGGTCTTCTCAAATTCACATTTGACTTTTCAACTTTGTTCGTCACATACTTTTAAAATTGTAAGTTCCTTGCAGCAGGGACTGTGTCTTTATATGTGTTTGTGCAGCACGATGGGCCCCAAGCTACTGCAATATAAACATGAAATAACAATAACATGCATCTACTCATTCATCTGGCCCTGAACTGAAAATAAAAACAAATGTGTCTCAGTTTTATCCACATCCTTTCTTCTGTTTAAAATGAAAACTGAGTTTGAAGTAAAAGGTAGAAAACATCATGTTAGTGCATGAAACTAGTTAGGGGTGACTATTAGTTAGTATATGACTACTAGTATTAGTGGTGCTAGTTAGTGCATGATTACAAGTACTGGTTTGGGTGGTGTTATTTGACTGTTCCCAATAATGTGCTAGGCACCTCACTGTATGGAGAAGAAGATGTGGTCTCTGCCCCAAAGAGCTTACAATCTGATTTGAGACAGTGATGAACTGCTACGGGAGGAAGCCCGGGAGTTGCAGTAATAAACTTATGTGGTTCCTTAGTGAAGACCTGGGCATGACATGGCAGATCAGGGTTTTTTAAAATGATATACAAAAAATAAACCTGTCTTTGCTGCGACTAACTTCTCCAGAGGGCTATGGTAAAAGAGGGTCTTCAGAAAGGATTTGAATGAAGAGAGGGTAACGGCCTTATCATCTCTCTCCCTCTCCTGTCTTCCTCCCACTGTCAGCTCACTGCAATATCTGTCATCTTCTCCATTCACTAGATCAGTGTGTCATCTCCAGCCCAGCTGCCACTCTCACTGATGGGTCAGCAGCTGTAGAGGAATCATGAAGAGAGCAGTTCCTGAGGCATCTTTCCCTTTTCCTCCACCTGCCTCCTGCCTCCCATTTCCAACTCCCAGCCAGCCTGATCGAATAGGACTTTCTCTGGAGTCTTTGAGGCTTCTGTTGGCTGCTCCCTCTGTACCTGACCCAAATCAAGCTTGTTCAGCTGTAAACTATCTTCTCGTTGTCATCTGCCTTGTTTCAATTGGACAATTTGGCATGGTTTGAAAGGATCACTATAGATAGTGGGAAAAATTAAGAGGTGGTTTATTTTCTGGCCCTAATTCCAGTGGATTTTTGCCCAAAAAAGAAAGGAACAGGCTGAACCAAAGATAGAGAATTAGTGTTGGGATAAACTGATTGAAAAAGATGGAATGGGTGCAGCTGAGCAGTGTCTCTGTCCAACCAGATTGCTCGAATGCCTCAGAGTGAGAGCAGTCTCAGGGAGATAGAGAATCTCATCCCCTAAAGTCCATTTCTATGTATGGTAGCCCTGAAAGCTAAAATATCCTTGAAGTGACTGGTGACCTGGCAACATGCTAAGGCAGATAGATTCACTTTGGGGCACCTCATTCCCAGGAAGATGTGGGCCAACCAAAGGGAATTAAAACAAATGGAAGGATGAGTTATGAGGAAGGCTAAATTAACTGAATATGCACCATATGTCTTAGCTGAGTGAAGATGGTACGGTATGGGAGAACTATCTACTAGTATGTGAAGGGTGTAACTATAGAAGAGGGAGAAGAATTGTATAAGGTAGCATGCAGAGGTGTAATTAGGAATCATAAGACAACATTGACCACAGGAATAAATCAGCATGAATATAAAGAAAAATGTCCCAAGAGTGATGTCTGCTGGACTCTGGAAGAGCCTCTCAAGAGTAGTGCTGGAAGCCCTGTTGATTGAGCTGGTCAAAAGTGGACAACGTACTGGATGATACACTGAAAGGAACGGTCCTATGGTGGGTGACTTAGTAGGTCTTTTGCACAGATCTTTGATTCTGTGATGTGACAAGAGAATGAGGCCTCTCAGACTGCTGCTGCCTTTGTACCGGAGACAGATTGTATGAAATGTATATGCTAGAAATTTGGTGATGCTAAATTCTGCAAACAAACGTGAATTTCCATATGCTGGGGCCAGCTGAGGCAGGAAACTCTTCCTGACTCTCAACACACTTCTCTTTAAAGATCATTTGAAGTGCTGGGAAAACGTGCTCTGGAGACTGAAGTCCTGTGCTTACCTACAGAGCAGGTAGTTATATGGCACAGGCAGTTGTAACACCACTCCCGTTGTCCCAGCCTTGGAGGGAAAAGGGAAATGCACTCTTCATGACCTATTTAATCCTTGGCACCTCTGCTAAAACTACCACCAGTGAGGCTAAGCATGGTGCTTTCTGGGATGTGAACTGAAATGGCCAACTACCTTCGCACACTGAATAGTTTAAGTGTGGTAGCGACATCCAGTCACCGTTGAACTGGACCTGACTGGGCCCAGCAGCATAGAAGTGAAAGACTTTGTTTCCCAGGCCTGCAGCATACAATTCCCCAGACTAGAGCCAGATTGGCACTTCTGATTTAGCACTGAAAGGCTGTCTCCCATCTCTGATCCATGAGCCAGTCAGTCGCACCTTTCCTGGAGCAGCAGGACGTTTCTGAGCCACATGAGTTCCCATCTGAGAAAGCTCCACCTTATGCGTAAAAGGGCATGTGCTTCCCATGTCAGCGTCTCCTTCTCAGATTATATTTGGAAGGTCACATCGGTGGCCTCAGTTGGCACCAGGGCCGGCTTTAGGGCGAGTCCCCCGATTCCTGGGAATCGGGCCCCGCACCCTCCTCCGAAGTGCCGCCGGAAACAGTGGCAACCGATTGAGCTGCCGCTGAATTGCCGCCGCTATCTTCGGTGGCAGCTCAATCGCTGCCACTGTCTTCAGCAGCATTTCGGCGGTAGCTCTTTCAAATCGGGCCCGGCATGTCCTCAAGCCGGCCCTGGTTGGTACCATGCGCTGACCCATGAAACTAAACTGCAAATGTGACACAAAGACGCCTGCTCCGTGTGAGATCCTTAGATACCAAGGTGTACCTTTACAAATACCATACACACACAGGCAGCCCTAAAGAGAAACATACTCAAATGCTTTGACACAAGTCCTTTTTCAGACACAGGGAGGGGCAGGATCCTTTGTCATCAGTAGCAAAGCTCACACATGCTTTAATACCAGGTGCCACTCCAGCAAGACATCTGAACTGCTTGGTGAATGCTGGTGCCTAGTTGAACATGAACGAAAGAGCAAACGGTTCTCTTTTGCAATACGGATCTCCCTGCCTTGTGAAATGATCCGCTTGCCACTTTGAAGCGACCATGCTGGTGTCAGTGCTTATTGCACATTTGTGCAGCTGGGTTTCCACAGGCAACTGATTGCTTTGTTTGAGCATTGGGAAAAGAGAGAGCGAGTAATGGATGATTGCCAACAGTATCTGGTGGCACCAGTATTAATGTCACCCATATCTGTCACCAGTATCAATGATCTCAGTAAAATAAAGATCATTCATCCTGTATGAGGAAATTCCAGGGTTGTGAAGAAAGTAGTTGGGAAGAGACTGAGTCTCACACCCTAACCTCAAATGTTCTACAATATTTACAGCAAGCCAGTGGCATGTGCCTGGCCCATTGGCGCTGCCTAGTGAATATCACGAGAGAACATCTTTCTCTTTCCCAACTGCTTACCAGAAATGCACAGGACTCCTCCCATGCAAAGATGCTTTAATTTGCCCTATTACCTTCCAGCTGCCAAAAAGGTTATAAGGGGTGGAGGTTTCACCTTATAGATGAAGCTAAATTGTTCATTCCCTGAATTTATAAGACAGGAAACATTTTGGTAGGAAAATTTGGACTGAAACAGCCTCGTTTAAGAGAATCCAAGCCCAGTGTTTACATAATGTCTGGAATTAATGCAGAGAAAACTTTCAGGTGCCAGCCCTGGAAAGGAAAAACGGGGAGCAAAAAGGGGCAGATACTGAACCTGTAACAAAGCTGAAGGCTCGTTGCCCAACTGGAGGGGATGGTTGGAAAGTTGCGTGTCCCACTGTTTGCAGCAGAGAGACCTGTTGTTTCATCTCGTACGCCATGAGCACCAGCCAGGTGGGCAGTCCCATGCTATGTCCTTAGAGTCAGCTTGGGGTGTGGTCACGTGAGAGAGCCTGTGATTAATAACAGCTGTATATGCAATCACATGATAGAGTATGTCATTAACAACATCTGTGTATGCAGTTACATGCTATGTTATAAATGCCAATAGGTGTACAGTTATATGTTGTGTCTTTAATAGAAGCCAAGTTTGCAGGCTGTATGTGTAACACCACACGTGCACTAACATTACACTGTGAGTCACTAATGCTAGGTGTGAACTCACATGAGATGCAGACCTTAGTAGTAACTGGCAAAGTCAATGAATGGCCCCAGGCACAGATCTCTGAAATTTCTATTTGCCTTTGGATACTGTCTACTGTGACGGTGACTTGCATACCATGGGTAACAAACCCCTCCACAGTAATGGTGTTACACTGACAGATTCACCAGTCACCCTTGTTCTCTGCTACTGACATCCAGGTGCTCCTCCCCACCCTCATGCTCTTCCACAATCCTCTTGGCTTGGGTACCATAAGGACATGGGTCTGCCCAACCAGTGGTCAGAAACTAGAGCAAATGTAGCCAGTTATTGGTGTCTCTCATCCAGTGGTTGACTGTACACGTCTAGTCTGCATATCACCACAGCAGAGCCTTAGCCAAGCATTCTCTGTGTGCATGTGATGAAGAGCGATGTGCCCATTGGTTATTAGGCTGGTGGGAGGCAGCGGGCTCCCTGGGTTAATTTTTTTAATATGGCCCTTTGCTGAAATGTGGGTAAATTAAAGGCTTCACATTGGTGCCTTTGCTGTTCTGAGCTATCCAGTCTCAGCCAGGGCCAGGGACTGGATAGGCTCCTAGATGAGTAGCTCTCATGGCTGGAAGATGCTGGCTTATCAAGCTCCTCTGCTGCAGCCCCAGTGTTTGGGGATTTCGGGCCAGTTTGTAAAGTATTTCGGCACCCAAACGTGCAGAGAGGCGCCGTGTGGCAGTTAGGTGTCCCGATGCTTTTGAAAATCCCACTAGCTGCATCTTTAGGTGCCTAAATCCCTTTCAAAATCTGGCTCTGAGAGCCTAATTTGTGCACATCTTAACCCAAGGTGGAGACAGCTGGGTGAAATAGAGACGAATCAGTGCTCAGAGAGACAGAGAAACCCCACCGTGTTGCTAGGCAGGACTGAGCCATGGAGCAAAGCACAGGAGGAGGTGGGGAAGCCGGGTAGCTCTGCTAATGCTGCAGGGCAGGGCTGAACAGGGCGCTGGCTGAAAGAGAGGGAAACAGGGGAGCCTGCTGTAATGCTAAAGGGTAGGGCTGGGCTGGGCTGGGGGCAAAGCAGAGCAACCCAGATAAATACGTAGAAAATATTTTCTGTCCAGTTTCTGCCCATGTAAATGTATTTCAGAGATTGGCCCCTTTGGTCAGTTTCACAGGCTCTTTCTGGAACATGACATGCACTTGCTGAGCTTCAGTTTGGGGCATTGCAAGGGTTTGCTGGGAATGCCCAGGCACACCAGGAAAAGAAATTGCCTTGGCCTTTTCATGAAAGAGGTGGAGAGTCACCATTCCCTGAGGGGGAAATTGCCCGAGGTGCAGAGGAGCCAGCGCAGCGCCTGGCACGTCTCATGTCCCACTCAGGGTCATTGGGCCAGATCCTCAGCTGATGTAAATAAGCTTCGCTTTGCGGACTCCACTGGAACTGTGAGGATTGCCATCCGCAGAGGATCCGGCCCCTCGTTTGGCTCATACTCACTGCATGCACACGACTAATTAGTGCTCCAGAAAGAGTAAAAACTCGGCAGAGAGGCAATCTGACATCCCAAGCAAATGCTAACGTGCGGGTATTTTCCCAGTCCAGTGCCTCTCTTCTGTCTCTCCCTCTTGTCCTGTATTAGATTTCGGTGGATTTCAGTGGCAACTGGTTCTTGCCCTCTGGCTGATCTAAGCTTAGACAACAGGGGTCTGTGATGTACCTAAGCAAACAACTTTAATATTTCCCTAGGGCACTTTCTAAAAAGCCAAGGTGTTTAATTAGGAATGGTTTGATCAGAGCTCTTTAAAAGCCCATTTTGAACTTCCCTGGCTCACAGCCCAAACTGCTGTCTCCACACTTGGCACCCACAGACAGATCACTTTCGAAGCTGACTGTTTTTTGGCTCTGTTTGACGTTTTGCCTCCAGCCCAGGGTCGGAAGGCTGCGGAGGGCCGGCAGTGGAGCTGGAAACCAGTTGTTACTAAACTCTCGTTTGGTGTATGCAGTGCTCTGTGGTGGCAAGAGGCAGCTAAGGGATAATATTACAGTTCGATGTCCATTCTGCTCCCACTGACAAAATTCTGTCTCTGATAATGACCAAGTGGACTTGGGTCAGAAACTTAAGGGAATGGGTACCTTCATGGATCCCACCCTAAGTCCTCCGGTTAGGCTCCACAGCAACCACAAAACACCTGCTCAGCTGCCACCTAACCCTGTAGATGCCTAAACTCACTTGGCTCCTAAGTTTTTACTTAAGTATGCACCCGCAGCCTCACTCTAGGCCCCCAGGTGCCTGTGTCCTGCCTGAGCCCCAGACCTATTCACAAACAGAAAGACGAGCAGTCAGCTGCCGAGGTTATGTGCAGGGGCACCATCTGGTAGCTGCCCTCTGAGCATGCCTACTAGATCAGACGCCTTAGGGGAGTTCACACAAAACAGCCAGGGGCGAGAGGAACCACTCCCTTATAACCTTTAGCCTAGTGTATTCACCCGGTATGCGGAAGACCCCCAGTTCGAGTCCCCCCTCTTCTTGAGGGGGAGAAGGGATGTGAATAGAGATCTGCCACCTCTCAAGGGAGTGCCCAAACCACTGGGCCATACTATCCTTCTAAACACTGTTTCTGGTTCAAGTAGTATTTAAATAGTCCATTGTTTAATTAAAGTGAAACAGCTTCAACAGGAGAGTTTGAGGGCACCCACATCAGAATATTCCATAGCATGGTGGTTTGGACATGCACCTGGGAGATGATCAATCCCTGTTCAAATCCCTTCTCCCACTCAGAAGGTGGAGGGTGCTGACCCAGGGGTCTCTCACATCCTGGGTGAGTACAGTAGGCTAAAGGTAATAAGGGAGCTTCCCTTTCTCCCCTGCCAGCTGTCCTGCTTCAGGTTCCACATTCCACTTAGGCAGCCGTGCACCTATCTTCCCTGTTTGCAGATCACTAGCAGAGCTAGGCACTTCCCTGCAGCCTGGACTTAGGTGCTTATCTCTGAGGAGGGACGGGCCTAAGCATGCATCACTCCCACCGGCGGCTATTAATGATAGTTAATTAATGTTAGTGAATTGCTTACTAAAAGTAAAACTTTTTTTAACACAAAAGGCTTTTTGGTCAAAAGGCCTCTTTTTTTTAAACAAAAATTATCCCCAAAAAAGCTGTCATTACTGTCCAAAATGTTTTCCACAAAAAAGTTGCGCTTTATATATTTTTGCTAAATTTTTATTGAAAAAATATTGAAAACACTATAAAATAGTTATACATTTTTCAATTACAGAAAACCCAGGTTTCGATAAATGAAACATTGCTTTAGCCATTAGCTATTTATTTTATTACTTTAAATGAAAATTTTTAATTGTTTTGACAGTTTTGATTCAGTTTTTAAATTTTTTTAAATGTATTGGGAATAAAATGTGCTTAAAAAGTTTTTTAAAAAGGAAAATTGGATCTGTTTCCAGCTCTTTCAAATTTCAAACATTTTCATTAACCTAATAGTTCATCTCTAATGAAAAGTACTAATCATTCTTATTAGAATATAAAATAATTAATCTATATCATTCAGGTGTATGAGGTAGCTGATTCACTGCCTGCTGAGGACTCTCGTCCTTTAGTGGTTCATTTTCCAAGCACAGAGTCCATTTTACGCCTCTGGGTTTGTGGCTGTAGCTTCAGCATGTGCAGTGGTTTGAGAAATTTGTGCTGGGGACAATGGAGCTGGCTACGTCTTCACTACGGGGGGGGTCGACTTAAGATACGCACATTCAGCTACGTGAATAGCGTAGCGGAATTCGACGTATCCGAGCCGACTTACCCCGCTGTGAGGACGGCGGCAAATCGACTTCCGCGGCTCCCCCGTCGATGGTGCTTACTCCTACCTGCACTGGTGGAGTACAAGCGTCGATTCGGGGATCAATTGTTGCGTCCTGACGAGACACGATAATTCGATCCCCGAGAGATCGATTTCTACCCGCCGATTCAGGCGGGTAGTGAAGACATAGCCAGAGAGAGAAGGCTGGGTTGGCTTTCTTACACTGCTTATGTCTTACACTGAGTGAACTGACTGCATTGGTTTGTGGCATAAGAAGGAGAACCTGTCTGGGTCTGAGCTTGTGAAGGAAACTCAGGTCTGGTCTTCACTACGGAGTTAGGTCGACGCAAGGCAGCTTATGTCAATCTAACTATGGAAATGTCTCCACTTAAATTTCACTCCTGCTGACGTTCATTGCCCTGCTTCGCTGACTTAGTCGCTCCACCTCCACGAGCGACGTAGAGTGAAGGTCGCTGTAGCTAGGTCAATGCAGCATCAGTGTAGACATTGTGTTGCTTATATCAACTGTTACTGGCTTTCAGGAGCTGTCCCACAATGCCCCACATTGACAATACAATCGCTCCTGGTGAGGACATGCACTGCTGATATAAAGAGCAAAGTGTAGACATGCACAAGCAATGCATTTACTGCAGTGGCTGTATGCAGACGTAAGTTAGGTTGACTTAATTTTGTACAGTAGACGTGGCCTCAGTGATACTGAGACGGGTGCAAGATCTCTACCCAGGCTCCCATCCTACAGATAGGGATGCTCCCACACGGGAAAAAAGGGAGAGATTCTATTCCCTAGAGTTGTTAGACTTTGTATCATAAAGTCCTGGGCAAACCACAGTAATATGGACTAAAATGGCCATTTTCCTAACAGCTTTTTTATATTTAGGCCCATGCACTTCGGTGTCCACCAGACTTGCACATGTTTGTGCATGCAAACTGGGCAGGGACAAACGAAGATCTGGGTCTTTGTTTTTTCGGGTTTTCTTCTCAGAGTGTAGGAAGGGGAAGGAGGGCATCTCGATGTGATTTATCCACACCCACAGAAATATATAGGGCCAGACTTGGCACAGGAGAGTGTCAAGGGGCCAGTTACGGTTTCCTGATGCTAAGTACCAGGCCTGACTCTGATAGACTTAGAGTGGCTGTCAGGCTGCTCTATGGTACACGACTGGTATAGGGTCCTTAGATGGATTCTACGCCAGTGGAGGATCGATGCCACGGTGTTTCCTTTGCTGCCTCCCCTCTCGGCCCCTGACATGACCTTTGCTGCCTCCCCTCTCAGCCCTCCTGACCATTTGCGGCCAAGTACCAGACCCTTTTGTTGCATGACAAGTGCAGAGGGGACAGAGCTGATTAGCAAATCTGGCCAGTTTTGCTTCCCAGGGAAAATTTCACTTTCTATTTACTAGTAAATTGGAAACTAGAAACTGCTCTTTTTTAGTAACAGGAGTGATTTAAAAAATAAATCGCCCACGTTTAGTGCATGGGCTGCAATTTCTAACAGAAAAGCGCAGTTTAGGTGGAATTTGATTGTTGTTCTGGGAGGCAGCCTATTTCAGAATATCACTTATTTTATATGGGTTAAACTCCCCTAAGGCCTGTGCACCATTTAAGTTCCCCTTAAGCCCTCAAAACCGGATTTAAGTAGGGCTTAAATGGTGCATAGGCCCTTGGCCAATCCTCTGCATTGGGATGAATTTCACTCTCTATGTATAGATCTTTAAGGCAGCTATTAGGTGAGCAAACGTAACAGGCTGAATTTGCTGTGGCTGAATGCATTAATTCCAGCAATGCCACAGAAATGGCATTCAGGGGTGGAACAGGTAAAATCCAAGATGATTCTGCCCACAACTCTGACCTGACCTGGTTGTAGCAAGACCCAGTTCGATGCACCTCTGATTAGGCAATTCTCTTTGTGAGAGGCTTTGTACCCAGTGTTTTAAAGCATTCTCATCTATATCTGTATAGGTATAAATATATAACAAGTGGTGGGAGAGGAAGATTGTTATCTAATGCATTAAATTGAAGAGAAGGAGGACGAGAGCCATGGAAGCTGGAGAGGGGAAAGTTAATCGTCCTAGACAGAGAGCAGTGATGTGAACTGGGATTAGGCAGGGGTGACAGAGAGGAATGGGTGGATTTTACAAATATAGAAAGAGAAGAGACAAGAGTGGATGACAGCCTGGATGTGAGGAAGGGAGGAGTCAAAAATCTATGAGGAAAGGTTAAAAATACTGGCCATGTTTAGTCCTGAGAAAAGAAGACTGTAGAGGGACCTGATAACAGTTTTCAACTGTGGTTAAGGGCTGCTACAATGAGAAGGAGATCAATTGTTGTCCATGTGCCTTGAAGGTAGGACAAAAAGTAATTGGCTTAATCTGCAGCAAGGGAAATTGAGGTTAGATATTAGGAAAAACTTTTAGACCAGGCCTAACTATAAGGATCGTTAAGCCCTAGAACAGGCTTCCAAGGGAGGTTGTGGACTCCCCATCATTGGAGAACAGGTTAGACAAACACCTGTCCGGGTTGGACTGTGTATATTTAGTTCTGTCGCAGTGCCAGTGCCTCTCGAGGTCCTTGCCAGCCCTACATTTCTATGATTCCGTAACCCCAGGGCTGCAAACTTGAGTGACAGGAAGAATAGCAGAATTGTCAACAGTGACGGTGAAAGCAGGGTGGGGAGAGAGATGGAAGATCCAGAGAACAGATGTGTTCAGGTTCATCTCTATTTAGTTAAGCAGGAGAGACTGGAAGAGATGCAAGCTTGGATGCGGGTGGCAAAGAGCAGGGAAGCTGTGCAGGCCAAATAGATACAGTTCAAGTAATTTAAAAGCTCCATTGGCAAAGCCTACAGAGTTTGCACAATGAACAAGCTACATAGTGATGGATTTTTCCTATTTTCCCCCTTTTTTCATTAAAAAAAATCCAAGGAAATGAAAACAAACAAACAAACACGGGATTAACACAATTTGCAGAATGAGAAATCAGGGTGCTCAAATACCAGCCAGGCCCCAGAGTTCAGTTTCTCCCTGACATGCTAATTCAGACGTGTTGCACATATGCAGTGTTGTCTTCCTGGGCACAAAGCCCAGTCTTCATCCCTCCCTCGTGCACACTTTCCTCCTTTCTCCTCAATGCTCCCTTCTCTCAGTGAGCTCCCATTTCTAATCTCCACTTGGATGCGATCTACAGTAGTCTGATTACGAATCAGTGTGTTAGACCCATTTGATTTAGTCTGTAAGCAATTTGGGGCAGGTACCTCGTTCTCCTACAAGTTTGTAAAACACTGTGCCCACCTGGGGTGCTAAATAATGATGATAGGTGAGGGTTGTTGTCTGTCACATCCACCTCACTAATGGTCTGAGCAATGAGTGGAATCATTGTGCATGTGACCACAGTTAAGACTTGAACCAGGACCTTTGAGGTCTGTAGGCAGCTAGTCTGCTAGACAATGTGGGTGAGGTAATATCTTTTATTGGACCAACTTCTGATGATGAGAGAGACAAGCTTTCGAGACATACAGAGCTCTTCTTCAGGTCTGGGAAAGGTACCCTGAGTGTCACAGCTACGTGCAATGGGGAAGAGAGAGTTTAGCATAAGTAGTTAGCACATATTGTAAAGGACCTTTCAAGGTGGAGTCGCCCGTTAACACCTCTGAAGTCATAGGACAAAAAGAGGGAGCTAGTGGATCACAGATTCTTGTAATAAACCATAAATCCAATGTCTCTGTTCAGTCCATGATTTTTAATGTCTAGCAAAGTTATGCATCTTTTCAAAGTGTTGTGCAGGTTTCCTTTGCGGATGAGGACTGATAGGTCAGATGTAGAGTGATCACTTTGTGAAAAGTGTTCACCCACAGCTGATGTGGTGTTTTCGTCTTTTATCATTTTCCTGTGTGAGTTCATTGGAGACCGTAGTGATTGTCTGGTTTCACCCGCATAGTTGTTATTGGGGCATTTAGTGCACTGGATGAGGTACATCACATGTTGTGATAGGCATGTGTAGGATCCATGGATCTTAAAAGGTGTGTTGTGGGGGGTATTGATCATTGTAGCAATGGAGCTATGTCTGCAGGTTTTGCATCTGTTGTTCTGGCAGGGTCTGGTGCCGCTTTGAGTTGGTGTGACATGGTCTGTGGGGAGCTTGCTTCTGATGATGAGCTTGGAGAGGTTGGGGGGTTGTTTGAAGGCCAGAAGAGGAGGGTCAGGAAACAATTCTTTCAGGGTGGGGTCCCCATTGAGTTTGGATTGTAGTTGTATGATGATACTCTGTATGGATTCCAGTGTGGGGTGGTAGGTGACAGCTACGGCATGCGGTCAGAGTGGGTTTTATTTCTGTATTGAAGCAGGTTCTCTTGGGGTATTTGTGTGGCCCATTCCATGATGCGATGTACCTCTCTGGTGGAGTGTCCTTGTTTGGTGAAGGCCGTTCTGAGTTTGTTCAGGTGTGTATCCCGGACATTCTCCTTGGAGCATATTCTCTGTGGTATCTGAGTTTCTGGCTGTAGATAACAGATTTCTTGGTGTGTTTGAGGTGGTGTGGTGATCCGTGGGTTTCTGGTATATGGTTGTCCATAGGGTTCCATTGTTGACGCTGATTGTGTGTCCAGGAAGCTGATGCTAGTGTGGGAGTGTTAAAGTTTAATGGACGGGTGCTGCAGGCAAGCTGAACGTAAGCCGTCACTGGGGGAGGGCAGGAGGTGTGCTGAGCTGTTCTCAGATAGGAATCATTCCCCCTGAGCAAGGCATAGAAGTCATGCTGAGCTGGTAGATTACATGCTGCTGTATGATGTTTTAATGGAAGATACACTAAGAACAAAATTCAAGAGCAAATGAGCAGGTGCCAAGTTCCTGGCCATGCCTGCTAATGACACTAGATGTCAGTAATGATTTAGGGCCAACTTCACACAGAATGAAGGGAACATGATCTGCCCCATGTCTCTGTAGTTCCATGGGGAGTGCACTGCACATGTGAGCACTATGGTGGAAGCAGGTGTTATGTACCAGGCAGGAGACTAGGATATTTGGAGACTGTTTGCAAGATTCTCGCTTAACATTAGTTCACTTATGTTAGGTACACAGTGAAACCAGTACAAGAGATCAGTCCTATTAAGCAACCTCCTGTTTTCAGAGTCTGCCCCCAAAGTATCCCCATGTGCACAGAGTGCAGTCCTAGAACACCTCTGTTAGCGGACCCAGCACTGTTAAACAGCCACTCTTTGTTGGTTTCTTTAGTGGTAGTTTATCACACTGTATCCAGCCATCCCTTTATCTCTCTCACTAGCCACACTACAACTAAAGCATCACATTTAGAGCTACAGTTCAGCAGATACATGGGTCAGTTAATTAGTGTTTAAAACACTATTTCCCACTGTTCATTTATTTATCGAGCCATGCTTCTCCAGGGAATATGTTTCCCTGGTGTAGACTCTGCCATTGCCTGATGGTTTGGAACAGCAGGTTGTTCCTAGGAGATTGGCCCTTTGGAGGGGAATACATTGATTTCTCTATATGAAGATTTTTCTGGAATGTTAGAAGTATGTGATGAGATTCTTTAGCAGACTGTGTCTAGTAATAAGCAAAGGAGTTTACATAAGAAAAAAGCCAGCAAAACCTTCGTTGAGAGTTCTAACAAAACCAGAACTTTTTTTAGGGTTTCATAAAAGCCAGTTATATCAGAAACAATTTCCCTCCCCAAAATACCACAGCAAAGATGGTTCTCCTGCTACTTGGAAATCTTGTGGCAGAACCTATTATGGTGGCATTTCTAGCTTGGTTTACAGACCCGAAAGATTCAAAAAAGCATCCAAACTTCTAGGTGAGAAATCAAATTTCTCAGCAGTTTTTTGAACACACTGTTTATCCTCAGTCCGTATCACGGTGCCTCATCAGAGTCATAGTTTGGACATTTTATGCCCCTGTTCTGGACTGTATCTCCCGTGAACACAAACTTCCATTCAGCTGCAATCGTCTTTCTACTTCATAGGGCTGAGCTAAATTCCCAAAGGAGTTCAAAGGCTGTGTAGGTGGTTTTTTCAACTGCTTATTCCACTGTACAGGTCACCTAGAGCAGTTGAAAATCAGAATTTTCACCCTGTGGGAAATTCCAGTATTTCAAAATTTGTTTTGGTCCTTGTACAGGATCAGGGCCTATCCTATAGCCCTCTCCTCCTGTTTGGGTTCGAGTTTGCACTTGCTGAGCCAGTTTCCTCTCTGGCGAAGTCTGTCTGGAGCCCTCTCACAGAATCCAGGGAAGCAGTTTCCAGCAGAGTTAGTTGTTTTGTGTTTTATTTCAAGCCTTCTTAACAAAACAAGATCAAAGCTTCACAGACTCTTCCCTCAAAAGTCTGTGCAGGCCAAGTGGTCCCTTCCCCAAAGGTGTCCCTCACACCCATAAGTTCATCAGTCCAAGATTCCTGGCTCTCACCTCAGAACATCAGCAACAACAGGACTTCATACAGTCACCCATCTGTGTATTTGGTTCTTGGAGCAGTTTCTCTCTGCAGTTGCTCCAGCCACAGTCCATCTGGCGCACAGCCATTAGCCCCTCGGCTTTCTGGCAGGTATTGCAGTCCCTCCCCTCCATTTCCTGCCGCCTTCTTTTATGAGGATCAGCCAATTAAGTTGCAGGTCTTTTTCCCAGGTGCAGCGGGAGGAGCTAATCAGCCAGCCAGCCAGCTGCAAGCCTCTGACCCAAGAGCAGTGGTGTCCCCTTATACCTTCAGAAGTCCTGAATTAAGATAGAAAGCTGAAACGTTAAAACTTTTCATGGAATAGAAAATTTCAATGCAGAAATATCAAAATGCTTCATTTTGGGTCAGTTCAGCATTCATCTGTGTCCCTCTGCATTATCACGGCGCCTCATCGGAATGATAGTTTGGACATCTTATGTCCCTGTTCTGGAGTGTATCTCCTCTGATGCGTGTGTTAGTTCAACACAAGAAGAGATTGTCGTGCAGCATGGGAGATATAGTCCATCAGGAAACCTGGCCCATATCGGATAATGGAGGTATGAGGAGTTCCAGCAGCTCAGATGGAGTTGACCAGACCCAAAACAAAAAAATTCATTTTGATTTTCCCAACAGAAAATCAAAAATTTTAGACAACATCAAGAAATGACATTTTCTATTGAAAAAACTTTTCAACCGAAAATCCCCAACCAGTTCTAGTCTGAAGTCATGGATCTGCGAGCCAGAGTATGTTGGTTTTATTTCAGAGAAAGGAGAATTTTGTGGTATAAGTGACTGCTATCCATCCTGGCTCTAGAGAGAGACTGGGTGGCTCATGGTTAGTTGAGTGGACTGGGAATATGGACTCCTCAGTGATATTCCCATTTTTGTCACTGCCTTGCTGTACAAGTCAGTTCTCTGCTCCATGTCTTAGTCTCCCCAGGAATACAATGAAGATGGTGATCCTTGCCATTACATACTTCATGGTGGTGTTGTGAGGCTTAGGGCTGGTCTACCCTACAGAGGGGGATCAATCTAAGTTACGCAACTTCAGCTACGTGAATAATATAGCTAAAGTCGACTTACTTAGATCTACTTACTGTGGTGTCTTCACTGCAGTGTGTTGACGGGAGACGCTCTCCTGTCGATTCCCGTTGCGCTTCTCGTTGAGGTGGAGTACCGGAGTTGACGCTAGAGTGATCGGTGGTCGATTTATCGCATCTATACTTGAAACAATAAATGGACCCCTGCTGGAGTGATTGCTGCCCGTCAATCCAGCCAGTAGTGTAGAAGCCCTCAGTTAACTAGCTTTTGTGAAGAGTTTTGTAATCCTCTGATGGCACATGCTAGAGAAGAGCAAAGTACAATTACATTTGCTTGTATTTGGTACCCATGGATGTCCTAGGCTTTGATGGATAAACTAACATGTAGAGAGGGCTAGGAGCCAGATAACTGGAGGCCTTTGCCCCAGCCCAACCATTTGCCAATAAGAATTAGATATATGAAGAACACGCTCTCTCTTCAGTTTACAGGGAGAATGATATCCTAATCCTGTGTAATAGCTGGTGGAACAGATAACAGACATTCCCATCATAGGCACACAGGCAGCACAAGGAATTTGAGACCTGGAACCCATGCCAAGAATTGAGCACCTCCTGGGGAAAATGAATAGTGAATGAGAGTTTTCCTTTATTTAACCCCTAAATGTTGTAGATGTGTTGTGGGACTCGGCAGGGAAGCCAGGGAGATAGGATTTCCTAAGCATTCATTTAGCTGACTGTCTAAGAAATGTGCATATACAACACAAGTAGAAACAGACATGGGTGATCCTTCTTTCCTGAATCACTGAGCAAGATTTTGAGATAATGACTTGGTCTCCATACATGACCTGCACTGGAAACCGCGGCACCTCAAGAGTAATTCAGTGCTAATGTTGTATCAAGTGTGAAGAATGCAACTTGTTTCCCACTCATTCCCAGATATATTACACCTTGTTCTTGAATGCTTGAATGGTGGAAAAGTTGATGGTGTCCGTTGCAGGTGGCAGGACGTTCTGCTCTCTGCTACTAGTTTCACTAGTGATTTGTTGGAAAATTAATGTTAGTGGTTGAGTGGGAGATGTGACTGTGCTGTTGGGGGCCAGAAGGACAGTATGTCTAGCCTAATTCTGCTCTCACTCACACCACTGTGACGCTGGAGTAACTCTGTTAATGTCAATGGGGTTACATTGGTGTGAGACTGGCGTAAATGAGAGGAGAAGAAGGTGGCCCATTGTGTCGTATGTACGGTCCATAGTAGTTTATATGGTGTTATGCATGCAAAAGGAAATCTGCTCCATGCAAATTGTCAGGGTGTGAATCTCCACTCCCTGAAACTTAGCAGTATTAGTTGTTCAGGTTGTTACTGAAATCTCATCCTAGCATCTCGCTCCTCAGAAAATGGGAGCTTGTCCGCCTGGTAAATGGAATGTGAAATAACTGTATCAGTTGTCCTTGACACTTAGTTAGTTTGGCGTAAGTCTGTGTGTGGATACGCTTATTTTGGTATAAGATTGCCTTTGTGTTGATTTAATTAAGCTGGTAGTTATAGTTATGTTATATGGAAACAGGGCTCTTATATTGAAATAAGAGTGTGCATACGGGGACTTAAACTGAAATAACCCAGAGCTGATTAGTTAGAGCTGATTAGTTATTTCGGTTCCATTTATTGTATAGACAGATGAAAAGAGAAGGGCTAAGCCATGTGTTCTTGAGGTGCACAACATTCCTGCCAGTCAGGAGGGAGGGGCCAAGTCCTGCCAGTCCACCGAGCTGTGTATAAGAGAGCCAATGACCACAACAGCAAGGGGTACTCCAGGACAGGAGTGAGATAAGTTGGCTGAGATGTATGACGAAATCTGCTGCTTTCCTGAGTCCTAAGCAACCCCTCCTTTTCTTGCTACCCTCGCTCTAATAAAGTCTCTTTCTGTGCCTCCAACTCGCTGTCTGATGCAGGAAGCTGATGTGGGGAATGTCAGCCCCCGTCAAGCTGTGGGCAACACACCGCAGTGACACAATATCACAGTAACCACTGCCACGTTTCATTCTTGGTTCAAAAAAGACTTTCTTGTCCCAGGAATCACGTCAAAAACGGCCTTGGCGGGAGCAACATCCGAGCAGCCCACTGCATAAAAGGCTTAGTCTCAGAATGGTTTGGACGCCAGACAGAATGGAATAGTTTTCCTATTTTCTTTACAGCTGAGAAAACACAAAAAGTCACAGGAGCATATTTATTACTATACTTCTATTCCAAAACTTGCCTTATTTAAAAAAAAAAGAAATAAAATTGTTTCTCCCCTCCCCCCCACCTTTTTTTTTTATTCCTCCCCTCCCATTTCCTGGAGCAGGGTGGGGTTTGAACAGAAAAGCTCTCAGTCCTGGACAAGAGCTTGTAGCATGTGGAGACAATGGGGAATTTGTTTGTGGAAGTGATGAGGGAGCACTCCGTATTCTCACTGAAACAAAAAGCCACTGACAGTTATGAAGACTGAAGGAATCTGGGACACCCCATAGATATGTACATGAGGGATCAAAGACCTGACATCCTCCTCTGTCAAGAGGAGGTACGTTTTCTTAATTCTCCTTAAACCTTCATCCAAAGTTTTGCCATCATCATTAAGTCTTGAAAGTAGCTGAACTGTGAGAGTTAGTTGAAATAAACAAGATTGGATGGAGGCGGTTGGTGTTCCCTGGAGAAACTGAGGTACATTCCCTGGAGGGGAAAAAAGGGAGACTAAATCTTTGATTTAAGAGAATGTAAGGCTAAAGTATCGCTGGTTTGGTCTCTTATTAGATGCCTCTTTATATCCAAATTTTAAGAATCTCCTGGAAAATGCCATTATGCCAAAGGCACAAGCTCCTGCCCATGAATGCTGTTTCAGTACCAGTTTGAAACCCTACTAAGATTTCTCAAAAGTTTTCCATATCTTTTAAAAAGAACAGGAGTACTTGTGGCACCTTAGAGACTAACAAATTTATTAGAGCATAAGCTTTCGTGGGCTACAATCCACTTCTTCGGATGCATATGAAAGCTTATGCTCTAATAAATTTGTTAGTCTCTAAGGTGCCACAAGTACTCCTGTTCTTTTTGCGGATACAGACTAACACAGCTGCTACTCTGAAACCATATCTTTTAATGTGCCTGGGTCAAAGTATGGAAGCTGTGTGGAGTATAATAGCGTCAGGTGAGTTTTGCTCCGATGTTTTACAATGAGATGACATTTGTATTGTCATGAAGATGGTGTGTTGCAATGCTGTAACATCAAGATGTGTAACTGTGTCCATTTTGTCCCAGATTTCAAAAGCTGCAAAGCTCTGAGTGGGTAACAGGCTCAGAAACAAGAAGGCGTGAATTGAATCCAAGAAAAGAGGGCATTAAGGGTGATTAAAGTAAACTTACTTACTGCAAGGGTGATTAATGTGGAATGGACAACCAAAAGCAGAAGGAGAAACTGCAGATGGGTATAGATTCAAAAGCAAGGTAGAAAAAGAATGGAAAATGCATTCCAAAAAGCAAATAAATTGGATAGATAGACTGAGCTCTAAATGGGCCATATCTGCCTGCCTTCCTGGGATGTTACTGTGTAAGCACTTTGTTGGATCTAGAACTTTCCTTGCCTCTAAAATGCAATTTTTACTCTCACAAGGTTTTCTAGTTCTGTGAAAATCTGGGGAAGGGGGTAGAAGGAGAGAGGGGTTTAAAAAATCCGAAATGCTCAGATTTTTCAAATATGCACTTTTACTTGCAGTCCCCTTGTGACTGTTTGCATACAATCCCTGGTACATGAGCAGAAACTAGAGGTTGCACACATGCATAAGTCCATCTTTGAAAAAATTGGGCTTAATATAAAATGGCAATAAGCCCAAGTTAAAGTGACAATGGTTCTCCAGGGCGGAAATATCCTGTGCTATCCAATCCTTCTCAGTTCTGGATGGTTTGGAAACTCCGGGTCTTTTTCTCAATTACCTCCAGACCTGGCTGAATTAGGAAGTGTGGTTACATAAATAAATCCAATGTAAAATGCTAACCAAGCCTCGTTCCAATCTCAGTTAATGCGTAGAAGAGGAAGAATGGCTGGAATTCTGGGTAACTGTTAAGTCTGAATGTTGTTCATCAAGACTGGTTGATGTGCTCCAAGACTCCATGTGGGTAGCAGTGATCCTGTATGACGCCTCCTATCTCCTCCTCGCCCTCTTTTCCACAAAAGCCAGAAGAAATTGTCTTGCAAACTCCATCTTCCCAGTTTCAATGGATCTGCAGTCTCGCTAAGCACAAACACAGCCTTTACAGCACTTTAAACACACCTTGGGGGCTGGAACTTGTTGTTTTCCCATAACACAAACTCTTCTGAGATGCTCAGTACGATCCTGACTCTCCATTTGTGGCACTGGCTGCCATCAGAAACAATTCTCACCCTATGCTGGTGCTTGGTAGATCCTGTCTTCTCAGTATAACCTATTCAGACACCCACCCCCCAAAGTACCCATTCTCAGAATCTCTCTGCCTGGGTGAGGTTTTCTACTGGAGGATAATGACACCCACAGGTAATTTGGGCTTGTCAAAAGGGACCTCTACTGACTAGTGTGAGTTAACAAACTAATTTTCTAGCAGTACAGATACTCAGGAGCATTCAAACTGAGGCGTTTATAGAACTTCTGTGTTGCATATTTTACTTCTTATGCATTCTATGGCAGGCAGCTTAATTATATCCCTAACCCTATGCTAAAATTCATCTTTGTAACACTAACCTTAACCATAATCCTAACTACTAACATTAACCCTGTCTATGACCATAAAAGTAACTGACCCTAACCACAACTTTAATTGTAACCCCCACATTAGCCCTAACCCTCAAATGATGTTTTATGTACTCAGAGAGGTTAAGAGCCCTGACAGACTGGGGCAGGGGGGAGCTTTGTAACAGTCTTTGGGCCCTGTAAAGAGGCTTCCAGTTTTCATTTAAAGCATTTCATTTTTGTTTTCAGTCTCTAGCCCTTTTCTTTGTGAAAAGCCTTGAAAATGCAACTGATGCAGGGGAGAACTGCCCCCCCCCATCCCAGCCAATGGGAATCCATTTTCTAACTGTGCACCCAACCTATGGCTAGACTCACTCCCCATCTGACCAATCACCACACAACCAGAGGCCACAGAATCACTTTCCTGCTACCACTGAGCTGCTGTTGGGGGCCAGCTAATGGAGCCTCATTGAGGTCCTGGGGAGGGGCCATTCCCTTCTCTCCTTAACCCCCTCCAGACTCCAGGCCTTTTGCACTTGGAACAGTCACACAATTAATGGCCACCAAGTTCCTTCCTTTCCTCGAAAGGCCATGATGTATCCCAGCCATAGTAACCACACACCACTCCGGGTTTGCTCAGTGTTGTCCTGGACTATACCTTCATACGCTGAGGTCTTTAGGCAAGGGCCTGTCGGTTACAGGAGCACTCTTTAAAACAGAGATGTTCACCCACTGTCGAGTGCCAGGCACGCTGACAACCCTACAGAAACAAAACGGAATCATAGAATAGTAGAATATAAAATCATCACTGCTAATGATGGCAAATTATCGAGGACATTCTAAGCAGCACAAAGCAGGGCTTTGTATGAGCTGCAGGATAAGATTTCCCTGCGGTAGTTAGAATAGTGAGAAATGGAGAACATGTTGCAAACATGACCGTGAGGAATAGGCACCTGATTGAATTTCGCACTGGCAGGGAGTCAGGTCTATGAAGCTGGCAGAATGCACTCCACACACTATTATTCTAATTTGTTTGAACTGCCACTGAGAGAAAGAATTCACTGTCTGTGGGATACTGCGGGGGAGGGGAGATGGAGGGAGGGTGTTTCTTTTTCCCGAATAAACCAAACTTGGAAATGTTCCTGTCTTCCCTGCTCTTACGGTATGACGAAATAGCCCCCGTGTGAAGGACCAGCACAAAGCAAAGTGTAGGGTGACCATACGCCCCGTTTTGGCTGGGACAGTCCCATTTTTAAGCTCTGTCCCGGCTGTCCTGACTTTTTTGACAAAAATGGGCATTTGTCCCATTTGCTCTTCCCCAACTGATCAGTTGGAAAGAGCCAAGGAACAAATGCCCAGTTTACCAAAAAAGTGGAGGAACATTGGGAGGAGGGTCAGCAGCATGAGGTGCTGGGCTGCGGGCTCAGGAGTCAGCCCCAGCTGGCATTGGGATCAGCCCAAGCCGCAGCTGCATGCGGCATGGATCTTGGGAGGAAGTCAGCCCCAGCACCAGCCGGTGTGGAGGTTGGGGGGAGGGGGCGTCAGCCCCAGCCATGGCCAGCACAGGGCTTGGGTGCTCATCCCCAGCTGCGGGTGGCATGGGGTGCAGCGCTCGGCGGTGGGGGGACTCAGCCCCCATCCCAGGCAGTGCTGAGCTGAGGGGTGGGGGTCAGCCATGGGTGGCACACAGCTCAGGCACTCAGCCGCTTGGAGCTTGTGGGGGGGGGGGGGTCAGCCCCAGATGCGGGTGGCACAAGGTGCAGAGCTGGGGAGACAGGGGGTCAGCCCCAGTACCAGGCAGTGCTGAGCTTGGGGGGGGGCAGTCAGTCATGGGTGGCACACAGCTCAGGCACTCAGCCCCTTGGAGCTTGTGGGGGGGGTCAGCCCCAGCTACAGGTGGCACAGAGCTCGGGGGGAGGGTCTGCCACAGACAGCACGGAGCTCAGGGGGGGTCAGCCATGGGCAGAACAGGGCTCAAATGCTCAGGCTCAGCTGCGGGCCGCACGGAGCTCAGAGCTGGAGGGGGTCAGCCCCAGCCGTGGGCGGTTTGCAGCTTGGGGGCAGGGGGTCAGCCCCTGCCCCGGATGGTAGGGGTGGCTCTGGTAAGTCCTGCAGGTGGGGCGGCAGGGTGGCTCAGGCTCAGGCGAGCCCTGTCCATCCCGTTTTTACTTTAGGAAATATGGTCACCCTAGCAAAGTGGGACTCCAGGGGTGCATAGGGCTTGTGCTGGCTTTCCATACAGGAGTGAATTTCACCCATTCAGAATAATCATACTCTGCAAATTCTAACCAGCGCTAGCATGAACCTGCTCTCCTGCTTCATATCTCACTGGCAATGAATCCTGACAGAAACAACTTTTTTGCTACAACTTTTGAGTGCTCGGTGACAATACCAGCCTATAATAGGTAAAAGCCCTGGAGGTGTTTTCAGACAGCCAGGGCCCATCATATTTGATTTCTCTGTTTCAGTGCTCTAAGATGCTTCAATTCCAGGTTTCTTCTGCAGAAAAACCCAGACAAAAGGATGCCTGTCTCTTTGCTAATCCAAGGCTATTTATTTTAAATCGTTTTTAGCATAATGCTGGCGCTGCTGAAAGGTACCAGATTTGCTGACTCTGGAGAAGTGACAGCTTGTCTTTAAAGCTAGAACAGGTACAACACAAGCTGGGACAGTACGAGTTTCCCAAATGCTGACCCCACCAATGTGCCTTCTGCCTTGGAGGCCTCCCCCACCACAACACCTGGGGATGATAGGAGAATTCCATCTCCATGGCCCATTCAATCCTTGGCCTCTCTATTGATTCTGTCATCAAGAGATCCAGTTAGTCCCCAAGGCTGCTTATTGTAATTTCAAATTTCACATGATGTGCTCACCTACGACATTAGAAACTGGACAGAGCCCCCTTCTCCCCGCTCCCAATTCATTTAACGTACAGTAGATCACCAGAGGGTAACAGCTGTATACAGCTACACTTCGAGTTGGAAGGTGTAATTTCCAGCTTGAGGAAACGTCACCCACACTAGCTCTGATCAAGTTAACACACTAAAAATAGAAGTACAGCCATAGCGAGGGGCTAGACACCTGAGTACAAGCCCGTCCGAGTCATTCGGATGGCTAGCCCCTCCCATCATTCGCTCTGCCTCAGCTACTCTCTATATCGAGTGCACTAACTTGATCGGAACTAGTGCAGGTATGTTTCCTGGAGCTAGAATTTACACCTCCAGCTCTCAGTGTGACATACCCTAAGTCACCAATGACCTGGGCCTTATTAAAACTAGTGACCTATTGGTGAAAGGCTCCCTATTACATAAACAATCTCCTGAGTCATGCTGTCTCCATTTGTTCTTTCTAACAAACCGGGAATACATTGCCGACATTTGGCTTGAGTTTTTTCCCAGTGCTGAAGTCCTTACCTAGAGACTAGAACTGAGTTTGTCTGCTTTTATGGCTTTGTGTCTAAAGTGGGACTCCAAGCCTCTCGGCGAACAAATAAATAAATAACAGCCAGCACTGATCTTAAAATGTAACAGTGATGGGTACGTAACTTTAGCAGCCAGCGAGAAACTGGCGTGTTTCCCCATGATACAAATTAATATCTTACTCCCTGTCTCTTGCTGGTTAACTTTCTACTCAGCCCCTGCATTGCTGTTTGACAAATACCATGGGGTACTGTGCAGACTGAGCAATGGAAGTCTCATTCTGTTCCTTTTTTTTTTTTTCCATATATTTATTTTACAGGGAGCTTTTGGTCATGGATGCTACAAGATAGTTAAAAAAATGTGTATGAAGTAATTATTCGTAAAAATGACTTTTTGTACTGCCTAGAGCCAGACATAATAAATAATACAAGAGGAAAGATTGAGACGTCTCATACATATTTCAGTCCTACCCTGCAGCACCCACTGCTGTTCCAGTCCTAGACACCCACATGACTCTGCTACTTCTCCTCAATGTTGTCTGGCAGCCCCTTCCTCACCCCACTCCCCATGCACATCAGTCCTGACCTCCAACAACCCAAGTATTCCAAATGTGGGCCCACACACATCTCTGCCAATGCACCTCAGCCCTGACCTGCAGCAGCCCCTGCAAGTTCAATATTTAGCCTCTCTTGAGTAGAGATTTCCAAAGGGTTTAATATTTGTTCATGTAGATAAAGTACCAGGTTGTGATTTATAAATACATTTTCTCTTTTGGCTTAAGCAGGATTTGAACCCAGTTCTTCAGAAGTGAAAGCCTAATGGCCTGACTTTATAAGATGTAATTTATATTTTCTCTTGTTCTGTGCCATGCTTTCAAGTGTGCTAGTTAATGAGCTTTACTACTGAGCCAATAGACATTTACGCAGTCTCTCATAATGTTCTCTGACTGCAGCCACACCAACACTAGCTGGGATCCCTCTTGCTCTCAGAAGACAAACAGCCAGTATTTGGATAGGTGACCGCCAAGGAAAACCTAAATGATTCAGTAGGTGGGGCTTTTCCTTTTGACTCGGTGCTGAATCAGTGCTGCAATGCATAGTTAGTGGGTGCTATGCCATCTTGTGAATGAAACATAAAACTGAGGTCCTGCCCACTAGTGGTTATTTAAAAACCCATGGCATTATACACAAGACTAAGGGCATTAACCTTGCTCTCCTGGCTAAATTCCAGTTTGGGTGATTCCATTCTGCCTCCCTTCATTCCTTCTGCCATTTCTGGATACAGGATAGTCCTCCACTGTCTGTCTGAAACTGTTCTGAACTGAAGACAGTTCAGACAAACTGTTCATGCCTCTGACGAAGTGGGTATTCACCCACGAAAGCTTATGCTCCAATACATCTGTTAGTCTTAAAGGTGCCACTGGACTCTCTGTTGCTTTTTACAGATCCAGACTAACACGGCTACCCCTCTGATACTTGTTCTGAAGTGGTGAGTTCCCCTGATTAATGGGATCCCTACATGATGTATATGTCATGTAGTCCTTACAGTGAAGTTGCTAAAGAGCTGTGGAATCCATTTGTATTTAAAGAAGTATAGACTGTAAAGTCAGGATTATTGGTTATGTTGTGACCTTTAGCCTTTTCACCCTGAAGGGGCCAGACTTCCGCTAGAATAGTTGTACAAATTACCTCCAAGCAGCTGGCCAAGGATTCCATGTTGGCTTAGTAGAGGAAGGATATTGGTAATGTGAAGAAGCTTCTATTTCGGGTGTTCCAGGCAACGGTGTAGGGTTAGGTAGAGAGGGCATCTGACCCAGTGGTCATTGCTGGAATAGATGTAAAACAAATGAGAAACTCCATGGCAAAATTGTCTTTCTGCCCAGAAGTGAAGATCACAAGAGAGAGTGTGAGAATACAATAATAATGCTACTGCACATAATGGACACCCTTGTTTGGAGCAAGATGCCTTGTCCCTCCCTCTATTAGACAAGGTGTTGCCCTGAAAACTCTCTTTTGTTGCTGGTTATATGTAAAAAAAACCCTGTCGGGGTGTGTTTAGGTACTGTAGGTTAATGGGCTTGTTCCCTCTTAAGAGTCCTCATTCCCTTATGATCATCCAGCAGTAATTAACCCCTGCCTCCCTATGTTGTTTGTTTCAGGTAAACTATGACCACTTTACTATTAGTGTTTGTGTGTTTGCGAGTCATCACTGCAGCCATCTCTGTGGAAGTTTCAGGTATGTACAGTCAGCAGGACCACTGTTCGGTGCAGTGGACCATACATGTAACAGGCCAACATGTCCCTCACACAGCAGACACAGGCAACTTAACAGGTCTACCTATGAGCTCACTAATTTCACCCATCATTGCCGAGGGCCTCCTCTCTGGGCTGCTGCAACACCATGACATGCTGCTGTTGCTGTGCTTGGTAGGGTGGGAGATACTCCCAGCTTGTAACCTAGTATCAAGGCCCCCAACCTACCTTCAGTGTAATAGCGTTATATTCCACCAGGGCTGTTACCAATGCTCAGGGGCTGCTTTAGGAACATCAGTTACTTCAAATTATATTGACTAGACTATACCCAAATATATATATTTCCTAATATTGTGGGTGCAGATTTACAAGCTAGATTGAGGCTACTTTGAAAATGTTGGTAGTTATGACTGATGTGTGTTATTGATTAATCCTCACTTTGTCTCTCTCCATATTGGGACTGGGCAGATCATGGTAACACACTGAGTGTGAGCATACCTGAACGGTCTCCCCTGCGTGTCATCCTGGGAAACTCTCTGACCATCCCCTGCTACTTCATCGACTCATTGGATCATGTCACCACAGCCCCCTATACTCCTCCTCTGACCCCAAGAATCAAATGGAGCAGACTCTCCAATGGGAAGGAAGTCGTCTTACTAGTGGCCACAGAGGGGCAAGTTCGAATCAACACTGAGTACAAGGAGGTGATCTCTCTGCCCAACTATCCTGCCATCCCCACCGATGCCACCTTGGAAATCAAAGCGCTGAGGTCCAACGACACTGGGATCTATCGTTGCGAGGTGATGCATGGTATTGAGGACAGCCAGGATACAATAGAGGTCATAGTGAAAGGTGAGGCCATTATGTCAATGTTTCCTCTTGGTGATAGTGTTGATGCTTACATTGGTTTGACTGGGGAGAAAGAGGAAGGAAGAAATCTGACCAGGTGCATTATGAATAGAAGTGGAGGCATTTTACCCTTTCCATGAGCATCTGGCATCACTCGCTGTCATAGACAGGATGCCAGACTTGACGGATCATTGGTCTGATCTTGTATGTGAGCAGGAGCCAAACAAGATAGACCATTGATTTATTCTAATGTGGGCAGGATCTGGAATGCCATATTAAACAGACCAACAGTGTCACCCAGTGTGGTAGAAGATGGCACCAGTCTGTTCTGATATGGGCAGGAGATGGAACGCTAGAGGAGATGGACGGGTGGTGTGATGTGGTGTAGCAGGAAACAGGATATTGGACCTATGAGACGTTTGGTCTCACCTAGTATGTTAGGAGATGGGATATTTTCCAGATGGCCCGTTGGCCTGTTTTGGTAGAGCCATTCTTACGGTCTTTCAAGAAACGTAAAAGTGGTTTAGTTAGCTCATATGTAGACAATATAACACACAATTAACTTTCCCACAGTTAACATTGTTACTCTCGTCAATACAGTTGTGAGTGAGAAGAAGAGGGGCCAAGAAAGAAAGCATGCAAGAGGTTTAACCCTTCTTATGCCAGGCCTGAGTATGCATACAGCCACCCACTCCTTTTAAAAGTCACTCTGTATGGAATAGTATGGCTTAACTACATTTGCAGTACATATAACTCTTCAAAGCACATTTGCTATAGTATAAAATATATGTATCATCAGGGCAAGGACCATGCCTTCCTGTGGGTTTGGACAATACCCGGTGCACTGGAGCCTTAATCCTGATTGGGGCCATTGGACATTACCACATTCAAGTCTATAATAAAATAGTACAACATTGTACTGATAACACACAATTAGCCAATTTCCATAGAGTGTTTTTACAATACCGTGCAGTGCCATGCCAGCCACTTTAAATGTCTTGATAGTTTTGGATCCTTCTGACAGTGATGTATTTGTTGCATTCTGGGATGTTGGTTTACGCTGAAGCCGTCAACATTAAAACACCGGATTTAGATGTAGCATTAGTGTGCTCCAGCGTCACAGGAGAAAAGAACCTGGACTGGACAGCAGGTCTGTTCCTGTAGATTTTTCTGTTCACCAAAGGGAGTACATCTAATTCCCCTTAAATTGAAGCCTGGTGGCCTTGGGATGGTGGAATATAGCATGGGGAAGAACAGAGTCTCTTCAGGGCACAGTAGATTGCCCACGCAATACGAATGATCTGTGGCAAACACATGATTTTCTACATGAGATAGAATGCCTTTTTTCTGACTTGCTAACCCCTTTGAAAGGGAAACTGGTGCGGGGCTGGTTCTTCACTGACTGATGTGTGTTTATGTGCTTGTGCTGGTGGATGTGTTTTCCAGGAATCGTGTTCCATTACAGAGCCATCTCCACCAGGTACACGTTGGACTTTGAAAAGGCAAAGCAGGCGTGTATCCAGAACAGTGCTGTCATCGCTACTCCTGAACAGCTGCAGGCAGCCTATGATGATGGGTTTGATCAGTGTGATGCCGGCTGGCTGGCTGATCAGACTGTCAGGTAATCAGCTGAAAGAGGGGAAGCAAGGTGGCCAAGAGGGAAGAAAAGAGGGCTATCCAGGCAGCCAGGGGCTGGAAATGGGATACAGAGCCTTTCACATCTAGGTAATTGGTTTAAATCCCATCCCAGGTAAATAATGACTAGCAGTTACCATCTGATAGTCATTTGGTGTGGAATGAGCTGGTGGATCTCAGTCTATTTCCAGGTAGATAGGTGTCCACATCACAAAACCACTCTCACAACTGGCCCCCTTGTTTGGCAGTGACAGCTGAGACGCTAAGGACTGAATGGCCCAGAGACTTGAGAGTGGTGGTTTAATCCTGGTTCCCATGCCCTCTACTTTTGCCCATGCAAATTGCATAGATGCTATGCCAAGCTCAACAGATGTGGCTGTATTTTGCACACGTCAAGTAGTCATCTAGCAGGGCTCAGAGGAGTCTGAAAACCCAGCAACTCCTGCTGCATCAGTATCTTTGGGGGACACCTGGAGGATCTCTTCCCCTCACCTCCAGTGTCAGGAATGGAAAGGAGTAAGCCCACTTTTCCCTCTTCTCCTGTCCAGGAAAAGTTCTGGGGGTTTGGCCTGCCTCCACTTCCTCCCTCCCCCCAGAATGTCAAATCCCAATTCTGATTCTCCAACACCTGCTCAGCTTGTCCTGATGCCTCCTGCACCACAGAGCCATGTGACAGTCATCTTTCTAATGAAGCTTCTGTCTACTCACTAGACATTTCCTGTGCATGCTCTCTCTCTTGCTCTCGCTCTCAGGTACCCAATGCACCATCCCCGAGAGGGTTGCTATGGCGACAAGGACGAGTTTCCTGGAGTGAGGACCTATGGCATTCGGGAGACAGACGAAACATACGATGTTTATTGTTATGCAGAGGAAATGCAAGGTGATCTTGGGTTTCTCCTTTGTAATTCTCAAGGGACTGAGCTGGCAGTATCATGAGCATCCTCACTGCAGACAAGGATAAAACAAGAGGCAAAGGAGCTAGAAGTCAGAGACATTAGAGATTCAAAAGCCATGTGAGATCCCATCTAGTCCCACCCCGCCAAGGCTGGATTATTCCCTAAAGCCTGTTTTTCTGGGCTTTGTCCACTCTGGTTTTAATTGATTAAAGCAATGGAGCTCCCATTATTTACGTCAGGGGACGATTCCACATTCTGGTATCTCTCATTAGGAAATGATTTTCACAGGTGCTGACCACCCATGCCTACAACTGAAGTCAATGAGAGCAGTGCGGCTCAGTACCTCTGACCAGGCCCCAAAATATTCCTTATCTTAATGTCATTGCATGACTCCAAGTAGAACATACACCCCCTTGTTCCACCCTAGAAAATTCCTCTCCCTCTTTGAGGTTTGCACCTTCCTAATATTTATAGACAGTGATCATGTGTATGTCCCCACCCTTAGTTGTCACTCATCCAAGCTGTACTTATCTAGTGTTTTTAACCTTTCCTTCATCCCACCAGCCCCTAGGGAAGGAAAGTGAAGGGAAGAGAGAGGTAGATGGAAGAGGAATTAAACACTGCAGTCAGTCCTTGAGTCAATGGTTGTGTGATTGCAGGTGAAGTCTTCTATGCCACCTCCCCAGAGAAGTTCACCTTCCAGGAAGCCGCAGAGAAATGCCTCAGTCTCGGGACCCGTTTGGCCACCACGGGAGAGCTGTACCTGGCATGGAAGGGTGGCATGGATGTGTGCAGTGCAGGCTGGCTGGCAGACCGCAGCGTTCGGTATCCCATCTCCAAGGCACGTCCCAATTGCGGCGGGAACCTGGTGGGGGTGCGGACGGTGTACCTCCATGTCAATCAGACGGGATACCCTCACCCCCATTCACGCTACGATGCGATCTGCTACACAGGTGAGTTGCACTGGGGTTTTGTTGAATTAAGTACAGTGCCTCCATCAGTACTCGTAAGCAGCAGATTCCAGGATCTGGGTATGGTGCATCCCAGTCCAAGCTGAATTATCGCACAACCATGGAAATTAAAGATGAAAAACTCCTGTTAAGTCCCATCTTGTCCAATGCCTGATTGTTTGTCATGCTCTGTTTCCCCGTGCTGTGTCCACTCCTGGTTTTAGTGAGTCAAGAGACAGGACTTCCATAATTTCCCTTGGGAGACCATTCCAGTCTATTCTATAAAAAATTAATTAAATTAATAATAATAATAAATAATAGTAATGAATAATAAAAATAGTTAGAACCACAGGGATCACACTAAACTTCCCTCCACTTTTGGTACTTCCTTCAAATACTTGAGGATGTCTATGAGATCCCCTCTTAGTCATGGCAGTGCAGGATTAACTCAAATATTATGGCGATGGCCACCAACATAAGAATCAGATACATCACTTGTCATCTTTCCCCACTGATCATTTCTGGTGTCTGTCTCTCGGAATGCCTTTGACTCTGTTGCTAGCCCCACCTCAGAATTAACACAGAAAAGCTTCTTACTGTTTCACTTAAACAAGAAAAGCAGATGTAAATTTACAGGCACCCAGTACCCAGCAGGCCAGCGCCCCTCCATTCTTGTCCAAGCAGAGAGAGAAGAGTTCAGAGTGTATGTTAGCATTGCAGTACAACTGAGTGTTCTCAATGGGAGGTGAGTGTGATATGCCTCTATCCACTCCAGATTGTCAAATACCTTCCAAGTTTGATGGCTCTCCAGGAACCAGGCAGCAGAGATCAAGTGCTTGCATATTAAGTAATTTAATATTATAGATAAGACAGCAGAAAGAAGACAATAGGTCAGCTCCTGAGCAGCAGTGCTTTGCATAGTGCCTATGGTAGGGGTCCGTGTGCAAGGACTCCATTTTGCATTTCCTTGGTCCCAGTGTAGCCATTGTGCAAGGCTGGCCGCCCCGTGCTAATGTTAGAGGGCTGCCTAGGCTGCAAATTTCCATAAGGGGCCCAAGTTGCAGCTAAGGATTGCCCTGGCTCATGGGCATCTCAGCTACATCCTCTATCTGCTAGCCATGCCCATGTCCTGATATGCCAATTGCCAGCAGCAGGCAGGGAGGGTTGTGTGTGTCTACACCAGGTGTTGGAGGTTCAAATTCAAAATGAGTGGGGTTATCTTCCCAGGGCCAATGAAGCCCACTTTGGGATCAGATTATGCCAGTCATGTGGCACAAAGTGGCCTGACCACACCAGCAAATCAGGCCCAACATGTCAGTGCCCCGCAGTCTCTCTCAGGTGCTACTTATTAAACCACTTAATATGACAGGTAAGTGTTTGAGCTTTGATGCCTGGTTCTTGGAAGCCTCTCAGATCTGTGAGAATCATAGAATCATAGAATATCAGGGTTGGAAGGGACCTCAGGAGGTCATCTAGTCCAACCCCCTGCTCAAAGCAGGACCAATCCCCAACTAAATCATCCCAGCCAGGGCTTTGTCAAGCCTGACCTTAAAAACCTCTAAAGAAGGCGACAATGAACTAGCTGGGTAAAGGAAATGGAATTTGAAATAAACCAACTGAGAAAACAAAGCAGCATTAGGGTGGAGGTCTGATCGTATTTGTTCTGCAGTGTTCAATCCTGTTTTCCCAGCTTCCCCCGTGCACTGCTCCCCGGCTCGATCCTGCCTCAAAATATGACAGGCACTTGCTTGGCTCCCCGCATCTCTCTGTGCTTCACTCTCAGGCTCAGGCCTGCCTGCGGTGCAGCATTACAGGAGCACCCCCTTTCCTTTCCCCATTTTGAGCTTTGTATTTTAAATTCCCTGCTGCTGGCACTAGAGGTCACAAAAGACTAGATTAGCGTGAGGTGCGCTAGCGGATTAGAGTCAGGAGTATAAGGTGTGGGGGGGAGAAGGGAGCTCTGACTCCTTAACTCATATGAAAGCTATAGAACATATGGGAACAAAAACAAGTGACTCCCCTTTTAATTCAATTAAATTCCACTGTAGAGTGCTTTAGAGAGACGAGGAGCAGGGGGAGGGGAAATGGTCAATATTTTACTTTTTAAAAGGTTGAATTTCACCCTCCAAACAGGGGCACCGAGTACCCAGCAGGCCAGTGCCCCACAGGCTCACTGAGTCCATTTGCAAGATGGAATAGCTCCCAGAGTGTGCACATGCTGTCACCCATTGTGGCATGGTGACTCACATGGTCTATATCTCCCATCACACATATGCCTTGTGCAATAGCATCTCCCTTCAGAACACCTGTACAACTACCCCATTATCTACCCTAGTTCTGATCACATCACCCGCCCCATCTCCCATCATACCCACCCTATCGCCTACCCAGGTTCCCATCATAGCCCCCACAACCATCCGATCACCCTCCCCATCTCCCATCAGAGCATCTGCACACCCAGCTCCTTTCCTGAGTGTCCGTACATAGATTTGTTTCCAAAGCCTGGGCCTGTGTCCCTTGGAGACGCCAGTAAAGGAAACATTTGCCTCTTGTTGTAGATGAGGACTTTTTAGTCCCTGAGAACTTCACCATCCAGACCGTCACCCAAACCGAAGTGGAGATACCTCTTCCACACAATGTCACAGAGGAGGAAGCCCGAGGCAGCATTGCAACTCTAGAGCCAATTGACTTCACACCCACTGCCTCAGAGCTAGATGAAGGCTTCACAGTCACTCCAGATCTCTTTGCCACTGGTATCACTGCCGAGACAGCTTTCACAGAGGCAGAGAATGTGACTGAAGAGGGAGTCACAGCTGTATGGGTGACTCCTGAAGAGGTCACCACCTCGGTCCTGGACACTCTTTTCACCAGTTTGGCACCGGAGGTGAGCTCAGCGAAGGAGGACTTGGGGGCGACAGCCACGCCAGAACTAGAGTTTGCCTCAGTGGAAGAGACGATTGTGCGGGTGACAGCCGCTCCTGCGAGTGGTCTCATTCCTGAGCAGCCCATTTCTCCCACTGGTAAGTCACAGAGGCAACAAGAAACCTCACGATCCATTTCCTCCAGGGCCAGCCACACCGCTGCTTCAGCTGACAAAATTGGAACACTGTCCATCTAGCAACGGATTTGGCTCTACTGGAGAAAGTGTGTCTGGTTTGGGCACTCCCAGTCTTTCCCCTGCCCCTAGCAGTTCATGGCAGGAATAGCTATCTGCCTACTGCCAGCAGCTCTTCTTCTGTGCATGGCACAGGAATGGGCAGGGGAGCCTGGAGGGCATCTCATGAGGTTGTAGAATGACCCCCTCTGTCTGAGGATGAGAGCTGCATTGGCCGACACCAGATTCCAATGTTCTGTGTGCACCCCTCTGCAGCTGAAGGGGAGGTCACTGCATTGCGATCATTGAGGGGAGGAATGGGAGACCCCCAAGATAACCCCTCCTTTTATAGCCTCTTTAATAACAGCAGAGACCAGTAAACCAGGGACTTGGATCAATGTGGCTCCAGCAGGTACTGCTCCTACCAGGTTGGTTTTGAAGGCCCTTCCTGAATATCCATCCAGGGTGCCTGGGGGTCTCCGTGTCCATACGTCACTGCTCTCTCCCTTTCCCCACCAGGTGTCGTGTTTCATTACCGACCAGCCACCAGCAGGTATTCCCTCACCTTCACCAAAGCCCAGCAGGCCTGCCTGGATAACAACGCTGTCATCGCCACACCCGAACAACTGCAGGCTGCCTACCAGGCTGGCTTTCATCAGTGTGACGCCGGCTGGCTGCGGGATCAGACTGTCAGGTAAGGGGAGGCCAGGTCAGGTCAAGATGACCTGAAAGAAACATTCAGCCATGAAACAGAGTCACCTGGGTTACCGCCAATGTGCCGCACAGCCCCACATGGACGCAGGACCCCAGTGACAGCACAGTAGCACCTGACACGGATAAAACACAGGTCGGACTGTAGTGTAATGTGCTGCTGAATTGTGAACGTGTTCCCCACGTGTGCCACATTTTCCCATGTTGCGTGTCCAGGACATGTTTCTAAATCATACTGATGAAAAGCCCAATACAAGAGCTAGGCATTACCATTATTATTATGATTAAGGACGTTGGGCACCTCTAAATGCTAAGTATGATCATTATTCAATGGAGAGCTTACGTCCCTTCCACAGGAACACCCACCGAGATTCTTCAATCACAGTGTATGCAGGACCCTCACTGGAGAGGCCCCTTTCTTTCTGTTTTGGCAGATACCCCATTGTGACCCCACGGAATCAATGCATAGGAGACAAGGACAGCTCCCCAGGCGTGCGGACGTATGGTATGCGCCCAGCTTCTGAGATGTACGACGTGTACTGCTACATTGACCGACTGAAGGGTATGTTCTCCACATGCCTGTGAGCACGGGTGTTGGGGGGGGGGGGTGTAAAGTACAGCGGAGGGGCAGAAATATCCATAGTTCTATGTGTAAGTGACTCATACTTGATTTTTTCCTCCAGGTGAGGTGTTCTTTGCAACCCAAGCAAATCAGTTCACCCTCCTAGAAGCCCAGGAATACTGTGAGAGCCAGAATGCCACCCTGGCCTCTGTTGGGCAACTCCATGCTGCCTGGAAGCTGGGCCTGGATAGATGCCGTGCTGGCTGGCTTGCTGATGGCAGCATCCGATATCCCATTGTGACCCCACGTCCTGCTTGTGGGGGAGACAAACCTGGTGTGAGAACCATCTACTTGCACCCCAACCAGACGGGATTCCCTGACCCACTGTCAAGGCACCATGCCTTCTGTTTCAGAGGTACTGACCCACTCTTCAGAGCCATTTGCCATAGCACACAATGCTGATAGCACAGGGAAAACTCTGCATTCTGTGGGGGAAGGATTTCAAGAGGGAGATGATTACACGAGGGTTCTACTGTATGTTTACCAAAAGGAGCTGTTCCTCCCAAGGACACACAGGGACACCACATGGCTCATTCTTTTGCATTCATTTTACTCTCACAGAATCAGAAAATTTGAGATGGAAACAATCTATGAAGTCTCCTCTGCCCCTACTTTCTCCAGTCTAATTTAGTCTGTTTATCTCCTATTAAGAGAAATGCTATATATTTAATTATAGACCTTTCTATGTTGCTTGTCACCCTGGTATCAGGATAGTTTATGGAGCAGCATCAGGTTTCTGAGAGAGCCAATGCCTTCTTAGAAATTCTCTTCAATATCTTTCGGTTCCAGCCCTGCCATCTCTGGACAAGGAGGAATTTGTTGAGGAGCAGATTGTAACCCAGGTGATCCCTGGCTTGGAGGAAGTACCCTCTGGGGAGGAGCCAACTGTGGAAACGGAGTTTGCCACTGAACCTGAAAATCAGACGGCGTGGGGAACAGAAGTCTTTCCAACTGACATTTCCTTGCTATCAGGTGGGTCGGGCTGTTCCCTGCACCCAGAGGTGCACTAGACTGGCAGAGGAAATGTTTAGGGCAAGGGCAATCCAGAAACAAAAATACTGTGTCCTTACCAAGGCGAATCCCTGTCTGAATCCAGCTGGGAAGTAACCTGATGAGGGAGGAAGCTTTGAACTGCAGCTCTCTCTTCAGAGGGAGTTGGTTCTCTGGCTCAGAAACCCAGATTCACCTCACATGCACCTTTTAGCCAAGCAGAGCTCTGAGGCCTAGAGCTCAAGCCATCACACCTCCTGGATCACACTGAGTGAAACATGGTATTCCTCATGGACACTACATTATTCACAGGCAACCCAGGGCAAATGGGGATTAATGTGAATGGAGAAAGGCTATTCTGTGACAAGAAAGTGTGGGCTCTTAGTTACTTAGAGCAAATAAAACCTGGGGCTCCCAGCTGTTCCAGCTCTGCTTGTGACAAGCTTTTTGGTAAGGGGGCCCGGAGAGGGCAGCTGACCCAACGTTTGAGGCATCTTTGGGTTTTTTTAAGCTGTTAGCAAAATCCAGGTAGTTCATTATGGCCCAGGTTTTCAAAACTGCACGTACAGAATATGTGCAAACAGTTACCACAAATGCAGGTGTCAATTTTGTACACGCCTTTTTACGCACACGGTTCTGGAAAACTGAGCTCAGACTTTTTTTGTTTTTTAAAAGAGATGATTCGGTGCACTTCTTTTTAAAATAAAAATAGTCAAAGCCAGCATATTGGACTCATCAGCCAACCCTACACTAACAAACTAGTGCCAACAGCCCAACATTTCTGAGCTATCCTACAATAACACATCGATGTGCACAGTGGTGAGCTGGAGCCGGTTCGCACCGGTTCGCGCAAACCGGTTGTTAAATTTAAAAGCCAGTTTAGAACCGGTTGTTAAAGGGGTGGGCAATTGGGAGAGCGAGGTTTTTCTGTTGTTAAACCGGCCCGCGGGCCACATCCGGCCCGCGGGACCGTCCTGTCTGGCCCGCCTAAGCTCCCGGCTGGGGAGGCTCCCCCGCCTTCCCCCCTCTCGCAGAGCCTCAGTGTGCCGTGCCGCCGGCGCCAGCGCTCTGGACTGCTCCTGGGCAGCTCTGCAGGTCCTGCCGCTTTGAGCAGCATAGTAAGGGGGTGGGGCTGCGAGCTCCAGGGGGCCGCGCGGCATCCATACACGCTGCCCTGAGCAGCATGGTAAGGGGGCCAGGCCAGGGCTGGGAGGAGGGGTTGGATAAGGGGCAGGGAGCGGTTGGAGGGGGCGGAGGTTCTGGGGGGCGGTCAGGGGATGGGGAACGGGGGGGGTTGGGTAGGTGTGGGAGTTCCGGGGGTCTGTCGGGGTGGTGGTGGATAGGGTCGGGGCAGTCAGGGGACAGGGAGCGGGGCGAGTTGGGTAGGGGGTGGGATCCTGGAGGGAATTTAGGGTGGGAGGTCTTGGGAGGGGGTGGTCAGGGGACAAGGAGCGGGGGGGTTGATGGGTTGCAGGTTCTGAGGGGGAGGATCGGATCGGGGGGACAGGCTGTTTTGGGAGGCACAGCCTTCCCTACCCGGCCCCCAATACAATTTTGCAACCCCAATGTGCAGGACTAGCTTTAGGAAGTGCGGGGCCTGATTCGAACAGTTTCAACGGGGCCTCGGCAGGGATGACTAAAAAAAAAAATGTAAAAAAACACATGGGGCTTGTACTCACCGGGCGGCGCTCCGAGTCTTCGGCGGCGAGTCCTTCACTCGCTCTGGGTCTTTGGCGGCACTGAAGGATCCACTGCCGAAGTGCCGCTGAAGACCCAGTAGGGAACCGGTTGTTAAGATTTTGGCAGTTCATCACTAAATGTGCATGTAAAGAGGGAAAATCATTCAGGAAACAGATTTCAATTTCTGGCTTTCAAGGGGGGGTACAGCTTTACTGGAAGCAACACTGAGACAAAAACTGCAGGATAGGTTTGGATTTTTTCTTCTTCTATGTCTTATCAGCAGAAACAGCAGCAGTTTCCATCCACTAATGGTTGCTGGAATGCTGGCTTTGTTCTGATGATTATCCTTCGGGAATTTGTGTTGCAATTGTACTGTCACAGGAGGTGATAAATTGAACCACTTTTCCAGAGTTATTTGAGATAATCCTCATTAACAGAGTTTAGGGGAGGGAGGGCGATCTGGAAAGTGTATAGGATTTTCTGCCCTCAACTTCAGAGTCTGTCACTATTTTATTCGATGTCAGTTTTTATGCACAGTCAAACAGGACATTTTCAATAGCTCCTTGAAACTGATTTGTTAAATCCTTCTTCCTCACTCTCTCTCTCCCCCCACTTCCCCTGCTTCTTTTCCAGTGAGTCCATCAGCTTTCCCCCCTGTTGCTGCAATACCAGATGAGCCCAGTGCAGAGACTTCTCTCAGTGGAGTGCCTTCAGGGGAGATATCTCTGTCTGGAGTACTTGAAACCAGTGGTGAACCATCAGCTTCTGGGTGGATACCTGGAGAATCAGCTTCTGGAACATTTGAACCTAGTGGAGAGCCCTCAGGGATCGAAGAAAGCGGAGTGCCATCTGTAGACCTGGATTTCAGTGGACTTCCTTCTGGACTGCCATCAGGGGATGAAAGTGGGCTGCCCTCGGGCATTATTGAAGGCAGTGGGTTACCTTCTGGCGAGGAAGACCTATTAGTATCTGCTTCTGGAATCCCAGACCTTAGTGGGGTAACATCTGGACTGCAAGAAATCAGTGGAATTCCAGAAATTAGTGGACTACCTTCTGGAGAAGTCTCTGGTGTTGAGCTTACTAGTGGCCTGCCATCTGGAGAGTATGATGAAAGTGGACTCCCATCTGGTTTTCCAACTGTCTCTCTTGTGGATACTGCTTTGGTGGAAGTTGTAACAACAGTAGCAGAAAGTCAACTGGAAGGAAAAGGAACAATTGGGGTCAGTGGAGAAGGAGACCTATCGGGGTTACCCTCTGCTGAATGGGACATTAGTGGAAAAGTCAGTGGGTTGCCCTCAGGAGTTGATATCAGTGGAGCACCATCTGGGATACCTGATATCAGTGGAGCACCATCTGGGATACCTGATATCAGTGGGTTACCCTCAGGAATCGATTTCAGTGGAGCACCATCCGGGATACCAGATATCAGTGGAGCACCGTCTGGAATACCTGATATCAGTGGCTTTCCCTCAGGAATTGATTTCAGTGGAGAACCATCTGGGATACCTGACATAAGTGGCCTTGTAGACCTAAGTGGCCTTGTTTCTGGTGTTGATAGAAGTGGAGAGCCCTCAGGCGTTATCTTTTTAAATACCAGTTTGGTTGAAGTGACCACCCCATCAGTTACGGAAGCAGAAGCAAAAAAGTTTTTGGAAATCAGTGGATTGCCCTCTGGGGACGAAGATATATCAGGCACAGTGTCTGGAATTTTAGATGTTAGTGGTCAGCCTTCTGGGCAAATAGACTTCAGTGGAGGGGTTTCTGGAGCTCCTGAAATGAGTGGACTTCCAAGTGGAGTAATTGACATCAGTGGAGATACTTCTGGTGTTGAGGTTGTTAGCGGCCTGCCATCTGGAGTTTATGATTATAGTGGACTCCCCTCTGGCTTTCCCACTATCTCTCTTGTGGATACAACTTTAGTGGAAGTTGTAACTCAGACATCTGTTGCACAAGAGGTAGGAGAAGGGCCATCTGGGATATTAGAAATCAGTGGACTTCCTTCAGGGGAAAGAGAAACATCTGGAGAAGTGTCTAGAGTTATGGATATTAGTGGGTTACCGTCAGGGACAGTAGATATCAGTGGAGAGCCATCAGTCATTCCATATTTTAGTGGAGAAATTTCTGGAGTCACAGACTTAAGTGGAGAGTCCTCAGCAGTGACTGGAGTTAGTGGAGAGGCCTCCGGACTTCCAGAAGTCACCTTGGTCACTTCTGATTTGGTGGAAGTTGTGACAAAACCAACAGTTTCACAGGAGCTAGGTGGAGAAACAGCTGTGACACTCCCCCATATTTTTGAGTCAAGTGGAGATGTCTCTTCATCTGGGGAAATTGGTAGAGAGGCCTCTGCATTTCCTGAAATTACTGTAGAAACATCTGGATTTCATGAAATTAGCATAGAAACATCTACAGCTCCTGAAACTAATGGTGAAACATCTGCATTGCCTGAAATTACCATAGAAATTTCTACAGTTCATGAAACCATTGGTGAAACATCTGCAGTATCTGAAATTAGCATAGAGACTTCTACAGTACATGAAACCAGTGACAAAATATCTGCATTGCCTGAAATTAGCATAGAAACTTCTACAGTTTACAAAACCAGCGGTGAAACATCTGTATTGCCTGAAGTTAACATAGAAACATCTGGCATAGCTGTGGTCAGTGGTGAAACTTCTGGAGCACCGGAAGAGAGAAGGGAAGATTCTTCAGGAACACCCACAAACCCACTCCCAGATGTTTCAGGGGAAACCTCTGCACCAGACGTTGTAATTAGTACCAGTATGCCAGACACTGAATTAACACAAGAGCCCATGGGTCCTGAAGAGGCCCGGCTTGAAATACAGTCCTCTACTCCCATGGTATCGGAACAAGAGACCGAAATAGCTGTTGTTCTAGAAACTTTAGAGATATCACCCACTGCCACTGCTATCTTGCCTCAAGTTTCACCAGAAGCCACCGATGTGCCAGAACCCACTGCAGAAGGTATTGTTAAAAATATTCATTGCTTTTCCAGCCCACCTTCTTTTATAGAAAGGGGGTGGGGCTTCCCTTCTGTATACAGCAAAGGGAACATAATGAAAAAGGGTATTTAAGAAATATTTTATCTGAATGAAAAGCTAGAGGGATGTAGGATTTGCCACACCAGATCAGACCATTAATCCCTCAAGTCTAGTATCTGCCTCTCACAGTGGCTGATAAATGATGGAACAATCATAATGCACCTGGCCAATTGTGCAGCTCTGCACATGGAGGGAATGTGAGGGGGTTGCTCTTTTCTCACACCTGCAGCAATCCGGTCATGCCCTGAAACACAAAATATCCAACTGCTTTTATCTTAACAAGCACAACTATCAGTGCTATTATTGGCCATACAATTATCCAGCCCCCTTCCATCCCCATTATTTGACTCTGACCTTCTATGGCAGTGGAGATAAATTAAAGTAGCCTTAAACACAGACAACTGCAGCATAACATGGCAAGCAGAGAGTGAAGCAGCACTGAGACATGGATAGCAGGCATCTCCCCCTTTGTGCAGCAGCAGTAGGCACACTGCATAACAGCAAAAGGCATCAGTATAATTTGTCTGATATCCCTCTCTCTTGGGAGTTACAGTCATACCCAAGACATGTGATGAGAAGCCCTGTGGAGCTGGAACCTGCCAGGAAAGAGACGGAAACATCACCTGCTTGTGCCCGCCGGGGTACATGGGTGACCACTGTGATATAGGTAAGCTCTGTCCTCTGCTTTGGTGGGGATGTGCAGCAAGGGGAGAATATTTTTATTACCTAAAATGAGTGCTGCTGTGGCCATGTCCAGGAGCACAGTATATCTGGAGGAAACCAGGAGTTCACTTTCCTTTCACCATCATTACTAAATGTTGCTCCAGCCTAGAGAAATCAGGGAAGCTCTGTTCTTCTCCTGATGCCCTAGAGAAGGCAACTGCGCCTTCCACTCTGAATCAATAGGAGAATTTCATCCTGGCAATTGTGGGGGTGAGAGGAAGAGGCAGAGAAGCACTGTAGGATGAGATATTCACCACTGTCCTATTTCCTTATCCCCTATCCTGACCTATATTATACCCCTATATCCAGAGCATAAAGATCTATATGTACTTATGGACGGATGCCTTGTGTTTCGTGAGGTTTGTTATGGTGCACTAGGTCTGCTGTTGTGGACCTCCTGGCTTCTTCTGTGGCATTCAAGGGATTCCAAAGATCAAAAACAAGCCAGCAAGAAAATCAGAACTTTTTGCTCTCTGAGCTGCACCTGCTGGAGGCAGTGTGTGCACCTGCCAAACCATGTTCCTAGCCCTTTGCATTGTCCCTTAGCAACTGTTGGCAGACAACACCTCACCTCCCTTCCCTTAGCCTGGGTGCCCTTCTGCCACCAGAATCCAACTGTCACTTCACTATCTATGGCAGCTAGGAGTTGCCATATCCAAAAGGGATCTTTTGGTGGACTTCCATGCCCATCCAACGTGCAAGGCACTTTGCATCAGTTTGTCAGGCCCAACTATGCATTGGGAATGAAAGAAAATATATTTCTTCAAAGCTTTAAAGGAAGAGAAGTGAACTGAGGTTCTGCTTGATAGTATTGGGTCTTGTGCCTCTGTTTGCTGGAACTGGCTACAAAGGATGATGCGCATAAGATGGAGTCTAAATCAAATCAACTCTTATTTTTTATTGGCTCTTTTGGCATATGTCTGTTTCACTACACTCTTTCAATCGGTGGATTGGTGGGCTCATTCACTGGTGTATGTATAAATTGCTACGGCACTTAAGATTGTGAAAACATCGTGTGTCTTTCATGGTTGACAACCAGCTCAATATTATTCATACAGTGCCTAACCTGATGTCACTGTGAAAAAGTCGTCCCTTAGCGAATTAACCAGGAATTTTCTTCCACAGCAATCGCTTACCTGGCTATTGCTGCCTGTCAGGGTGAGGAGAACTAAGTCAAGGATAACATGGAATTCCTTGGCACTTCCCATTCCTGGCTCAGTTTCACTTTGATACCAAAACAGAATGTAGCCTGGGCTAACCCAAGTCAAGGTTGCAGTATACAAGAACGGACATGCACTCTGTATAAAATATGGGCCTCTTTTTAAGAAACCTTAGGTCTGCACTTGTGTGTATGTTTTATGTGCATAATTGTGCCTCTAAAGTTTTTGTAATTTTGCCTTCATATATATTTGCTTATATATGGTACAATCCATGAATGCAACCAGACTTGCTCAGTCATTTCTAGTAAAAAGATAAAATCCATCATCATAGCTCCCAGAACTATTTTCTCACTTGAACTCAATTAAACCACTAATGCATACTGCTTCGGGTTAGGCAGGGACTTTTCTGGAAGCAGCGCTTCTACTGGGTGGAGCAGAGAGCTGGGTTCTAATACCATACCTGCCACTGAATCACGGAGCGGTCTTGGGCAAATCACTTGACGTCTCTGTGCTTCGCTTTTCTCATCTAAAAATAGAGATATTAATAATTACCTGCCTCAGAGGTAGGTTGTGAGGTTTAATTCGTTTCCGTTCATAATGCATTTGATATCCTTAGGTGGATGATGCTATAGTGATAGAAAGTATCATTATGTCTATGAGGTCTCAATTGGCCATCAAGCTTGTTATATTTCTGATACGTCAGTGCTCTCTTGCTCTCGCCCCACCTCCTTCTCTTTTGTCTTGCTAATAAAATTTTTACTTTGTCTGGTACTTTCTTCGATGGTGTATCCCGTGCATGTGATTGTCACTTCAAACCCCGCCCATACCTTCGGTAGCCAATCAAACGTCAGTCTTTCTGTGTTTGCACGGTTACCAGCACGACTCAAGATATAGTTCAGATATGAAGGACCAAGCCCTGAAATCAGAGCCTTGTCACTGCTTAATACACAAAGATGGAGAACCAGGTAACAGGAGCCCGCCTCTATCTTCATAAAGCTTCAGTATTGTGGAGGCTACATGACTCACTGGAGTCTCCATCTCATTTGAGCTGTCTCTCCCCTTTGCTCATGAATCAGTGAAACCAAAGGATTCCAATATCCCACTTGCACTTGTTCTCTACACTGTCACTGAGGGGACTATTCAGAACTGACCTGAATACCTCAACCTGGTAGTAGGGGGCCCATGCTGCAGGGAGCGGTGTGGGTGACTCTGTAGGGGGCACTCGTCCCTATGAGTAAGTATTGACCGTGAGACCCCAGCACAGTTCTAAGGGCACTGTGCTGCAGGGAATGGTGTGAGTGACTCAGTAGAAGGCCCTTTCCTTTCTGAGTCAGTACTCACCCCAGTACGTTCCTGTGTTTAGTGTGGGCGACTCAGCAGGGACATTACTGAACCACTGCATTTACATGACGCCAGGCATGGGGTTTGGCACTGTGCTAATGGAGTTATTGTCCTGGTCATTAAATATTCCACAGCCCTTTTTGCAAGAGTAATGGGTAGTGTCCTTGGCCTACCACTGTTGCCACGTTCCACCCCAGAGGTGGTGGCGTAGCAGTGAAGGAGGAAGTGATTATATGGCTGTACATTAGAACTCAGCAAATAAGTTGTAAGAAAGAATTTGTCTGCTAGTTTTGCTTCTTTTTCTATCTGTAAATTGCCCACAGAAATTGCAAAATTCTCATGTTAACTTGTTCAAAAATCCTTGGCAACTCTCTTCAGTGAATAGTTTGTGATCTGCATCTACAGCTCATTGCACATGTTCAAAATCTCAAATGTGCTTTGTAGTGTCAAGTTACAAAAATCACAGTGTATTGTTTCTGTTTGTTAATTGGACAATTTATGTAAGTAACCAACAGTATAAAGTTCAAATGAATATATAGGACAGTTTAGTGATGTGGTTTAGAATCTGTGTTCAGTGCCTATTCCAGCATTCAAGCTGAAAATGTGCCTTTTAGGCTAGTAAAGCTCATTTGCAAACATATTCATGGAGAGTGAAATTCACCCGTGGGCAAAGAGCCCGAACAAGTCCTATTTCAGAGCAGAACTTAAGGGAGGCCTAGTCCTTGTACTAGCCTTCCACAAAAGGTTGAATTTCATCTAGAAATAGGACCTAAAAGTGTAAACAAAGTGATTTTTTTAAGATGGAACAACTATTCACAAAGATGGTTTTGCAATGTTAGCCCAATTCTACTATAAAGATAGTCTTCAAAGTGCTTTGGGATCCTTTGAGATGAGAGATGCTAGAGAAATGAAAGGGGGAATCTGCATATTGAGAACCATAATAGTATTTAATAATGGACTTATGCTGCCTTCTTCTTCTGGTTCTCCTGGTGTATCTTGTCTTCCTAATCTAGAAAGTGAGCTCTTTGGGACAGGCACTGTCTTGATAGCTGTGTCTGGTGCTGTGTTGAACATTGGTGGGCGCCAGAAGAATAATCAAAAAAGATAATTAATAATAAAGCAGAACGGAATCTAGTTCACCTTGCAAGAAGGAGCCCAACGCAAAGACCCAGCTGAAGTGGGGCTTTCGTGCTAGTTTTTCATATAAATTCCTACTAAGCCTACCTTGGTAAGGTTGTCAAGTGGATTCAGTGATCACAGTTTTTTTTTTAAATGAAAATTTCTCTACTCTACCATACCATATGATTCCCCCAAGATATCAACACCAGAAGCCAAAGTGGGAGTTTTGTCAGCCAATGGATTGAAAGTTAACCCTCAGATGCTGGCATTTTCCAGACTTCTAGCCAAGGAATACTAAGGTCCATGTGGGCATGTCAGTTGTCAGCAATCTATTATTGCCCTCAGAATTAGGGTCCCACAAGGGCCTCAAATTTGAAGTGTTGTTCACATAACTGGTCTCTCCATCCAGACTTTTGCCAACTGTGTGCAGAAGCCTGTTACAATTGACAAAATTTGAGGGCACACAAGTATTAGCAAAAAATTCTGTGCTGGCATTTCAGTGAAAAAGCTGTGGTTTGCATCGTTTGAACTAGATGATGATTTTAAAGACTTCAGTCAGGTCAAGGAAAAAACTGACATTTGCTGAAACATCAGCAATTTACCAAAAGGTTTGCATCTCTCTGGATCTGCTGCCCAGCCAGCCAAAACAGCGGAAGTGTATTAGATGATTTTGAAGGCGTCTTGATGGGTGCAATGCTTTTTTATGGCCTGAAGGATATTTTTTGTTGATTAAAAGAAAGCAGTAGAAGAAAAACCTTTTTAAAAAAATCACACAAATGAGTCATACAATTCTATTTAATGTGAGAGTCGGGCTATGAAGGAGGGTAAGGTAGCTCTAAAAAGTTCCAGCTGAGATCTAGGCACTGGCAGATGTCTTTACTGGCTAATCCAGTTATTTGGTGTCTCTTGGCTGTTTCATGACATTAAGCCAAAGGATTGTTCGCTTATGGAAAAACCAGCTCTGAGGATACAACCTAAAATAATGGCCTGTTGTACAGATAAAGTGAGTTTTCTATTACAGATAATATTGTGGAGCCAAGGATTCCCGAGATTCCTGAGCTCTCAGTGCTTGTAATCAAGTCATCACTTGTAAACATAGCACTGAGAGGGAGTACCACAAAATAAGCATGTTTCCTGATAAGTGTCCGAGTTTTGTAGTTTAATAGAATATTTTCTGTGTTGTGGCAGGTTATTTTCTCCTCCTCTGTATCCTGAGGCTTAAATTTCATTTTTTTAATATATTTTTCTATGGCTTAAGTCAGAGAAATTAGACTCTTTCCATCTGCTGTCAAGTCACTCCTTGGCTGTACTATTGCCAAGAGCCATTACTTATCTCTCACATCTAAGAGAATTGTTTTCTCCAGCTGCTTCTTTTCCGCTTTGATCAGGATCTGGCAACAGAGGTAAAGTGTGAATGGAGTTATCTTTTAGGTGCCACCCACCTTACTGGCTTTGGAATATTCTTCCCTGCTTAACCCACCAGATCAATGTTCATAATAGTCCCAGGAATTCCTGGAAAGCAGAAGCTATGATTTCTGGCAAGATTTTCTTGGCTCGCTAAAAAAGTATTGTTTAGTCAGTCTTTTGAGTCCCTATTTAGTGGTTCATACACATCAGTAAACCCTATAAAAACAGGTCAGTGTGGGTGGGGGTTGTACACTTTGAAAATGTCTTGCTTTTCAAGCTGCAGAATGGAGTTAGGATTTTGGATGCCAGATTGTATTTCCAAACAGATTATTCTCAATTCCAAGAAAACTGTAGGAATTTTTCACTGTTAGAGTGGTGTTTCATATCCTTCCTGCTTGCAAGCTGTTCCTTCTTAGTGAATGTTTTAAACACAAAACTAAACTTGTTTAATCAGTATTCAAATCTATCAGTGATCTAGTTTACCTTTTTAATAAAACACCACAAGTATTGTATCTTTAAAAAGTCCATACCACTGTTACTGCCAATAACATCTTAGATAATTAAAAGGGAAACAGTTCTGAAACGCTAATGTATTCTTCATCACTGATGCTGTTTGTTCATGTTTGCAATTATAGTAAAATGGTCAGTTTCATTTTTGTTTATAAATGGTTTCTCTTCCTGTTTCTTATGTTCTAGTATAGTGTTATTGTGTTTAAGTTTGCAAGACTGCATGGGAAGATCTAGTTGTATACTACTTGAGTAGAATAGGAGTGAGTAAATGAAATACATACCTGGGAACATTAGAGTTTAGGAAGGGAATAACAAACTGGTGAAACTATTTTGTGTTTGCCTAAATGAAGCATGCAGAGTAATCCTGCTACCTCCCTGCTTTTGTCAATCAACAGTTGACATCTATTAAATACGAAACCCTGTTTTCATATTTTTTTTTTAAATCATGAAAACATTTCTTTTAAAAGTGAGGCCTAAAACGCTAGTCCCTTTAAGAATACATCAGCTAGAAAACCCATGTTGTGACAAGACATTTGAATGGTCTTTTTGAATGTTCTGATGATAGCACGGTAAGTATAAATCATCTTCTAAAGACTCCTTATTTTCGTGATACCCTCCAGAAGTGAGTTAATGTTTTAAATGCACTCCCTGTTCTCGGCTCCCCATTGCATTCTGTCTTCCGTGACTTTCTCTTAGACTGGAAGCTCTTCAAAGCAGGGGCTGTCTCATTCTGTCTTGTACTGCCCCACGTACATTGTTAGCACTTAAATAATAGTAATAATCTTTTCTTCCTGTCCTGGTAGAGAAGCTATATGAAGGGAACCAGCAAGGGAGTCGTGAGAAGACAAACATGCATTTTTAGGGAAATTTACATAAAATAACAAATATCTAATAACAGTGGCTTTGTAAATTCCTTCAGTGTTAAGATACATGACAGCTGTCAGCTGCTGAAGGGTCCCTGCACCCTCATCTCACCTCTGAGAGTCTCTGTTGTGCAGGGTTGAATGGTGAGCAAGACTATGGATGTGTAATATATGCTTGTGGCAACTAAAGGGATAACAAAAAATGCCAAGCATTAAGTAATTGGGTGATTTAACATTTCTTTTACTGAAGTTTCCTTCTCGTATAAAACCCGGAGCCCACAGCTTGCGTGCAATATCATAGTTCCATTCTCTAGTGCAGGGGTCGGCAACATTCGGCATGCGGCTCGCCAGGGTAAGCACCCTGGCGGGCCGGGCCAGTTTTATTTACCTGCTGACGTGGCAGGTTCGGCCGATCGCGGCCCCCACTGGCCGCGGTTCGCAGTCCCGGGCCAATGGGGGCGGCGAGAAGCGGCGCGGGCGAGCGATGTGCTTACCCTGGCGAGCCGCGTGCCGAACGTTGCCGACCCCTGCTCTAGTTTATCTAGGGACTATATCGTGACTGATGCCAGCAGGTGATTGTAGCGGGGTGGTCACCCGCTCCTGCTCTGAGGGGTTTAAAAACAGCCCTTGGAAAGGACGGGAGGTGAGAGAGAACACCCTGGGCTGATTGGGGGAAGTAGATGCAGCTGGGCCACGCCCCAATCAGAGCCCAGCTGGCCCTATAAAGGCCAGGGAGGCCCGCAGCCTCTCTCTCTGAGTGCAGAGAGAGAAGGGCCTGGCTGCAGGGAGCTAAGTCAGAGTACCTGGGTGGAGCAGGGCTGGGGAAAGGCTGAGGAGCTGGGGAGCTCCAGCCTGGATAGCCCCAGGCTGCGGCCTGGTAGGAGGCCAAGGGGTACTGGGGGTTGCAGAGGGCAGCCCAGGGCTAGTCCAAGGCAGCAGGTCCAAACCCCCCTTGCCAGTGATGAGTGGCCTATACTGCAGTCTGCCCCAGGGAGCGGGGGCTAGTTGGTGACTGGCAGTGGCCTAGTGCTGAGGCAAGGTGGGGATAGTGGGTGGGGGTTCCCCTGGGAGGGGAGACCTAGCGTGTGGGTACTGCCAGGGGGCAGCACCCAGAGCAAGGGGCACCGGGGTCCTGGGAGGGACACGGGGCCCAGAAGTAGAGAGCAAGGCAGATCACCGGCCTGCAGAGGGTGCTCCGGAGGCTGGGTCGAGCTAATTCCCTGAGAGACCAGCAGGAGGCGCCGCAGGGGTGAGTCCGCTCATGTTACAGTGATATTATTTATTGTTCTGAAAAATCTCTAAGACCAAGTACTACAGGGTGAATGGCAAATCAGCCACACCAGCTCCATATGTCTTGACACGTGCAAGGCTCTGAATGTACCAGAAACTGCTGAGACCAGGAAGGCACAGTCCCTGCCCCAAAGAGTTAACATGCCAAATGGATAGTTTGATATTTATTATCCTCATGTGTTTAAATGTCATCTTTCAAAATATTTGCAGAATGCCTTTCAAAAAGTATTTCTGTATTTCCTTGCATTATTTTTACAACACTGTTAAAATGTACTTTGTGTGTCTATATATATATATATATAACACCCCATATATATATATATAGAGAGAGAGTATCCATATAGTGTACATATAATATGTACAGTGCATATTATATACAAGCACAAAAGCAAGTTCCATTCTAATGTTATTTCCTGATTTGAGATTTGATGCAGCGCACTAGCCTGCGTGTGTATCTGCTGCCCTTCTTCCTCCAGGACTTGCGTAGGTGGGACCGCTGCATATGAGAGAGACCTTGGGCACATAAAATGTTAGTCCTTGTCACTGAAGACAAATGAAGAGCCCATTATTCCCTGCTAAACATTCTGCTTTAGCTCCTGTACATGCTTTATTTCCATTTCTACAGCGTGCTTTCCACTTAATAGAAGCTAATGGACAAAGGAGAACCCTTCCTTACTTGTTCAGGTGGAGATCACTGTGATTGGCATCAACTTCTGCTGCTACTGTTGCTGGGGAACCTGGTGTGTACTGGGATTTTAATCTTCTCTCAACACATTTCAGTTTCCCTTTTGTGTTTTAAATCTTCTAAGATCCAAAGACGTGAGCAGATAAGTAGTAATCAACCTGACTCATCCATTCTTTTCTACTAGGTCAATAATTCCCTTTTTGTTCTGGAAAGTCCCCAAATGCTTATTAGCGTTGATGAAAGCTGGGCATTTCACTTCCCTCCCATTACACTAAAAATAATAGCTCAGAAAACGTTAATTAGTATTTTAATGTAGAAGCAGACCCTGAAGAGCCAAGTGCAAAACTGGTTTAAGTGGTTCATAAGCCATTTGGGGAATATTTGCAATACCTTCAGGGACACAAATTAGGATATAAATAACAAGGGCTCTCAATCCTCATGCTTCAAAGTGCAAGCTGACTACCAGCTGATGCCAGGAAGACTTTCCCTCATCATTTAATACTTTACAATTTGATGTGCTATAGAAGTTTACACTTTTCTCTGAAGCATCTGGCATTGGCCACTGTGGGTGACTAGACAGATAGACAAAGTAAAACACTTGTATGTTTTCTTATGGCTGAAGAGAGGATACTTGATTAGGTGAATCACTGTTATGCTCTGGTATAACAGGAGAGAGGATACCGGATTAGACAGACCGTTAGTCTGATCCAATGTGACAGAAGACAGAATATTGAACTTGATGGATTGTTGTTCTGCTCCATTATGGCCATGTCCACATCCTTCTCTGATTCATCTTCTCTGAGTCTGCTTTCCCACTAACCCCTCTAGCACTGAAGTGTAGTGTGAGGTGTCAGCCAGATGACTTCTGTTAAAGTCAGCATCTTTAAGACTTTCCAGTACTTCAGAGTCTGAGAAGCAAGACTTTGAAAGAAAGAAGAATAGTCTCACTTAAAGGAGTTAACCAGCAACTGCTATTTTTAGTCTACAATCCTTTCTGTATGTATTTGGACACAATTACATTCTTACTCTTTGGAGCTTGTCTATGGTTTCTTGAGCTGACTTCATCTCTGTCGTCTTTTCATTCTAATTAACTTATTTCTTCCTTCTGATTTCAAGACTCACTGAGGAGTAGGATTAAGTTTCAGACTGGAGAGATGTTAAGAAAAAAATGTAGAAGGATGGATTTTGGGGCATATTAAATACAAACTGTCCATTTTGGTCTCATTCTGAGCATGATACCCAATTTATCCAAGCTGCTTCCCTTCCCTTCCTGAACTGGGGGTGGGGCTAGGCATGCCATTACAGTAATGACATGTACTGTCCATGTTGGGATAACTGACAGACTGTGAGACAGAGACTTGGGACTAATCCAGACCCACCCAAAGGGCTCTTTGTACCAATGGAGCAGTAGAAAGAGTCCATAAAACTGTCCTAAATGGGCCACCAGCAGCTCCCACAGTTGTGGGGAAATCCTTGACTGGTGTAAAGCTGTCACAGTTGGCTTTATGCTAGCCCCATCGCTAGCAGCTGTGCTCTGGAACAGGTGAGGAGTTAGCCCTGGGAGTTCCGGATCAAGGATGACATCTGGACTCTGGTTAGAAAGAGTCAAAAATGAGGAGTCAAGGAGGGAGAGGGAATGGATTACACTGTGTGAGGATGTTGCTCTTACTTAAGAGAAGCCCAACGTCTGTCTTTTAGACTTTAGCTGATGGAGGCTGAGACACAGCCACAAGTTTGCACATTTGGTCAAGTTAGGCAGAAAAGATGGACAAGGAAGAGACACAACAGACGTCAAAAGATACTGAGCAGGATACACTGAAAGTCATCCCTCCGACCTCTGCTGCTGTTGCCCTGATATCACTATAGTGTTGTCCAGCCATCAAGTGACAGAAATTTGAGTGGAAAATGATGTCAGCCTCCTAGGGTGGGTTGGGCTTTTTGCTTTCATTTCTTCAGCAGTAGCAGTAGCAGCAGCAGTAGTTTTTAAAATAAACCCGTAACCCACTCTCAAGCTCTCCCAAAACCATTGACGGTCCCTCCTGAACAAGCAAAGAAACAAGTTCTCCTGTTGGTGGAGTTCCCTGCCCGGAGTCCTAATGGCAGCCCTTGATTTCTTGCAGACATTGATGAGTGCCACTCAAGCCCCTGTCTGAATGGAGCTACCTGCGCTGATGGCATCGACTCTTTCAAATGCTTATGCCTTCCCAGCTACGGAGGGGACCTGTGTGAGATCGGTACGGCCTACCTGGCTTCAGCTAATTTTACTAACAGCTGCACCCCCCCAAAAAAACTGACCCCCACCAATCCCGCCCTCATCTCAATAAGCTAACTCCTAACAGCAGATAAAATGCATCTTACTGGGGAAAAGATTAAGCTGTTTGCTTACAAGTGATTATTATTTTTCCATCACAGCATCTTGTTTCTCTGGGAAATTTCTCTTAACTTCTAGGAGACAGTGGCAGCTTTAGGGCTCCTAGGGAACCTGGTGTCTCCTTGGCTTCTTAGAAAGGGAAATTATTCTCTTTGTTGTTGTTTTCTCTTGTAAAATTGCATAAAGGACATGATAGTGTGATACTGTTTGCCATAAGCACAAACATGCTTTTGGGTCAAAGAAAACACTTCCAATCCACCTGTAATAATCCACCTGTAATAATCGGGCAGTGTCCCAGGCACATCTTCATGGCATGTGAACCTTCTCTGCTCCTCTGAGATTTCAGTGAAAGATGCATGAATTGAGCCATGTGAAATGGCCATGTTTCACTTTGTGAGGATTCACCCGTGAAGGGCTTTCATTCACTCCTGTGAATCTTCTCCGCTTCCACCTGACCTTTGTGTCGTTTCCTCAAGCGAATGCGATTTTCATGGCGACAATGGTGAGCAGTGTGAATCACAGAGGGGGAAAATGAAATATCTTGTTTTTTCATCAGAATGACACTTTCTTGTGTGCACAAATGCCGTTTGTTTTGGGGGAGAAAACAAAAGAATATTTTGTTTTACTGCAAGTCCATGAAAGCCTGATTTTCTGTCAGTTTCTCAAGGAGGAAAAATGTTCCTGCATTGCTCAACAAGGCCAGGGAGAAGCAGGTTGAAAAGTACTAGCTGTTCACCTTCAAATGGGTAATAGGAAAGCACATTTGATCTTCCCCCTCTCTTTCTCTGCATCTCTCTTTCAATATGAGTGCGTGGTATTGCTCATGAAAGGAGAGGCACTGATTGGAATGGCTAGAGCTTGTGAGCAGGCACTTCCTTCACTTACCTCTTCCAGTGTACCTCAATCCTGACCTTTAGCACCTCCTGCTACTCTGCCAAGGGGGCCTCGCCTGAGATGAGGAAAAACTCCTCCTATAATATGGAGTATTCCTCCTAGCAGCTGTATTGAAACACCACTCCAATGTTTGACCCAAACCTAGTTTAATCTCTTCTCTTCATAACAGTTCATCTATTAATGGGATCTTGCCATCAAGGGGTATCTTTACCCTGGATTACCCTGGGACATATGAAAGCAGCCTACTGCCCTAAATATCAGTGAAAAGCCCCCTTTAATACCCAACATTACCCCCAAGGTAGAATGTATGACCTACTTTCCCTTCTCTAACTTTTTTGATTCCCTAAGAACATCTATGAGCTCTAGCATTTTAGATGAGCGCTTCTGTGCCATACACACAAGTCAGTCATTCTGAAATGCCTCTAAAGCCTGGAGAGAGTGCCACTTCATGGGATTAGATTTTACCTGCAACTGCATAGGTTTTTGCATAGGTAACTGCTATATAGGAAAGCCTCGCATTTTCTGTTAGAATGTCCTATTGAGGTTGTGCATCGTGTTCCATCCCAACTCAGTGGTTGTGATACTTTATAAAGGGGGTATGACATAACCCACCGAAAAAGAGACTTAGAAAGGCACATTATGTACTCCCTCCCCTGCTCTCAAAGATGTGGTGGAGAAGATCTAGGTTTGTGAGCACTCTCATAGCTCCCGCTCCCCAAGCGGAGATGGGTCTGCTTGGTCTGTAGTGGAAGAAGGCAGAAAAAGAGAATTCAAAGGCCCCACCAACCAGCCAGTCTCTGGAGGGTCAGCCATTGAAGTCTGCATGGGGTCTGTGTTGAAGAGCTTCACAGGAATGGAGTAAGAGGAATTGATGAGTTGAAGGGAAATGGGGTACTCTGGAATGCAAAGGTGGACAGTAGCCAAGGTGAGGTTTTTTTTTGTTTCGTTTTGTTTTGTTTTTTTTCATGAAGGTGGAATATAGAACATCTGTTCTGCATGAGGTTAGAGGGACATTTGCTGAGTGGCCAAAAGGAATAATGAAATCCCACCACCCTAGGGCAACAAGGAGCTGAGACAGGATGATAGATGGATGAACTCTCTCTGCCACTGAAAGGCTGCTACTAAATAAATCTCCATCTTGTTACCACTAGATCTTCCTTCCACACCAGTGCTCCTCTTCCTCATCTATGGGCTCATCACATCTCATCTGCCTCACAATGACAGTTCCTCTCTGGCTTTGTACCTTGTCTTGGCTGTTCTGACTCTGGGTGCTAGTCAGTGGAGGAGGTGATAAGAGATGATGGGACATAGTAAATTCAAGGCCCAAAAGACATAGCAATTCCATGGTTTGAGTGCAACTGCTTGCAATGCAAGTGACTATTTGGAGGAGATGGTTTTATCATCATAATAGCATCTGCCCCAACTGTTGTCATTTCTGCATCTGTTCCTGTTTTTTCTTGGTTTACAGAAGGTATTTGTATGACTTTGTTGATGGCAAAGAACAAAGGATTCCCCAAAGTTCCATCTTTTGTTTGTTCCTTTGCATCCTGCTCTACGCTTTTCCATTTTTTAAAAAGACTGGGTTCTACTTCTCTGTATTTCCTGTCTTATATCCCTCGCCTACCTTTTCTCCAATATCCCCGCACAGCTAGTCTCATAGTCCCTGTGGCCTGTGAGTCAGTTGCCAGAGTTTCTGTGGCCCCAAGTATTCATTTCCAGTGCCCACACTTCCTGAGGTAGGACTCATATACCAGCTGATGCCCTTTCCTGAGTGACTATTCTGCGTATGACCCAAAGAGAATCTCCCATACACATCCTTGCCACATTGGAACTAGAGCTTCAGTTCAAAAGAAACAATTCCCCTTGTTAAAATAAATTAAGCTGGTTAATTTCTCTGCAGGGAAGAGGATAGGAGCTAACTTCCCTTTTAAAGCCTTTACCTTTCAAGCCTTGGCCCCAACCATAATATAGAGACAGTCAAATATTTTGTGCCTTTAATTTGCTTTGATGGCATTGCTTAATAATCACCAGCAATAACCATTTAAAGCAGGTGACAGATTTTTGCTTTTTTTTCTATTCCTTTTTAAAAATATTTTCTTTAGGGTGTTTTTTTTTTCTTCTTTTTTTCTGTCTCCCATATGGTAAGTCCTGCCCTGCCTCCCTTTTGTGTGATCTCACCGGGTTGCTTATTCCATTTGTGAAGGCTCAGAATAGTGATGTAGCCAACTGAATCTAAACTCTGACCTCTCCTGCCCTTCCCTGCCATCTCTGATGCATGAGCGCTGATTGTGGGGAGTAAAATGCAGGTTTCAAAGGTGAAAGCTGCTCTCCAAGGTGAGCACAATCAGCAGGACAGCTCTGGGGGGGAAAGTGGTGTTGTTTGGGGCTATTTCTCAAAGCAAGACTCCCAGAACCTGACTTGGAGTTTGAAATGTTCAGGAATCTGTTAAACCTACTTCCCCTCCATAAACTATTCCTCGTTTACCTTCTGATCATTTTCCTGTGGCTGTAACATATAAAAATATCAAGGTTTATTCTTTAGTGGGTGTGACCATGTGTTGTATTTTTGTTCTGTGAAAGCTTGGGCAGCTGAGAGGTGAGTTGGATGGCACTCTGCCCTGAGGCATGCTGTTCCCTTTCATTCCTTTCTTGTGTGTTTCAGACCTGGAGGACTGTGACGAGGGCTGGACCAAGTTCCAGGGCCATTGTTACAAGCACTTTGAACAGAGAGAGACGTGGGTGGAAGCTGAGACCCGATGCCGGGAACATCAGTCCCACCTGAGCAGTATCATCACTCCAGAAGAACAAGAGTTTGTGAACAGTGAGTGCGGAGGGTAATGGCCAGCATCTGAGGGTGGTTGGGCACAGATCAATCAGTCCATTTTGGCCTTAAAAAATCCACCTTCCCTGCTGGGTGAATTCTACTCACTCTCACAGTTCCTCTCAATCAAGACCCTCTTGTCCTGCAGAGGAGGAGGAATTTTCATTTTCATATAGGGAAACACAAATCCAGCTCATTCCATAGATCCGTGGCTCATACAGATTTGCCTTGATATCCCATTGCCACATTAGCTGCTTCCCAAGGCGTGTGCACCTGTTGGCTTGTTGGTTCGTGCCAACACAGAGGTTTGTGGGGAGCAGGATATTGGAGGGTGTGGGTGTTGCTGTGGGGCAGGTGCCTGGTGGCTTGTGTAGGAGGAGGGGATAGGATGGGAGAGTGGGACCTAGCTGGGAGGGAGGTGTTTGGGGAGTGGGAAGGCATGACGTAGGTGAGAGAGGAAAGAGAGGTTGTTAAGGAGTGGGAGTCTGAGGTGGGGGAGGGGAGCTGGCAGGAGAGCGAGGCAGCGGAAGTGGGGGGCCTGAGGCGGGGGAGAGGGGCTTGGCAGGAGCAGGGCATTTGGGGAGTGGGGGGCCTGAGACAGGGGTTGGGATTCTTGGCAGGAACAGGGCATGTGGGAAGTGGGAGCCTGAGGCAGGGGAGCGGGGCTTGATGGTGCGGTTGGGGGCCTGAGGCAGGGGAGGGGGGCATGTGGGGGCCTGAGGCAGGATGTGTGGGGGCCTGAGGTGGGGTGGGAGATAGTGGGGGGCAGGGGATGGGGGGGTTGGTGGGAGTGTGGGGGCTTAGGCAGGGCAGGGGAGAGTGGGGGGCAGGGGATGGGGGGGTTAGTGGGGGCCGGGTGTGGGGGGGCCTGGGGAGAGTGGGGGACAGCGGAGGGGGGCTTGGTGGGGGTGAGGTGTTTAGGGGCCTGAAGCAGGGCGGAGCATGTGGGGAGCAGCCCACACCAGCCAACAGAAGGAGCCAAGGGGAGCCAGTCTTCCCCTGTCCTCAGCACTGGTGCCACTGTGCCCCTGGCGGCCAAGAGGAGGAAAGTCAGGGGAAAGCCCTGCTGGCTGCGGGACACTCTGCAGGGCTGGTCCATGGGGCTGCCCCCAGCCCAGAGCCGGATGTGCAGCAGCAGCTCTGACTATTCTGCCTTCCACCTCGCCAGTCTGGGTAGAGATAGCAAGGCCTGGGGGTGAGCTGGGGTGGGAGCAGCATCTTCCTTACACTGGAGCCAGTGAGACGCCTCCCAGGTTGGGCAGCAGCTCCAAATAGCTCCAACCCAGAGCGGGAACTGGTCTCACCGCAGCAGCTAGGAGGAGAAGACGCTGGAGGAGTCTGGTCTGGTCACTTCAGGAGAGGAGGGAGTACCTCTCCCGTTTTTCTGGGGGAGGGGGAGCTGTGTTCCGTGTCCCCTCTGCACAGAGACGAGAGCACACACCATGGATCTGGTTGGAGTGGGATCCTCAGGCTGCTGGGATGGGGAGCAGGACCCTGTTCGACCAAGGTTCAGTCTAAGGGAATTAGGACTGATGAAGCTTCTGCTGTGGTGCACAGCCTTGTCTGGGACTCCTGGGAACATGCCTTCTGCCGACACCACCCATTTGTCCCTTTAAACGAATCTGAATGCTAGTGTGCAATTCCCTCATCCCCATTAGTGAGTCGGGAGACATGGGGGGCCTGCAGGCATGTGGAAAAAGTAGCCCAATTTGGGCCCAACTGGGGTCTTGCTTTGGGGCATCAAAATTAAACAGTTCCCTTTGTGTTGTGGCCTCCCTCTTTGTGGCCTCGCTCTGAAGGGGTGATGGACCACAAAGTAAGAACGGCCCTCCACCCACACTAGGACTAACACCTCCAACCTTAGTAGCTCCATGGCTGCCCCTGGCACAGGAACAGCAGACCGTCATGGGACGAATACGGCAAACTGGAGCCATCTTTACAATGACACTCCAGAGCATTGCCAGCTCAGACGCTCTAAGTTCCTAACTGAAGGAGATTTATCCACCTCACCTTTAACCAATCTGGCTTCATCAATCAGAACTGCCCCTTGTCAAGCAACCCTTGATGTGGTCCAGATATAGACCATGTAGCCATGGTGTTCAGATCCTTGGCAGAGCCCTTTTGTGTCGCCTAGGACTAGCGTGGGAGAGGTGAGTGGTGGAGGGACTCCCTTTCCCATTTCTTACCCTTTTCTCCCTGTCTTTCTTTTTCAGACTATGCCCAGGATTACCAGTGGATCGGACTCAGTGACAGGGCTATCGAGCACGACTTCCGCTGGTCTGATGGAAACTCCCTTGTGAGTTGTGTGGAGGGGTGGGGGTGGCATTTCTTCATTGAGAGTCATTTCAGGAAAGAACCGCCCACTTCCATGCAAGCTTTGACTTTTTGTGCTGTGTCAGGACATGAAGCTGCTGTCTGGGGACAGAACCTTAGAGCCATTGGAGTGAGCAGCGGGGACAAGTGCTGAATGGAGTCAGCCATAAGCTATTTTGGGGTCAGGAGGGACCACCATTTTGTTCTGTGTTTGTACAGTGTCTAATACAATGGGCTCCTAGGCGCTACCACAATACAAATAATAACAATACATGATGTCCATTGATGAGAGGGACAGACCCAGGAGGAAGAGAGAGACCCAGTCAGAAAAACAGAAGCAAGGGAGAGTGAATGAACAAAAGCAGAAGGAAAAGAGCCAAAAGGGAGAGAGAAGAAGCAAAGGGAAAGGGAGAGCTGAAGAGAACAAGGAAAGTGTCTCCGTAACTTAGAGGAAGGGCTTCTTATCTCTTCACAGCAATATGAGAACTGGCGGCCCAACCAGCCCGACAACTTCTTTGCCGCAGGAGAGGATTGTGTGGTGATGATCTGGCATGAGCAAGGCGAGTGGAATGATGTCCCATGCAACTATCACCTCCCGTTCACGTGCAAGAAAGGAACAGGTGAGTCCTGGCGCTCCTCGTTTCTGGGTTGGGGTGTATGTCCAGGCTTAGGCTACAGCTCTTCAACCTACAGCACAATCTATAGCAGACAAACTTTGCCCTACCAAGGGTACCATTGGCAACTTGCTAGGGTGCTAAGGGTTGTACATAATGTGGATCAAATAGAGCATTTTGCAGATCCCTTCCTCCTTAATATGCATGGGCAGCCTACGAGATGACTAGTCCCAGAAGGCAATGTGGCTTCTGCTTTGATAAAGATGGAGCATTGCAGGCTGGGATACATACCCTCCACAGAGTTCACCAGGACTCAATGGTCCACATTTTAGTCACCCCTTTACTCTAACAGGAATAAACACTGGCTGTAAACCCAGGAAACTTCACTCATTCCTTGTGAACCTTAACTTTTGCACGGTGACCCTGTGTGAGAGATTAGTACAGGAAATGAAGACCAATCCTATGTGTATTTGAAACGGCAAAGGGGATTTATGGAGGCAGAATTAGAATTTGGCCAGGACCCCAGTACGAACACACCTCAAGTCTTGGGAAAAAGTGCCCTAAAATCTTTAATAAACACTCATGGTCAGGACCTTGGCTTTATGCGTCATCCCAAGGATGGTACTTCCAGCAGCACCACATCCCCTAGCATTGCGCTGGGCCACTAGAGTCCGTCCCCCCTACTGAGACACCCACCCATCTCTTCAGCACAGCACTGTCTAGAACTCCCTAGCACTGCATCGGGGCGGCGGGGGAGTGGGGGAGTCAGTGCTGACTCAGAGCACCCACCACTGGGTCACTCTCACTGCTCTTTGCCACACCTGGGTCCTCCTTGGAGGTCTCCTGTCCAAGCATTGATCACATCCAGCCCTGGATCAAGCTGAAGAGGTGGTGTGATTGCAGAGGGAGTGGATTAACAGGAAGCTTATGGAGGGTGGGAAGTGCCCTTCCATAGCTCACAATCTTCCTATGAAATAACCCTCAAATATTCCCCCTTCAAGGCTCCAGGGGGATGTGCCACTCCCATTTCCCCTACCATCAGCCCCTACATCCCCCATTTGGAGGCAGCTTTTGCCCCTCTTCCAAGCCAGCCAGTCAAGTCCAGTTTCCCCCAAGCCATCCGCTCCCATCCACCAGGACCCCAATGGCACAGAAACAACAAAAGCCTTCCTGACAGCAGCTTTCTTGTGCCTGACACTCATTGTGGTCCTGCCTTTCTAGAGGGGAGGGATGGAACCCTTTGGAACATTGTTGCTAAGTTTCCCAGCCAGCCACAGAATTTCAATATCCCCCGTGACTAAATTTCCAAGCCAGTGGTAACTGCAGCAGAATCTCAAAAGGAGTTTGGGTTGTAATTAACTGCCTTTTATTTAGTGCCTCCAAACGATCCCTTCTTTGTTAGCTGCTTCCGTAGCCCCCAAGTCCAGCTGACGGACGTGGCAATACAGCAAGTCAGGCTGGGTGATGGCAGGTACTTAGCAACACTGGCATCAAGTGCTGGCATGTCATAGATGCCAAACAAAGCTCCAGTGCAGAATCCCCTTCCCTGGCTGGATCCAAGGCATCCGCAGGGAGATGGCCATGCTGTTTGCACTGCAGCCAGGTGTTCTCGGCCCTCACTGCAGTGACTCAGCCAGGCTGATGCTTTATCTGTGTTTCAGAGGTAACGTACATTCAGGGTCCCAGCCACTCAGGCTCAGCACAGAGCAGCTCATACTTCACCCCGTGCAACACAGGAGCAGTGAAGAGCTCACTAGGCATTCAGCCAATTCCTGGTGGGGTGGGAAATGATCCCTGTATATGCAGCTGCCCCTTGCCACCCCAGAAGTGGCTGCATTTCAGCGGGAGGTGAAGCAGTCCTTGTCTGTACAGCCTGTAAAGCACTTTGGGATCCTTTGGGACAAACTGCACAAGGGAAACATCGTTTATTGGTTATTATTCTAGGGAATGTATGTGAATGTGGCCAGCTCCCCTTGAGCAGCACGGTTAGACCCAAGCTGCTTGGTTTGCGGCTCTCATTGGCCGATTGCCTAGCAAGCGCACATGGAGCTGCCAGTTGCTCATTGTCTGGCTTGTCTTTGTCAGTTGCCTGTGGGGACCCTCCTGTGGTAGAGAACGCCAGGACCTTTGGAAGGAAGAAGGACCGATATGAAATAAACTCCATGGTACGGTACCAGTGCAACCAGGGCTACATACAACGCCACGTGCCCACAATTCGGTGCCAGCCCAATGGCCACTGGGAGGAACCACGGATAGCCTGCATAGATCGTACGTATTGTTCCTCATTCCTACTCTATGCACCATGGCCCCCTGCAGGCCTCTGAGACTCCAGCCTGGCACTCAGCCCAGGGCCAAGCTCTAGGAGTCCATGGGCTGATTCCTGGAAACAATCCACATGATACAATGCAGGGAGGGACTTGAGTTAAAGAGTTCAGCCCCCAGAGGGGACCAGAGAGCTGTAGAGGCAACCCAACCAGGGAGAGCAGCGACTTTGCCTGACACACACCCCAGCCTCGCTGGCTGTTCCAGGTGTAGGACTGATAACTCCTGGAGGGAGCTGCCTCCATTTCTTTTTAGCTGGAGCAACTTGAGGGACATGGAGCAGGTGGGTGAGATGGGTGAGAGCCAAAGTGCAGGAGGAAGGGAGATACTTATGGCTCTCAGACAGGGGTGTCCTCCATCCACTACCTCGTCCACAGAAGAAACTGGTTTGCTGCCATTCAGGCCAGTAGGAAGGGACGCTTTCCCTCCCTGTGCCAGAGAGTCAGGTTGTTTTTTGTCTCAGGTAAAGCTCCTGTGTTACCAGGATTATTGGAGCTGACATCTCCCGGGTGTGTCTGGACCATGGGGACCAGCTGGAGACACAACCTTGACTCTTCTGAGTCAGTGCAGCTGCCAATAGCTGGAAAGCTTCTGCCCAGTCAAAACACCCCACTCCCTGATGCACTGGCTCCCCTGAGCCCAGGGCTCCTCACGGTTGTTGAGGAAAATGGAGGACAGCTCACAGGGAGGGGAGGAGAAGCAGCTAAAATGGATCTACCAGGGCTCCCAAGGAGGGAGAAATTTGCAGGGCCGCCCAGAGGATTCAAGGGGCCTGGGTCCTTCTGCTCTGGGTCTTCGGGGCACTTTGGCGGCGGGTCCCGGAGCAAGTGAAGGACCCGCTGCCGAAGACCCAGAACGGAAGAAGCCCTCACCGCCGAATTGCCGCCATTCCGGGTCTTTGGCAGCGGGTCCTTCACTCGCTCTGGGTGTGTTCGGCGGCACTGAAGGACCTGCCGCCAAAGACTCGCCGAAAACTCTCGTGGGGGCCCCTGTGGGGCCTGGGGCAAGTTGTCCCACTTGGCCCCCCCCGGGCAGCCTTGGAATTTGCACTTTGGGGCAGTGGGGGAAGAAGTTTAAATGGTTTATTTTGGTAATATCCACAACTGAGCTAGAGGCACTGAGGGAAGGAGTGAGGAATGGGTGCATGGTGGGGGCTCCCCTTAAAGGGCACCCTGAGAGCTCCTTGAGACTCAGCTTAGGCCTGTCTACCCAGCCCTTGTTTTGTGAGTCCCACTCCTCCAGCAAGACTCTGAACAGAAGCAGGACACATAAAATATCAAGGAAGGGTTAGCCCAAGAGCCTCGCAACCATGGGTTAAATTGGAATTATCCCCCTTTTACAGATGGGAAGACTGAGGCACAGACAGGGGAAGGGATTTGCCCAATGCCACACAGTGCAGCAGTGCTATAGCTGTGGACAGACCACCGAGCTAACTACCTCCCTAAGCAAAATGTTTGGGTGCATTATGGGTGCTTGGGAGGGGCGGTCTCCTTCCTTGCTGGGCCATTGGTCTGAGCTGCTCTTGCTGCCTCTTTGCGTGTCTGCCCACAAGGAGGGGGAAGAAATACAGAACGTATCGGACGGACAGCAGCGGCGTTGTCTCTGAACAGGATGCTTTTGAACAGGCTCCCAGGAGGCACCTGACTCTCTTTAAATTCAGTGTTTGCGGGGGGACAGGGGCCGTCACAAAGTGCACTGAAAACGCCCCACTGATTCACCAGGTCCCGGAGCGCCAGAGGCAAGAGAAGGCCTGATTGTCTGGTGGCGAGCGGGCTGGCGCCGTGGCCCCGCTGCCTGGATGGCCAGAGGCAGAGCTTGCACAGCAGCCCCTGCAGTGTTTTTCCAGGGAACACGAGGCCTGGGGTGAGCCAGCTAAGGACAAGCAGGGGCTCTGTAACTTTCTCCCAGTAACAAGGTGCCTTTTCTTCTCCTCCTCCTCCCGCAGCCTCCATCTACAAACGCAGACTACACAAGAGAAGCCCAAGGAATCGGTCGAGAACCAATGGCAGAGCCGCACAGACACCCACCCATTAGAGGGGAGCGAGAGATTTTACGGAAATTATATTAGCAGAGGCAGTTTCTTCTTCTTGATGTTGTTGTTGCTTTTTGTCATATAAGGAAAAAAAATATATTAAAGAAAAAACCCCACCTTTGTGTATATATATAAAAAAACAAACCAACCTCAGCGCACCAAAGCAAAGGGAATTCGATTCCAGCATTTTGACTAGCCGTCCGGTTCCAAATACCTTTGTGCCTTTGGGGAAGGGGTGGGAGGGTTGCAGAGGGCAGGGGGGTTAAGTTAAATAATAAAGAAGATTATTTTTTCCTGATTTTATCCACGAACAATGTAATTATTTCTGTTATTTAATGGCTGGGGCGGATGCCACCTTTGTTTTATTTTAAAGAATCCTTCCGCTGCTGCAGTACGGCGGGGGTGGAGGGGCGCTCAATAGATGGGAAGTGTCGCTGAATGTATGAGGGGCATGTAAAGTGGGGGAATGGAAGGGAGAGAGTGAGATGGAGGGATGAGGGGGGAGGGAAGCTAAAAATCTGGGCCCAGATGCCTCTTGGTTTTGGCCCCTCCCCTCTCTCCCACCGCTGGTTCCCGGACGCCGAGTCTCCCCATCCCCAGGCCGCATGGTGAAGCAGCTCCCATCCTGTGATGGCGCGCTCTTTCCGGGGGACCGTGCAGGGCACCAGGGTTCCCTGCACCTATTTATATTTTTGAAACATGATGATGATGATAATGATGAGAAATGATAATAAAGAGAGAAAAATTGGAATAGTCTTTTTTTGGGGTGGGAGGGGTAATTTAAATGGCTTAGCCAAAGTCTCCAGGATGCTGGTAGGAGCCTGTGTGTGCGTGTCCTGAATTGCGCTTTTGCTCATGACGAGGGGCGGGGAGATCCAGTCTGGGAGGGGAGCTTTGGGGTTTTGTTCTTGTAAAAAGCAAAAAAAAAAAAAACCAAAAAACCTTTTTTTATTATAAGTCTTGTGCCTAAAATGAGAACCTGACACACGGCAGTGCCTGCTGCTGTCAGCGCTATTGTGAAACCTGGACAATAAAACTGGTTGTATTTTATTCTTCCTGTTACCTGGTGGACTGCGTGTAGGCAGCTGTGTGGTTGTATGCCACTGCACGTTTGTGTGTGTGCTCGTGAAATGTCTGTTGTGTGAGTCGAGCAGCCCCTCTGTGCCCTACCCACACAGGCTGGGAGTCGGCTGCAGCTCCCTGCTTGAGAGCCTGGCTCTTTAGCTCACGCTGTAGAAGCTGGTGCTTTTAACTCTGAAGTCCCCCCGGTTCAGTACCCTGATGTTGGCCATGATGGCATCCATCACACAGGCACCCGGGTGTCTACGTCTGTGTGAAGACTTTGTGTGCATGTGGATGTGTGTTATCCGTGGGGAGCAGTGTGCACACACAGTTGGGTGGGCAGGGGTCTCCTCCCCAGGTGAATGTGTATATGAGCGGAAGCAACAAATATGCCTTAAAAACCTGAGCGAAAGGTGCCTTCCTGAACAGGCCAGGCAGTGTGCTTGTTTGGGGGGAATGCAAATGGGCCTCCCATGAGCCCAAACTGACTGTGACATGGTTTCCTGCTGTTGCTGCTTCTCCAAACCTCTCTGGAAGTCTGTGGTCTCCCATGGAGCAGGAGAATTTATAATGCTTAGGGCAGCGAGGTCTAGGATGCAGCACAGCAGGAAGAGGGTTTCTCCGTTTCAGAAGCCCTCCCCTGAATGTCCCATCCCAGCTTTGGAGATGCATCTACTGCTGAAGCTCGTTATAGCCGTGGGGTCTCTTGCTTGGAAAGGGAGTTCAGTGCTGGGGAAAGGTGCTCAATGGACAGGTGTGGAGAGTGGGGCCTCTCTTTATCCAGCCAACAGGCAATGGCAAATCACCCTCGTCCGCCACACATATGCTGCTCCTTGCGGAGGGGGAGCTCTTGGAGATACTAACTCCTCTCTCTATTAGAGAACTGGGTGGGGAGCAGCCTTCTTGTTAGGGGCAGCAGCAGAGGTCTCGGTATCCCCCATCTTCATCCAGACTCACCACAGCAGGTAGGAATCTGGGGGGAAAACCTACATCCTCAGAGCACAGCAGCTGCAGCAGATGAGTTAAAGAGGCACCACCCCAGCTCCATGGCATAGCCAGTGACAGCTATCGCTTCCCTCTCCCCAACACAACATAGCCTCTCTCTAGTGGAGGCCACCCCTTCCCACATGCCATTGCATAGACCCCACTTTTCCTTCCATGTACAATCAGCCGGCCTCTCTTCTTCCCTCTCCTCCCATTCATGATCCTGCAGCCCCCGCCCCCCCCCCCACTTGGGTTACCCATGGAGTACATACCTAATACCCCTGCTACCATAGAAAATTAACAGCGGCAAAGTATTCGATGCACTTTTAGTTTCTTTTACTACAAGGAGGAGACACATGCCCAGCCAGCTCTCTGCCAGCCACCAGCACATCATCAGTAGGCCATTGTTTGGGAGCCCCCCGACTGCAGTGTCTGAGACCTGCCCAGCCATACCAATTTCCTATCATGAACAAGTTCCCCCATTAACCTCTAAAGAAGATTCAGGTGCCTGTCCAGCTCAACAACACTCAGCATTTCCTACCTGGCCTGGGCAATTCATTAGCCCTAATTAGAGAAACAACTGATGAGACTGCAACTACTGAGAAGCCCAGTTCCTAGGCCTGTGCTGCTGATCTCATATCCAGAGTGCCAGGACCTTTGGGAGCTCACAGCTGAGACAAACTCTGACCATTTCAGCAGGAGACGGAGAGGATTGCTTGGGTAAGTCCAGGGAGCTGCAGCCCATAATAGAAATGGTATTTTAAGGGCATGGGAAAGCACCTAACTTACCGATATAGGGAGGAACCAGCACTGTGTTGGGTAATTTGTTTGGAAAATCTCCTGGTTGTTTAAAAAATCCAAACCATCAGGGGAAAGGGGACGCTGATCTGCTGCCAGGAGAGTTATGGGCCGCTGGCAGACAATGCAGTTAGGAGATGAGCAGGCTTCCAATTTCCCCCCAACTTCATCCCCTGGGAACACCCTTCAGTCTTGCCCTCACAGCTACTTCAGTCCAGGGCTTCCCCCATACACAACTGCCGATGCACCTCCACCCGGACCTGCAGCCTTCCACCCTGCTCTTCCGCTCCTGCCTTCCCTTCCCCACAACCTGCCGAGGCACCTTCGTTCTGCCTTCCCCCAGTTCCAGTCCTGCTACCCCTCCCCCCAGTTCTGCTGAGGCTCCTCAGTTCTGCCCTAATCCCCAGCCTACCCCCTGGGCCTGCTATGCCATATGGCTTTGTTCATACACAGCTCTGCTGATGCCCTTGGGTTCTTATCTCCAACACCCCCTGCTCATCCAAGTCCTGGGTGCCCCACTTTGAGCCTAGTACCCCGAGTGCTAAAATCCTTCGCAGAGTGGTGCCCCCAGAGCTGCTGCCGGGGAGAACACAGCAGAAGTTGTCCTACCACCCAGGTCACAGTTGCACACTTCTGGGGCTTTCTCCAATGCTTTATTTGAAGAGGTCCAGGAGAATACATCTTTTCACAACAAAACGCACAAAGACCGAGCCCCTGGGATTCAAGTGGTGCCTGGGAGAGGGGCCCATGGAGAACAAGGCAGGTAACCCGGAGAGTTCCACCCAGTACACACATAGTAGCACCTTTCAGTGCCCTTGGAAACCGCCAAACTCAGATTGGAGTCTCAGAGAGTCGAAACACAACCAGATCCTGCAAGGAGGGGAAGGGAGAGAAAGAAGGGACTGGAGGGGGGCGGGCGGGGGAGAGAGGGAGTCTCCCGGACACACGAGGCCTAAGCTGTGTTAGCTCTGGGCCTCTATGCTTAGAATTGTGCCTAATATCTCTGACCTCATCTGTGCTTCATTGGGAGAGGAAGGGGAAGGACTTTGGTGAGCTGTGAGTCAGTTGTGTGTGGTTGATCATTGGCTCCCATTAACTGGGGGATGGGGGAGAGTGACCCACCTTACTCTAAATTCTGGCTTGCAGTTGATTTGATGCCTTCCGTGCTGGCTGGGATGGGATGGCAGAGCAGTCTGTGCATTAGAAACAGCTGTTCCCCTTTGGTGCCGGTGAAACTGGAGCACGTCTAGGGGGCATCTGCCTTTGCCATCAACCAGTCGCGTGCTCTGTGCTTCTCCGATGCCTGGATGCATCACTGCTAGGAAATGACTGTCTAGCCCAAGTGGACGTGTGTGAGCCTGTCACTTCTTATCTAGATGATCCTGTGACAAAGGGATGGAGCCACCTGGTAGCAGATACCAAGCTCCCCAACCCGAGATACCATCTCAGTCTCTCTCCACTGTCTGGGTGGAAGGAGATCTGGTGCCCCATTCCCAGCCAGGAGAGAGACGCAGAGGTGGCAATCGGCTGATTAGTGAGACGCCAGGGCCCAGCAACCTGCAGAAGTTTCCCTTTAGTGGAAAAAAATGTAAAATTAAAAAAAAAAACAATTGAAATTAAAAAATACCCCAACATCCCGGAAACCTGATCCTTTAAATCCAGGCAGCACCAGGCAGGGAAGTGTCCACTGGCAAAGAGGGAGGCCCCTCCCCATTCCTTAGTTCAGCTTGTAGCAATACACCCCAAACTTGCCCTTGTCGGGAAAGCCGAAACTCCGGACCCCCGGCTCTGGTGGGCCGCAGTTGGGCCGGGGGAAGGCAATGGGGTAGCGGATGCTGCCGTCTGCCAGCCAGCCAGCATCGCAGCGATCCAGGCTGAAGAACTTCCACGCCGCATAGAGCTGCCCCACCTTGGCAATTTCAGCCCCGTCATCCTGGCAGGCCTGCTTGGCCTCTTCCAACGTCAGCTTCTCCGGGTGAGCCAGGTAGTAAACTTTCCCTGGAGGGGAGAGGCAGAGGGGGTGGTCACTGGGAGGCGGAGGGACACGGAGCATGGCCGGCCCTGCACAAAACCCCCTCGCTCACAGGAGGTGCTAGGAATGGGGGTTCACCCCGTCTCCGCCTGGATTCAACATAAGTTAGGGAGTTCAGAAACAACAGGCCGTGTTCTCCCTGCCCCCCCATCATAGGAATGGGGAAGGGGTCAAAGGGATTTTGTACCATCTAAACCGGGGGTGGGCAAACTACGGCCCAGGGGCCACATCTGGCCCTTCAGATGTTTTAATCCGGCCCTCGAGCTTCCGCCAGGGAGCAGGGTCCGGGGCTTGCCCTGCTCCGGTGCTCAGGCCAGGGAGTGGGGTTGGTGGCTTGCTCTGCGCGTGATGTGGCTCCGCGCGGCTCTCGGAAGCAGCAGCCTGTCCCCACTCTGTCTCCTACACGTAGGGGCAGCCAGGGGGCTCCACATGCTGCCCCCACCCCAAGCGCCGCCCCCGTAGCTCCCATTGGCCGGGAACCACAGCCAATGGGAGCTACAGGGGTGGCACCCGCGGACGGGGCAGCACACAGAGCCGCCTGGCCGTGCCTCCATGTAGGAGATGGAGGGGGGGACATGCCGCTGCTTCCGGGAGCTGCTTGAGGTAAGCGCCGCCCGGAGCCTGTATCCCTGACCCCCTCCTGCGCCCCAACCTCCTGCCCCAGCCCTGATCCCCCCTTCTGTCCTCCGAACCCCTCAGTCCCAGCCTGGAGCACCCTCCTGCACCCCAAACCTCTCATCCCCACCCCAGAGCCCACACCCCCAGCTGGAGCCCTCACACACACCTGCACCCCGGCCCCAGCCTGGAGCCCCTTCCTGCACCCTGAACTCCTCATTTCCGCCCCCACCCCAGAGCCCGCCCCCCCAGCCAGAGCCCTCACCCCTTCCCGCACCCCAACCCCCAGTTTCGTGAGCATTCATGGCCCCCCATACAATTTTCATACCCAGATGTGGCCCTCAGGCCAAAATTTGCCCATCCCTGATCTAAACTTCACCACACATCAACGGCTGGGCATACCAGCTTTGCCAGGCATGCCCCCAAGCCTGGGGAATTCCCTCAGTGCTGGATCTCCTGGGTTTGTGGACACTTTGTGCCCGCAGAAGGAAGAGTCAGGCCCTGTATTACAGAATCGGTGGTTCCCCTGATGCTGGCCCAGCTGGTGCCATGTTATCCATTTGAATGACCCAGCTTTGCCAGTCTCTCTCGCCTTGCATCCCAAACCGATTTGTAACCTAAATGGAGCAATCGCTTGACCCAGCGACCTCTAGCGTGGGGCACGGCTGCAGTTTTCCAGCATGCAGCAATCCTACCTACCATTTCAGTCTGGGCAATGGAGGAGAATCCCAGATCTAACTGAAGTTGCTCTGAGAATTTAGGGAGGTGGATGGAATTACCCAGGTTAGAATTTGGCTGGGTCAAACATCCCAACTCTTAGAGAAGTTCTACTGGGTCTTTGCAGGCCCTCAGTTTTACATTTCAGCGGAGAGGTGTCCCTTCCAACAGGCAGCACCCCCTGCCACCACACTGTGTCCTGAGAACAAAGTGCCCCCCTACTGGTCACCCCCCTTCTCTGCAGCATCAAGCCGGGCTCCCGCCTAACTATGAGCCCTGCAGATGCCAGACTCACCTTTCAGAGCAGAGGAGAAGCAGAAAACGTCAAAGTAGTGCAGGTTCTTGTGGCGCTCACCATAGCTCCGAATGCCAGGGGCCAGCCTCTTGCCGCCACAGGGCTCCCGGGGCAGGGAGATGGGGTACTGCACTGTTCCATCCAGCAGCCAGCCGGCGTTGCACCAGTCCAGCCCCTCCTCCCAGGACTTGAAGAGCTGCTCGAAGGACGCGATCACAGCGTCCTGCTCCTCGCAAGCTTTCTTGGCTTCATGGAAGTTGAGTCGATAGCGGCCATGGTGAGGCTGGTATGGGAAAACCACCCCTGGAGGGAAAGAGAGAGGGATTGGCTGAGTCACAGAGCCACTGTGAAGGGTAGCCCCCTCTGGCTATGCCCTCAACCTGACACACGCCCCTGAGATGGACGGTACAGATCTCCACTGACATACCCAGTATGAGGCTCCCAGCAAGCAGAGGGTGTTAGAGCAGCACCCTGCCCCCTCCCAGGCTCATGCCTCCAAACTCACTGGAGCGAGGCCTAGGCACAGACGAACCCCAAACTGTGCTGGGGTTCAGAGACGTCCCAGAAGGGTCTCCAAAGCCCCTTGTGAGAACAGCCTCTCTCCTGGGGTTTCACTTATGGGATCATCCAGGAAAGAAAGGCCCCTGAGTGCCCAGGATCTCATCTGAGTTCAGCACAGCCCCTGTCTTCTTGGAATCAAGTGGCCAGTCCAAAGACCAAAGGGACTGGCAGCATCAGCCCAAAGGGACAATGACACATGTCAATGGTGACACCTGGTGGCCACAGTGAGGCATGATCACTGCGTGCTCAGAGTTAATTGGGAGAGCTTTGAAGGCCGGTGTGAGTAGCCAGCGAACTTGCCCCTCACTCAAAGCCTTTGTCCTCCAAATGGCTGGAAGGCGGCTTGGTACAAGTCCCTCTGCTGCAGAGCGAGTGGGTGGCACTGGGTCAGGAACACAACAAGGTGGCAGGAAATGGGACATTTCCTACCGTTCTGGGTGGGTGTGAGTCTGGGACCACGATGCGGAGCTGGGGTCTGAGCCTATGGAGAAGGAGAACATCCTAGGGGGTGACTTTCCGTCTGGATCACAGAGTAGGGTGACCAGACAGCAAGTGTGAAAAATCGGGACAGGGGATGGGGGGTAATAGGAGCCTATATAAGACAAAGCCCCAAATATCGGGACTGTCCCTATAAAATGGGGACATCTGGTCACCCTATCACAGAGCCACAGGCGGGACGTTTCACCCCCTTCTCCCCTTCTTAGTCTCTTTCTCCAGCACCAATTCCCTGTGCATTGTGCCCTGCGCTGCACAGATTCAGCAGTGAGAAATTAGGCCGGGGGTGGGAGGGGAGAGACACACACGTGTTCTGTGGTCTGATGCCCCCTCCTCCCACCTGTGAGAGCTACCACCTTAAAAAAAACCCACTACAGTATGGCATAGCGACAGGCCCCCAGTCCTGCAGCAACACAACTGGATGTCACGCTGTGCCCCCGGGGTTGGAGGTCACTGTTAGCAAGACTTGACCGTGGAGCCTTTGGGTCTTTAAACAGCCACCTCTTCTACTTGGGGTAAAACACCCCTCGCAGCTCTGCTAGCACAAAGCCAGCAGCAGACTCCTATACCCAGCCTCCACTAGGGGGAGCCACACTGACAGGTGAACTTCATAATGCGCCCGTCGTGCGAGTGTCGGCTGCACTGGATGGAGGATGAGCCACAGAAGTCTAGTGCAGTGTTATCTGCATGCTGCAGTAGTACTGTACCTAAGGGCCCCAGTCAAAGATCAGAGCCCCACTGTGCTCGGTGCTGTACAAACAAGGAATAAGAAGACATCCCTTCTTTCTCCCTGCCCCAAGGTGCTCCTGCGCATCTAACCTGCCATAAAGCAAGTGCAAGGTGATGGCACGTGGCAATAACACTGCAGGGATGCCGATCTGGGTGGGCAGGGCCATAGGATTTGGTGGCAATTTTTATGAGGGAGGGGTTCCTTCCTTCACTCTCACTCATCCAATGGGAGAGCATCTGTGGGGGAGCTTCTTCCTGAACCTCTGTGCTGTGGCACACGCATAACCCCAGTGTTGGCTGGGCATGGGAGTGACCCAGCAAGGGGCAGCAGCAGAAGGACCCAGAACCTATGCTGATCCCACTCAGGAGCCTCAAAGGGGACAGCTTCTTGGGTGCCTGTTACTGTCCCCAGGGGCTGTAACCCCATGTGTAACCTCTGTGTGAGGGGGAGTTGCCCCATCTGTTCCCCTGCCCCCTCTCCCCCACCCCCTACGGCACTGGACGCCGGCCCACTCACCTCGCAGCTCCAGCTCCACAATGCCACTCTCGTCCTCCAGCCCGTCGATCACCTCGCAGCGGTACTTGCCGTAGTCCTGGAGGCGCAGGTCGCTGATCACCAGGGACGCCTCCTGCTCGCCCCGCTGGCGCAGGTGCACGCGGCCCCGAAACTCGCCAAAGCTGCGGTGCTTGAGCCCGATGGCCACCAGCACATCCCGCTCCTTGGTGTTGTCCTCCCGCAGCTTGGACCACTTGATGCGGATCTTGCGCGGCGTCTCCAGCTTGGGCTCGTAGTGGTAGCGGCAGGGCAGCGTGATGTTGGCGCCGCGGTAGGTGAAGATGGCGTCTTCCGGGGTCTCCACCACCAGCTTCACGCCATTGAAGTGAACTGGTGGGGGAAAGAGGGGAAAGGGGGAATGAGCACTGCCAGGGGACCCCATCCCTCCAGCTCAGGACTCTTCTGCAGCCCACGGGGAGTGGATTCCCCACGTATGCTACAAGGAGGGGGCAGCCTACCCCACAGGCATCCCCACTAAGGGGTTCTAAGGCAGTTACTGTCCAGCAGGGCAGCCAAGCACCCACCAGCGGCCGCAGGGCACCTGGGAAGAGCTTGACGTGTATAGGGAGGGGAGGAGGGAGCAATCTGCCATGCTCTGAGCACGGTAACTCCTGGAACTGACCACACCATTGATTGACACGAATCTGGCCCTGTGAGCCCCACCTCCTGCACTCTTGTTCCCACCCACCTTGTACTCTGCTCCTTCCCTCACACTATCTACTGCCTCCTCCTGCACTCGCTCACCACCACCCGCCGCCATTCATCATCACTTCCTCCCTCGGCGCGCACCCTCCCGGCGCATGGAGGAGAGGGGTGGAGAGAAAGGGAGGCAGGTGGCATCAGAGGGAATCCAGTGCCCAGCAGAGGGCAACTTCCCTATGGAGCAGCAGCTATCTGAGCCCAGTACCCACCAGCTGCACAAGCATGCGAACCTGAGAACTGCCAGCCAGGATCCGCTGGGAGGGAGAAGACTTGTTCAGGGTGGAACAAGGGGGTAGAACTGAGAGCCCTGGATGGGATATTTGGCCTGCATCTCAGGAAGCCCTTTCGGACAGCAAACCCCCGTTAGGCTGAGCCGTCATCGCACAAGGGAAGGGGTGCGAGTTGCTGGGGCCGCTTGCAACCGGAGGAGACGAATCTCCAGGGAATAGGCTGCAGGGCCCAATCCAGCCCCAGCCCTATGGGCAAGAGGGTGGACCCGACCGGATGGGAGCTCCTCAACTGCTCCACCTCCACCAAGAGCAGGGGACCCAGGGGGAGTGAGACGGAGGAATGGGGCAGAGGACCCCATCAGACCAGGTTCAAATCAGTTCCATTCTATTCCCCCAGGGATCTTCCAACTGGAGCGAGAGCCAGGGGGACGCAGTCCTGGCATCCTGGCAGGGCAGAGAAGGGCAAGAGGAGATTTCCAGGGAAGGTGACGGGGGAAACTCCCCTACGTTCCACCCGGAGGAGGGGCGGTTTATGGGAGGGGGATGATACCGGCTGGCTGGGGGAGCAACAGCCCCAACATGCCTGGTGTGAGCCTGGCAACAGTCATCCTCTTCCTCTGAATTACCCACCCGAAGTTAGGAGGCAAAGACCCTCCACTCGCACCCACATCCTCTGCCCTGGCCTCCTCCTCAACAGCTCCCACCCCCACCTCACCCCGATCTACGCCTACTGGCAACACTCCGATCTTTCACACCCACGTGCCTGCTGCCTCAGGAACTGGGGAAGGGCAGGGGGTGAGCGATGCCTTCGGCCCTGCCCTCCCCACCACACGCACCTTCGCCGTTGCCATTGCCATTGCCGTTGCCCTTGTCGTTCATGACGTGGTCGTAGTAGAAGCCGTTGTAGAAGGGGAGCCCACAGCAGCCTCTGCCCAGCTGCAGCAGCATCACAACCAGGGACAGCAGCAGCATTGCTCCCGGGAGGCGGAGGAACACCTGCCTGTCCAAGAGAATGGGGAGGCTGTGTCAGTGCACAGGGGGTGTCTCCCCATCAGCCCAGCCCCTGCTAGTTCACCTGCGGCTTTGCACAAGCGAGTCGCTCTGTGTGCACTTCTCGCGTACTCGCCTGTGCACACGCACGGGAGAGAATTGACATGTGCACAAGTCAGTTTGAACCCACCGCTGGGCTTGGCACATGTATGTTTTGTCGCTAGTACACACACAGCGTACAGGCTGCCTGCACATGCACTGTTTGAAAATACTCCTCTACTGTTTAAAGTATATCCTGCTGGGAGAGGCTAGGCCTCGTATAGCAGGGAGCTATTTCACAGCCAGAGCTCCGACTGCCATCCCCCACAGTGCCTGCTTAGGGTTGCCAACTTTCTACTGGCACAAAACCCGAACACCCTAGGCCTGCCCCTTCCCCAAGACCCCGCCCCCGCCCACTACATTCCCACTCCCTCAGTGGCTCACTCTTCCCCACCCTCGCTCACTTTCACAGGGCTGGGGCAGGGGGTTGGGGTGCGGGAGGGTGTGGGCTCTGGATGGGGCCACAAAGAGGGGTTCAGGGTGCAGGAGGCAGCTCTGGGTTCTGGCTGGGGGTGGGGTCTCTGAATGGGGGGTGCAGGCTCTGGGGTGAGGCCGGGGATGAGGGGGGTTGGGGTGAATGAGGGGGCTCCAGGCTGCGGGGTGGGGCCGAGGGATTTGGAGTGCAGGAGGGGGCTGTGGATTGAGGCAGGGGTTTGAGGTTTGGGAGGGGGTATGGGCTCTGGGCTGGGGGTGCAGGTTCTGGAGTGGGGCTGGGGATGAGGGGTTCAGGGTGTGGGCTGGGGGGGCTGGGGCAGGGGGTTGGGGCGTGGGCTTACCTCAGGCGGCTCCCGGTCAGCGGCACAGCGGAGCTAAGGCAAGCTAGTCCCTACCTGTCCTGGCTCCACGCTTCGCCCTGGAAGCCATCAGCAGGCCCAGCTCCTAGGTGGGGGGGCCAGGAGGCTCTGCACAATGCTCTCACCCGCAGGCACCACCCCCGCTGGCCCCATTGGCCGTGGTTCCCGGCCAATGGGAGTGTGGAGCCAGTGCTCGGGAAGGGGGCAGCACGTGGAGCCTCCTGTCCCCAAGCCTAGGAGCCGGACCTACTGGCTGCTTCTGGGGCGCAGCACAGAGCCAGGACCAGTAGGGACTATCCTGCTTTAGCCTCGCAGCACCGCCGACCGGACTTTTAACGGCCCAGTCGGCGGTGCTGACCGGAGCCACCAAGGTCCCTTTTTGACCGGGCATTCTGGTCGAAAACTGGATGCCTGGCAACCCTATGCCTGCTGCAGGGGCTCCCCACCACCAGCGCTCCCACCCCACTCCTCACACGTCTGCCGGCAGCAAAACACAGCCAGTTTGCTAAATGCCAACGTGAGCTTTAAGCTCTCTGATGGTACAGTTAGAATCCAATTGCATCTCTGCACCAGGCGCTGAGCCCTTCCGAGGACTCTAGGACCTGTCTGGAGAATAGCCACCGAAGCAGCATTGCAAACCCTTATTTCCTCTCCTGTCTCGATGCCAACAATCCGCTGCTCGCCACTCGCTGAGCTTTCCAGGGAAAGCACGTGAGGGCGGGATGAGACGACAGGTGTTTCCGAGAGTCCATGGACATTCTCGCCCTCTGGGCAGCTTCTCTTGTCGGTAACCGAGTTTGCAAGGCCTTACGCTACTCTTGGTGGCATTTCTCTGTGCGAAATGTGATAACTTTTGAGTGCTGCATACGGAGCCCAGGGCTTGTGGGGGAGAATGGGGGACACTAGTATGGGGGGCACACAGAGCTCATGGCATGGGTGTGGGAGGAATGAGAGGACACCCAGGCCCCATGGCATTGGGGGGGTGGAATGGGAGACAGTGCTATGGGGGAGGGGAACATGAGGGGAGGATTGGGAGCACACCGAATCCCTGGCATGTAGGAGGAAAGGGGCACAGAGGGAAGGGGCAGGGACTGTCTTCTTGGTCTGTGTTTGTACAGCACCTTGCACAATGGGTCCACGACGGGGAATCCTTAATGCTATAGTAACACACACAATAATGAGGGGGCCCACAGAGCCCTGGCATAGTGGGAAGAATGGAGGATGCTGGTATGGTGAAAAGGGTCACACAGCATTCCTAGCATGAGGGAGGGGGTGAGGAGGTTTGCACGGAGTCTCTGGAATAGAAGGGGATGAAAGGGTGGCAAATAGGGGACTTGTGGGGGGAATGGAGGAATCCAAAGAGCCCTGGTATGTGCGACCCCCTAGTTGAAAATCTGAGGGAAGAACCTGGAGTTAGTGCTGGGCAAAACTCTTTGGCCATAACTATTTTCCATCGAAGTCAGCAGATTCAGCGACACTGAAACATTTTGCAAATTTGTGTCAGAAACACACGAAAGTTGTGAAAAAGCGGAAACATTTGGATTTTTCAGATCAAAATGACTTTTTTGTTTTGAAACTTCCCTTCGGTGTCGTTTAAAACCAGTCACGGCCCCTTTGATATGGTCGGAACTGGACCTCCCATTTCAGCTGCCCCGGAACCATTGTTTTCATTCTCGTTTTTGGAATTGCCAAGGACCCCCCCAAAATCCGTTCCTCGCCCAGTTCTCCCGGGAGCTTCCTTTGCTCTCTCGGTCCTTTAACGCCGCTGAACAGAACCCTGCAGAGCACCCTCTCAGCAGCACACCTGCCCCGGAGCTGTGCTTGGCAGGGGACTCTCCCGCTCTAGGACTAAGCCATGTTATCACTAGGACAAAGCTGACTGGGTTTGTCACGTTCAGCAGGTGGCTCTTTAACGTACAGCAAGTGGGAGACATTAGAGCTGAACTAGGGAAGAGAACAATTGTTTTGCCAATCCCAGATCTCTTTAGGGGAAGCTCCTCAGACCCTCCAGCATTATGGGCAGACACTTCTTAGGGCTTCATAGGCCATAGAGAACCAAATCAAGTGGAACCAGCTCAAGACCGACTAGGTGCAGCTCCCAGAGATTTATAGATTCTCAGACCAGCAGGGACCACTGGAATCATGTAGTCTGCCTGCCCGCATACCATAGGCCATAGCACCACTTCCCCCAAATAATTCCTGGTTTGAATTTACTAGAGCATATCTTCCAGAGATGTTTGGCTGGCTGCAATCTCCCCTAGAGCCAGCAGAGGGCGCCCTGTACTCATCAGCTCTCCAGTCTGCCACTAGAATGGGTCCCTGGAAGGAATTTGACATCGGTGCCCCCTGTTTAGACAGGGTTTACAAGCTCCTTTGAAACCGCCACCATCCATCCGGGGGATGTGAGAGCAGGGGGCGTGCAGAGACGGGGCAGCCCGAAGGCATGCGGCCCTTTCCCTTCAGAGTGATGCATGCCAGAGCCACACAGTCAGCTCCCCGCTGCAGCAGCCCAGGCAACGGCCTCAACCGGTCCGGTGCCCCAGGGTACGGGGGGGGGGAGTGTCTAGTCCTAGTGTAGGAGCCGCACACCCAGCCGCATTTCTGGGAGTGAGGCGGCTTGTGGCCAAAGTGCAGGACAGTGAGTGAAGACTCCTGGGTTCTATTTGCACCTCTGACACTGTCTCCCTGGGTGACACTTTCCCACACTCCGCCTCAGTTTCCCTATATGGAGGGAGATACTGGCCTGAGATCCTCAAAGGATGGAGCAGGCCACAGGCAGAGCCCCACTGCTCTATAGTCCACTAGCTCCTATTATCATTTACACGCCTCTGAAACCAGGTCAATCAGAGATCCACCAGGACCATCCTTCCAGCGTGGGACGTCCCAGCACAACGCACCGCTGCTGCCAGCTACACCCAGGTACATATGCACCCACGTGCTGACCTGACCCTCCCGGGATTCTGCATTTGAAGCTTGGGCTCCCTTTATCTGGCTCTTGTGTTTCATCTCGACCCACACCAGCCCTCGCCCCCCTTCTGCCTGCTTCCTTCCTCTCGCCCCCAGCTATTTGTCTTTCCATTTGTAACCATTACTTTGTTTTGTAACGTGCCTGGGATCCAGTTACCCCGAAGGACACCGTTCAGAGTGCCAAGGGCTGGTACTATCAGAGCCTCACCACCGGGGCAGCAAAGCATTCGCTAGCCCCTTGCCCTATATCTAGGGATTCACCTTACCCCGAGAGTCACCCTTCGAGACAGCTCATAGATTGGTTTTAAGCCCCAGGCGATCACTCCTGTGCTGTCTGTCCTGTCCCAGCAGAACCTCCAGCACCAGCCTCACTCCCAAGGGGTCTCCTAACTCTGGGCATGGTTAGCAGGCAGATTCCATGCAGTTAACAGGGTCCCTGCAGCCCGCCACTAACTTCCAGGGGACTATTCCTTGGCAGCCCCTTACTCTTTCCAATGCTCCCTGTCCCAACAGCGGATCCACACTCAGTCCCACTGGAAAGGGCACAGAAAGCAGGATTCCTGCTCTCCCACCCCAGCCCCTGTGCAGAAAAGCTCTGGGGTCTTCAATCATCCCCTACTTACACGTGGGAGTCGGTCAGTGTCCTTGGGAAAGTTGAGGAGGCTCCTGGGTTTCCCTGCCTGAGTCAAGCTGGAAGGCTGGAGTGAAATGTGTTTAGGGCTCTTGCATGGGCTAAAAGGAAACAGCAGCAGGACAATCCTCACTGCTCCAGAGCCAGCCTCTTAAAGGGAAACACACTCCATTTCCCATCTATGCCTCAGAGAGCGGAGAGTGGGGGCAGAGGAGGGATGGAGAATGAAGGTCACTGAGTTTCCAGTCCGTTGTCCAGAATCGAAGGGGAGTTAGGACAGTGCTGCTGCAAGCGGTCGAAGAATTTCCATTAACATCTCGGCATTGCCCTAGGCCAGTGGATCTCAGACTCTGACCAGCGCCCCACAGAGCCCTTCTGCATACTGCCGCCCCTGCACTGGGGCCTGGGGAAGGGGCTGGCCCAGGTGAGGATCTCGTCTCTCTAGAGTGGCCCCCAGAAGGCGTCAGATGGAAGCCATTGCCCAAAGGAAGAAGGCCACATCTGTGACAACCTGCCCTGCATCAGAAGGGGGCTAAAGGGCTGAACAGGGGATCCAAGCCCTGCCACGATGCCCTGTCCCAGGCAGGTATTTTGTGGGGTGCATCACCTCCTGTCAGTCTGACCTGTACTGTCTTCTAAACTTCGGCCATAGCGTATATAGCTTGTCGTCAAGTCAAGTGGGCAGCAGCCCTGCTCCTGACTACAGGGGAGGCTCTTTGAGACTCCAGGAGGGAATGGCCCATGCGCTGCGAGAAGGCGCCATGCCAAGGAAACCATCGCAGAGCCTGGCACTGCCGGGCATGGGTTAGCGGGGCCTGTTGGAGCCTCCCCCTTGAGCATCTCCTGAGATCACAGTCTGGATGGGGACTCTGAATCCTGCTAGTCCAAGGCACGTGCCTAGCTCAAACAAAAGTTTTTGGGGTTTAGATTCGTGGGCAGAGGAGGAGCCGTGGAGCCAAAGAAGAAACAAGGGGCCATGAGAGGAGGACTTGGCAGGGACCAGAGCAGTAGCTGGGCGGGAGAGCTCCCCGAGTGTGCACTCTGCTCTCCCCAGCAGAGGATGCTCTGATCAGAGCTATGGGCTTTGCTGGGGGTCAGGAGGAGAAGGCTGGGAAGGCACGAATGAATATTTCTTTGCTTAATCTCAATGCGCTGCAAGGTGCCTGGGCAGCGTGATGACGGGCACCACGTGGTCGTTAGCATTGATAAATAAACAGCCCACACAAGCCCATTCTTGGGTTTCACAAGGGGCCCTGGCCTAGTTACTAGGTCGCTGCCCATACTTGGTGGCCTGGGAAAGGGCACCAGAGAAGGTCTGACAGGGAGGAGGGGTTGGTCGTTCGTCTCAGTGCAATGCATGGGCAGAGGGGGGGATCCTGTTGGCACACGGCTGATGGCAACAATTTTGGGTATTAGATTGCTGCCATTCTTTGAGTTTACAGGTCAGCATCCACATACACGTTAGCATCAGTGGTGAAAGTCCTTGGGCTCTGGCCCTGGGGAGACAGAGAATGGATGGACTGTTTCCCCGCTCAGAGTCCCCTAGGCCAGGGATTCCACAGGCCCTGTTTATAGCTCTGTGCTGCTGACAGATCTGCAGGGTGTGAATGAGAAGAGGAATTAGAGAGCTGTGTGTGCAGCGACCCCTCTGACCCTTGACCCCCTCTGGGCCGGGGCTCTCCAGCCACACAGCTCAGGTTTGTTATTTTATGATGAGGAAATGAGCTGCCCCTGAGCGAGGCGCTGGGGCCCGGATCCAGCTCAGCCCTCCAACCAGGTTTCATTCAAACCGGAAAGAAAACAACTCTTTCAAAAATAAACCACCAGCTCTTCCCAGCCAGGCAGCCTTTCCCATGACAGGTCGGGCCTCGGAGCTGGGGGCAGCCTTTCCTGGGGTGAACTGGAACTCAGAGCTGGATGGGGTGGTTCCTTATGTGCAAAAGAATCAAGGCCCTTAGGAGCTAGAACTGAATACACAGCCCTCAGTGATCACACAGACACTTCCTGGCTCTGGGACTGAGAAGTACAGCCTGTGATTCACCATGGTACCAGCCAAGGCGTGTCTATGTCCTGGCCTGAGTAGGCAGGGAGGAACAGGTCGCTGGCTACACTACTCACCCTTTGCAGCCATAATGAGTGTGTTCAGTGTGATCCCATTTCCCTGAAAGTTGCACCATCTCCTTTGATCTCTGTGATGGAGACATCATCTCTGAGAGGCCAACTGCTCCGCAGTGCCTGGAAGTGGTTTTATGGACCAGCCCCCTCACTAGCCCAGTCATGAGCCAACTGCTCCTGTCTCTGATAGGAAGCCCTGATGGGCAGCACTGAATAGGTGCTGTGACCTCTCAGCCCAGCTACTCCTTTCCAATGGCTCAAGAGACATGGGGATCTGGGTCTGCTAGGAAAGGCATGAGAGGGACAGTCCGTGATGGGAAGCAGAGTGCTCCGGTTTGGTTTGTCACTAGTCAGGGATAACCTCCCCCTGCATGCGTACACGGCTGAACGAAACGGCAAGTCCCTTTGCTGCCTGTTCTTCCACTGTCTGCTTAGACCAGCTCAAGGTGGAGCAAGCTGCACTGCTGTTCCACCGCTAGCTGCTGGGGTTATTCGTGCAGTGGCAGAATTTATCTGATTTCTTGACGAGTTTGTTTCCTGCTGGAACGCTGTAAACGAGCAGGTGGGTGCACGGCCGGTCGGGCAGACACTCCATGCATGCACATGCCTTTCGCATGCACACCGGTTCCTGGTCCCTCCAGCGGGGTGTGGGGAAGATGACTTGACAAGACAGAAATAGGGAAAACATTCCCTGGGCAAGCTGATACCGGATCACAGTGGGAAACGGAGATTGGAGCTGCTATCTACCCTGTTTCCCCGAAAGTAAGACATCCCCCGAAAATAAGACCTACTTCCAGTTTTGCCTCTCGCTGTAATATAAGGCATCCCCCCGAAAATAAGACCTCCCCGATAATAAGGCCACCCCGGAATATAAGGCCCCGAAGCTCCAGGAAAAATAAGACCTCCCCTGAAAATAAGACCTAGCGCATCTTTGGGAGCAAAAATTAATATAAGACACTGTCTTATTTTCGGGGAAACAGGGTAGCTGTGCTGACTTTGGTGAAATGGCATCTAACCAGGGGGCAGAAGGAAAGCCCACAGGGAAGGGGGAAGGACAGTTTGTTTATAAGTGGGGGGGAGACGTAGGGTTACCATACGTCCGGATTTTCCCGGACATGTCCGGCTTTTTCCGGACATGTCCGGCTTTTTGGTCCTCAAATCCCCGCCCAGGGGGAATTGCCAAAAAGCCGAACATGTCCATGAAAATACTAGAGCGAGCTGCAGGTGGATTCCCCTGCGGCG
>NW_020664418.1:37873722-37894487 GCF_002925995.2 Terrapene triunguis | reverse complement strand
CGCAGGGTCTGGGGGCTGCCCGGCAAACCATGAAGCCGGTAGCGCTCTGGCAGCTGTTTCGCGTGGCTGGGAGGGAGGAGGGGGAATGCGGGGTGCTCAGGGGAGGGGGCGGAGTTGGGGTGGGGACTTTGGGGAAGGGGCGGAGTTGGGGCAGGGAAGGGGCAGAGTTGGGGTGGGACCGGGTGGGGAAGGGGCGGAGTTGGGGTGGGGAAGGGGCGGGGCCATGGCCCCATGGAGTGTCCTCTTTTTTAAATTTTTAAATATGGTAACCCTAGGAGACGGCCTACGAAGATGGGGTGGGTAAGGCTAGTAGCAATGTCTGTCGGAGGTGGCTGGGCAGTGCTCGCTCCAACTTCTAGGCTTGGGGGTTTAATTCCAACAGCCAGAGGCAGGCTCAACTCTGATAGCCCAGAGCATTAACACAGGGGCTGCCTTTCTAGGGGATGTTAGACCGGAGTCACTTCTACCCATCTGCTCTGAGGCCCTGGTGGAAGTTAAGGGTCCCAGAAGGCTTTGGGAAGACCCGTGCTGTCAGACCTAAAGCCTCTAACATTAGTGCTGTAATACAGGGCCCTGTCACAGCTTCAGACCAGACTTAGCCTGAGCACCGGGCTTGGCTGGATCAGGTGCCTAGCATCCATGTTTGATGCAGATGCCGAGTGCTCACAGGGAGCAGGATGGCTGCTGCTTCGTCCTGCCCTGGCAGCATCTACCTGGCAGCCTTTTAGCGTGGCTGGTGCCTGCGTGGATTTAGGGAAACCCTAATTTCTACGTCACTGAATCCATTCCTTGTTAGTGGGCCCTGCGTGAAGGGCTCTGGAGAGATGCCTGGTTGCTGCTTGTTAATCCTCCAACAATCTGCTTGGTTTTATCTGCTAAACGGTTTGTTAGAGAGCAGACAATAAGGGCCTGATTAGATCTGCCTGGCGCCTGGCAGGAGGTTGCTACGGTAGCTGGTTCCTGAGGACCCACCCTGCAAGGGGTGTTGGAGTCTGACACCTTCTCCTGAAAGGCTGTAGGTGGCCCAGTGCCGCTCAGGAACTGCCCTCGCCTTTCACGCTGCGCTGGTCCCTATATACTGCCCTCCATCTTGATTCAAGCAGCCCAGGAAGCTGCTTCCTCCCTCCCTCTCTGCATAGACCCTCCTCAACTAGGTCTGAGGGTGAGGTTCCCTGGAGCCAGTGAGAAAGGCTCCACAGCCCTCCCAGCAGCGCCAGGCAGAGCAGAAGCTGCCATCCGGCTGCTCCCTGCCCATCGGCTCAAGCTCCCTGCCCCACCTGTGGCAGTTTTCTTGGCCACCTTTTGTTTCCACGAGCTGTTTTCTTATCCCTTTGTCTCCCCCCTGTCTCAGTGTCTCTAGGAAGCACCGTCCCTGGCAACCCTTCAATCAGGGCACAATGCTCTTTGGCCAGACGCTGAATCCCCCGCTCCATTGTTTCAGTGGGGAGGAAAAAGCTGCACCGTGCCCTGTGCGCCGGCAGCCCTGGCTCCGCCGAGGCCCTGGAATGTGCTGAGGGGAGACGAGTTCTCGCTCCTTTCCTGGATGCTTGGCCAAGGGAGGCCACGTGTGGTGCCAGCCACCGAGCCAGGCCAGCCTGTGCCAAGCAGGAAACCCGCCAGGGTGAGGGGAGGAGGTGACTTTTCATGAGTCTGGTTTTGGCGGCAGGCTGGCAGCTCCTTCCCCTACTGACTTGGCTGCCCAATGCCTGGGACTCCTTCCCTGAATGGGATGAGCAGCATCAATGAAAAGAGGGGCAGGACCTGAGCGGAGGGTGCGGGAAGCAGGGGCAGGGTATGCACCATTCTGTGCAGCGCAGACAGAAGGATACTGGGGCATTCCCCTCTGGGGCCATCCTCCCTTTTGTACCAGCCGGCTGGGCCACCTGGAGGAATCCAAGAGACGCAGGGCCCACCCCATTCAGTGCCCAGCTCTGACCCGCCCCTCCCAGAGGCACTCCTAGCGGGAGGCTGGGCCCAACTGCATCGTGGAGCCTTGGGGGTTAAACCTAGGGCGAGGTTCTGCTGGGAATGGCCCTGAGCTGAGACAACAAGGTGCAGCTGAGCCTGGTTAGGTTCAGAAAAGCGGGTAGGCTGCTGTCATGGGGTTGCTCTGAGGGGGAAGCAAAGGGTGGTGGGGGAGGAGTTTAGCTGCAGGAAGGGAACTTGTCCAGACACTTGCTGCTTTAGACCCTTTGGTTAAACGAAAGCCTTGTAAAGAAGGTGGGAACCTCTGCAGAGGGTCTGGCTGCTCTCTGCAGTGCCTGAGCCCCTGGCCCAGCTGCAGCTTCAGAGAAGCCCTGTGCCTGAGCACCAGGCAGGGTCACGGTGACCAGCACCTGTGTGTTGATACAGGTTCCTGATCAGATAAGAGGCCTTCGGCAGGATGGGGCTTTGTCTCTGCAAGGTTTACATGGATAACATACCATGGGGCCCAGGCTGACAAGGGCCCTGTAAGAATTCCTGTTTCTCTGGGTTGTGGGGTGGGGGTTAATTGATCAGAGGAGGGGTCTCTTGTGGCAGATCCTGATTGATTTGTGCTTCAGCTGCAGGCTGGGGCAGGCCCTGGAGGGTGAGTCCTGTTGAAACTTACCTTTCCCAGTGAATGAGCCTGTGTGTGAAGCTGCAATGGGTGCCCTGGGGAGGGGAGAGCCCAGAGGGGGCTGTAATCTTGGCCTGGCATTTCTTTGTGTTAGTGGGGCAGCAGTCTCCCAGGCCCTTGGCAGAGCTGACAGACTGATGGGGCTGAAGCATGAGGGAGTGAGGGCCTGTCTCTGCTCTGCTGCGTGACCGGCAGCACGAGGGGCCTGCAACCAGCTTCCTGCCTCCGCAGCCCGAACCCTGCGAACTGCTCTCTGGCCTCTTCCAGGAACAACTTCCGAAGGATGCTGCCAAAACAAGAGAGGGGGCCTGGGCCGTGAAGGGCGAGCCCGAGCCCTGTCGCTGCCCTTGGGATCAAAGAGGGGCCGCATCAAAGGGCTGCCCTGGGACGCTTGCAGCAGGGGCTGAGCCTGAGGAAGGTGGCCTCAGCTGCTGTCCCGTAGCCCTGCCAAGGGGGGTTGAGGTGTCCGGTGCATGTATTAATTTGGGATGTGGACAGGCATGAAGGTGGGAGTAGGCTGGTGCCTACTGAGCCAGGCAGAATGGACACTAGCTGGGCAAGTCTCCCACGCGTGTGCACAGCACTGCAGATGCAACTAGGCCCCGCCCTGCCTTGCAGCACTCCCGGCCATTCTACTGCTGGGCCTGGGCCTGACCTCCGGGGCACGGGGTGCTCCAGGCTGACTGTACTTGGGGCTGCAAAGCAAAAAAGAAACCGCTTCTAAAATAACTGATTGGTAAGGCTTTGTTCCAATTTCAAGTTAAAAGGCAGGAGACTCTGCCTGAGAGTCCAAAGCCATCACTGCCAGGGCCTCTGCAGCTGGGACTTTCCCCCAGGCAGGAAAAGCCTTGCTCTCTAGCCTAGGGGAATGCTTCAGATAAAGCCAGGCCACCAGGAACCCTGAGAGGCCCCCACCCCCACGCTCCCCTCTGCTAGAAACTCTCCCTGTGCTGACCATACAACCCATGTCCCTGCTACCGCCTGCCCTCCCTGATCCCTCTTCTGTGCGCCCCACACAACCCCCCTGCTGCTGGAAACCCTCCCCCAGCCTTGAGCTCCCCAAGCAGCCTCCTTCCCCACTGCTGCTGGTTCAGGTCCGCTTGGCCGGAAACCATCCGGAGGGTTAGATGGTTAGATACATTCATGGAGGTTAAGTCCATTAATGGCGATTAGCCAGGCTGGGTAAGGAATGGTGTCCCTAGCCTCTGTTTGTCAGAGGGTGGAGATGGATAGCAGGAGAGAGATCACTTGATCATTACCTGTTAGGTTCACTCCCTCTGAGACACCTGGCATTGGTCACTGTCGGAAGACAGGACTGGACTAGATGGATCTTTGGTCTGACCCAGTATGGCCGTTCTTATGTTCTTAGCCAGTTTGGCTAGGAGTGCACCTCCCCAGGAGTCAGGGGGGTGGGAGGCAATTGCACCTGGAGATGGAGTGCTTTGTAGGGGGCTCATGGGTCGGTTCTCCAGGGCTCAGCAGCTGGGCGGAGGGGCAGGGAAAGTCTCTGCTCCACATTGTGATTCACTGAAGATGGGTTTCCATGAGTAACAGTGCCCTGGCCTCCTCTTGGACACTCCGTCTGCTGCAGGAACCCGAGGAGATGAGGAACGGGTCCCTCTGCAGGGCATTCATGCCTCTCGCAGTCTTTGTTCTGCCCAGGGATCTGCATCATGTTCCTGAAAGCAGCTGGTGCCAGATTCCTGGCTTCATCCTCCTGCTTCCCTACAGGGTTAGCCACTCATCTGAATTGCCCAGGAAGGTTTCACCTGCAGTGCACCAGGGGGTGCCAAACAGCATCCGCACTGCCTGGCTGGGACAGAAGCGGGTTTGATGAACATCAGCTGCAACAAGTGGCCAAGCAAGGCCCTCGGGGATCAGCTTAGCAACTCCCACCCGCACCAAGAGCGCACGGCGGGGTGGGAGCTGCTGCCTCCCAGCTCAAAGATGAGCCGAAGCCAAATAAGGATGTCCTGAACTAAATTACCCCATGGGCCACTTGATTACTAATCGTAGCTCTCCATTGCTGGAGTCCTTTCCATCCCCAAGTGCTGTGAAGGCCAAGAGGGCAGAGATCGCTTGCCTGCCCACCTCTGAAATGCAGCCACTTCTGGGGAGACACCAGCTATATCACCCACCTTTTCTTTTTTAAGGGAGAGGAAGTGAAGAACAGGGGCGGGGCACGAATGGAGGCAGGAGGACCCAGGTCCTCAAAGGTATTCCAAGCTCGCATTGGTCTCGGTGGAAGGTAGGAGCCTAAATACCTGTGTGGATCTGGGCCAAGGTAACTACCCAACAGGGCTGTAGCAAGACACCAGGCTTAATGCTATAACGATAGATACTGGCGGGAATAACCCTGTGAGAGCCTGACCCTTGTTATGGGACCAGGGCCAGGAAAATTCAGTCTCCAGACAGTGCCCCTGTGTGTCACACCCATGTTATAAACAGCCTGCCTCTTGGGGAGCAGCTTCCTCATATGTGCAACAGAACCTTTAACAGCCCAAAGCAGCCAGGCTTTTAATGTCTGAGCTGGAAAATGACCCCTCCCAGAGCACCCCTCGGCACTATGCCGAGTGTCAGCACTGATTTGGAGGGGGGAGCAACCCCCGCTGAGACATCCCACCATCTCCTGCAGATTGGTATCCACTAGCAATGTACTGGGTGTACTACAGAAGGGAGAGTGTCGGTCCCTATGGAATCTCCCAGCCATGTGGCCCAGCCCCTGAGCTGAGGTGGGGTGGCTACAGCATCTTCAGGGAAGGAAAAAATGCTTTGGGGCTGGCGGGAAGCCACCTTGGGTCAGTGAGTGACCCTGTCCAGGCTGCCAAAGCTCTGCCAGCCCTGGAATTAGTTACAAAGATGGAGAAACCCATTTCCCATCCCACAGCACCCTAGAAATCTGGTCGTGTGTAGGGAGGGAGGGGCAGATGGGCTTGGATAGATGAGACACTGGCCTGAACCTTTATCCAGAATCAAATCCCCTTTCCTGAACCATCGCTGAGGCGGCTCGGGACGCTGGGTTTTCCCCACAGCCCCGAGCCATGCTCTCGGGGGCAGAGTCAGCAGCCCTAGAGCCCGAGCCAGGGAGCAGAAGTTCAGGAAAGCGAAATGTTTCAGGTGCATCCCTGAGCCGGACTGCTCAGAATTCTCCCATCACTGGATATGGGGCAGGGCAGGGCGTGATCCCAGCCCACCCCCACCAAGAAATGGCCCCTTCTCATCCCCCTTCACAGGAGGATTTGCAGCACAGTGACTGGAAAGCTCGGGAGGGGCTCTTAGCCCAGGTTTTACTTAGGCTCCTGCTGCTCCATCAGCTCTTGCCATGTTACTCCCCTCACCCACCCCTTGCTGCCCTATCCCAGTCCTACCTGGTCCTGTTACCCTCCTGCCAGCTCCCACTGCAGGCAGGCAGAACCAGACCCTCCTGGGCCTCTGAGTTTATGGCTTTTCCTGGCTCCTGATGCCTCCCTAGAGCAGAGGAATTTTCCTCTTAAGCGGCTGCTTTGCCTCAGACCTTTCTTCCCAGGAGCAGCCGTCACCGCTGCTCATCTCTGGGCAAGGAGGCTGCAGCTGGAGTGAATCCGACTCTAATCCCGGGCCCCAGAGCATTGACGGAGATAGAAAGGAGCTAGGCAAGCAGAGGGAGTTCCCAGGCTGCAGCCAGACAGCGGATGCTCTGGGAGCACAAGGGCTCTGAGCTGAGTGAATTGGGTAATTATACGGTGATAGATTGAAGGGGGCACTCAGGGAACTGACAGAGTTCCTGGCCTCACTCACAGCGGCCCTCCTCGGTGCTGCTGCTGGCTGCCTAAGCAGAGCCCAGGAGATGCGCCATGGAGGGAAGCGGCTGAGGCCATGCTACACTGGCAGGCTGTGTGGGGGGTGTGGGTTTGAAGCAGTGGGGACATGAATCCCAGGCCTCAGATGCATTGGGCATCCCCTATCCTCCATGAACTTCCCTTGGCTCTTTCCAAGGAGACACAGGCTTGGGAAGTGCCGAAGGGAGTGATGTGGGGTGCAGCTGGAGGCAGAGGAGCAGGGTAGAATCCTGTTCCGTGTCCAGCACTGCACCAGGTGAGACCCGAGTCAGACGCAAATAAGCAGGTGGACACTCATGAGTTTCAGCTGGTTTTAATACTGTCAGACACTCCTACAGGGTGCGCCGCCTTCCCATCCAAGACTCGCTCATGCCATCACTTACACCAAAGAACCCATCTCCCTCCCAAACACACGTGAAGAAGGTCCAGCTCTGTATTGTGCTTCAAGTCAGAGCCACACCAGAGAGCCACATCCCTGCCAACGGGGACTGATCCCAAATCTAGAGCCTCTGCTCAGCCAGGCACCAAGCCCTTGCCATGCTGTGAGGTCAGTGAGGGGCCCGCCCTCTGGGGCAGTCGCTGTGCCCTTCTGTCCCCACTCTCACTCTTGTAATGGGTAGCGTGCATGGATGGACCCATGTTGCCATCCCAAAGCACTCAAGTACCATGAGACAGGCCCCCTAAACTACAAGATTAGCTTAAAAATCCTGAGATTTAAAAAAGAATCAACGTTGGGTTCTTCTGATTGTCCTTCTGGGTTTGGAGCATTTAATGGTCATATTTTCAAGCTTTTCTCTGCAGCCAATAGGACCAGAATCTACTTTTTGTTTTTCTTTAAATGAGAGCTGAGGTTCTCCTGTAATCACCTGACCCCAGGAGCTGGGGCTTTGAGAAAACACCAAATATCATGAGACTCACAATAAAATCAGGAGAACTGGTAACCCTGTGAACCAGAAGGTCAGGGGCAGGCACAGGCTGTGATGGGTACCAACCCAGTTGAGGGCAACTTCTGCCCAATGATGGGGGAAGAGTTATAAAGACACTGCTGAGCTTGGGCCCCTCTTTCCCAGAATTAACATCCTGGGACTGTCCCATGGGAAAGCAAGGGGAGTTACTATGCAAGCTGACCCGCCTCAATGGGAGGTGGCCAGGAGCCTTGGCAGATCAGCAGCGTAGAGCAAACTAAGTATCCTCCCACACACACACTCTGGCCAGACCAGATGCTCCAAGGACCCTGGAGCGCTACCGCAGAAGTTTGGTTCAGAACCAGCACAGAACACCCTGAATCCCCATCCCAGGCTCATTCATGTGTCATGCAACATGCCAATTGCCTGTGCGCCGAGGATCGTACCATGGGGTTTGCTGTCTGCTAGGGAGTTCCCTGCACGTGAGCAAGATTGGAGGGTTTCAAAGCTCCATACCACAAGCCCAGTTTGCTCTGTGTGTCACCCCTGCCTTGCACTGCTCTGCCCTGTCCTGAGATGATGGAATTGAGGAAACATCAGAAAACATGGCTGGAGAATCTCTAGGTTCTCCTTTAGCTGGGTTCCATCAGGGGACTCGGTACCGCAAAGCACCATGGACAAACTGTTTGCTGGGGCTGGCCTTTTGGCCTACAGGAGGGTTTGGGCTGTGGACTTCACCGTGATGCACTACACTGGCTGGAACCCATGACAATGACTGCCTGGGCAGGGGCACAGGGCTTCACTTCTGGGTGGCAGTGGGGGATGAGAGCCTTGTGGTGACTGGCAGGTTGGCTGGGCTCTCCTGTATGAATTCCTGGCCAGCTGGGTGCTCAGAAGCGATGCTCATGGGACCACAAGTAAGTGGGAAGGCAGATAGCACTTGCCCTGTCCTTGTGCCCGGAGTGTTTGAGAGCAGCATGTGTACCGGTGTCTGTCCTGGAGCATTATTGGCAGGTGCTGAACATTGGGTCAGTCACTGTTGGCCACATTCCCAGCCCCCCCCCCCCCCCAAGATTTTACAACAGAAATTACACATTCCCCCCTTTGTGCCCAGCTCCCCCCCCGGCAGGACAGATCTTCCCATGCATGTGCCCTGCAGGAGAAGGGCAGTTTCTGCAGTGCAAAGCCAGAGGCCCTGTGTGTACAGATTCCCAGCTGCCAGCTTCTCCCCGCACTGAAGCCCTGTGACTTCTGACGCTCTATGCCCCCGCCCCTTCTCATCACTCCCTTGGCACTATGCTGAACTGACAGGACCCACAGCAACATCGCTGCCAAGCAGTGGCCTGCAAGGAGGCAGTGATTGGTGCACTCAGGGGCAACAGATTCTTTCCGAGGGCCCTTCTGAATGACTTTAGGAGCCAAAGAACTGGAAGCTCCCTCTCCCCTCGACACACGTCGGGGGAAGCCAGCTACCTGCCTATGCTTGAGAGATAGAGGCCATGAGTGGAGGGGCCTGCCCCATCTCCAGGGCATCTCACTCAAAGGCTCCCCTGAACGCTGAAGGTGATGGAGACAGAAGAGCTCTCGATTGCTAAGGGCCCTTCAGTGGAAGCAGAGCTAAAAGGGGGAGTAGTTTTCAGGATGTGATGGAGGTTGCTAGGGCCTGTTTGCAGGGAGTCCCGTAAGGGCCTGGATGGAAAACACCTGGACCAACTGAGGGGCTCAGAGGGGCAAGAGCCCCTCATCTGGGACAGCCCCCTAAAGTGCAGAGCTGTGGGCCCAGAGAGCTCCAGGGGCCTCTGCGTGTTAGTGCAAGTACGGTAGCCCCACCAATGCTGGGCTGTCACATGCTCTTCTAAAGCAAAGGCGAGGGGGACCCAGAGCCCTCCCATAAGATTTCTATCAGCTTCAGCTACAGTCATGCACTCACTGCCCCTCTCCAGCCCTCCCCACTGCCAGACCAGGAACCAGACACAGACGTCGTGGGGCAGCGTGGGTGAGACACAGAGAGGGGGATGTTACAGCAGCAGGCGTGCAGGGGAAAGGCCAGGAGTGGGAGGCTGGGGGGGCGGCAGCCCAGTCCTTGCCTTCCACGCTGCCGTCCCCAGCAGACTACTCATCGCAGCCCAGCAGCTCCATGCGCAGCGTGATGCGGTTGTGCCACGCCACGGGCAGGATGCGCACAAAGCGGGCGTAGAAGGGCACGTCGAACACATTCTTCTTGTGAGAGGTGTTGTCATAGTTTCCTTGGAAGATCTGCAGAGGGAAGGGAGGAGCCATTAGAACGAGGAGCAGGTCCTGCCAGGGGAGAGGGAGCAATGCCAGGTTGCAGGCACTGTGGGAGAGGACACACTACAGGATCACAGGCCTATGGGGAGCTGTCCAAGTGCCCTGCTGAGCAGTGACCTGTCCCCTCCTCCCCACCCCACCCCCACAGCAAGGATGGTCAGTATGAGGGTCCTGCCACATCTACCCCATTAAACCCCAGGTACAGCTGCTCTTGTCCCCTGGTCTTCCTTGTTGATGACCTAAGTACTGTGGTATCACCAGCAGCTCTCTGGTTAGTGAAACCACTCCTCTGACCCTTTGTCATCACTGCTGCCATGTAGATTCATAGATTCTAGGACTGGAAGGGACCTCGAGAGGTCATCGAGTCCAGTCACCTGCCCGCATGGCAGGACCAAATACTGTCTAGACCATCCCTGATAGACATTTATCTAACCTACTCTTAAATATCTCCAGAGATGGAGATTCCACAACCTCCCTAGGCAATTTATTCCAGTGTTTAACCACCCTGACAGTTAGGAACTTTTTCCTAATGTCCAACCTAGACCTCCCTTGCTGCAGTTTAAGCCCATTGCTTCTTGTTCTATCCTCAGAGGCTAAGGTGAACAAGTTTTCTCCCTCCTCCTTATGACACCCTTTTAGATACCTGAAAACTGCTATCATGTCCCCTCTCAGTCTTCTCTTTTCCAAACTAAACAAACCCAATTCTTTCAGCCTTCCAGCAGGGCACTTTCTCATTCCAGCCCCTTGGGAATGCTGGGATTTGTAGTTTCCCCCTGTGCTACCAAAGCCCCTCCCCTGCACCCACCTTGCTGCTGTTTGTCCTGTTGTCCTTGTAAACGGTCCAGGACGTCCCATCATCACTGTAAGCCACTTTGTAGGCCGCCACATACTGAATGTGCCCAAAATCCCGAGCCCCTTGGGTGACGACGCCGGTCACCTTCTTCGGAGTCAGCAGGTCGATCTGCCAGAGATACAGGGCTTTTTCAAAGGACGTCCGCTCGCTTTGCCCCAAAAGCGAGGCGGGTCCCAAGCAAGCTGAGAGAGTCAGGGGCTGTGCAAGCCTCGTCCATGCAGCTCTGCTGATGGCCCTCAAGCCTGACAGCAGCCCCTGTGCTATTCCAGTCCTGGGCTCTGCATGTACCCACTCCAGCTCTGTGCACCTTTGCTAAGTGAAGATCCACCACTGCCTAGGACAGCCCACTGCACGCATCACATGGCCAACCTGGCAGACGGGGAACATGGGCAGATTCTGCCCCCACTCCAGCCCAGTGCATTGAGGGGGTGGAAAAGTCCCCTGAGGAATACCCCATGCAGGGATGGCATAGAGCCAACACAGGCAACCCTACACTCCTGCCTGGCATAGGGGTGTGCTGGGGCGTGGCCAGAGGCAGGAGTGGGCAGCTCAGGGTTAGGAGAGGGAGTGGCCAGGGCTCTTTGTGCTCCAGCTATTCTGGGCTGCAGAGCAGTCACACACAAGTCATGCCACGTGCACCAGGCCCCAGAGCAGCCCCAAATTAGGCATGCAGAGTTTCCTTTGCCTTCCCCCAGCCTGGGCGCCCTCGCTGGTGCTGAGCCTCCTCACAGGTGGGCAGGGAACAAGGAGGGAGAGAACAAGGCTGGCGTGGAGCCAGGCAGGAGCCAAGGGAGCAGCAGAATATGAGCCAAAAGATCTCATCGAGGGCCAGAGACACCCCAGCAAAGGGAGGAGCAGGTAAAGGGACCTGTCTGGAATGCTACAGCATTACAAGGAAGATCAGATAAAGGCAAATGCTGGGGGGGGGAAGGTTTGTTCTGGAGGGCCCTGCCTGGGTCCCAAGGGCAGGACTGACTGCTCAGCTCCCTAGAGACTCTCTCGCTTTCCCTGCCCAAGCTGCACCCACAGAGGATTCTGAAATCACCTGAGAAAGGAGCCGGGGCCTGGGGTAATGACAGGAAACCTGACAGATTCTTGCACTGCAGGAGTCTCTGGCCCCTCCGGTAGCCCACCCCTGGGCCGGCAACCAAACTGTAGGCAGGCTATGGAGTAACCACGCTGGCTTCAGGAGGGGATGAGAGCGCTTCCCCTGTGGTTCACTCGGCTGGCTGGAAACCCAGCACAGAGCAGGAAACTGAGGCCAAGTGGCAGCCAATTCTGAGCTGGAGGGTCAGGCATGTGGCAGAGGAGCTGAGACAAGCTCCCATGGGCTGATCCATGCAGAATGGGGATGCTGATCTTGAGGGAGGAAGGGCGCTGTGGGGGGATGCCACAGGAGATAGGTGGTGGGGCTGACAAAGGGTTTCTGCCACCCACTCTAAGCAGCTTCCAGTCACTCATACAAATGGTTAGATCTAGGGGTGCAGCAAGGACCCTTAGAAAATAGGGAGGGAAAGAAAGAGGGTGAGAATGGGAAGAGGGAAAGTTGGGGGGAGGAGAGTCCAAAGAGTCTATGAATCAGTGCCGTAACAAGGGCAAGGCGAGTGAGGCACTTGCCTCGGGCGCGCAAAGCGGAGGGGCGCAGCTCTACCGCCCAAGCAGGGCGGAGGGGGAAAAAAAAAAGCCGCGATTGGCGACACTTCGGCGGCAGCTCTACCGCCACTGCTTATTCGGCGGCGGGTCCCTCAGACCCTCTCGGAGGGAAGGACCTGCCGCTGAATTGCCGCCACCGCTTCATTCATTCTTCGGCGGCAATTCGGCAGCGGGCCGAGGGACTGAGGGACCCGCCGCCGAATTGATGCCGAAGAGCCTGGAGCTGGCCCTTGCCTCGGGCACAAAAATTCCTTGTTACAGCTCTGCTATGAATCCCTGGCTGAGATTCCTTTGCCATCCCAGATGCACACAGCACAGCAAACACATGGCTTTTCTGAAACAATAAGGCTCCAGCCACTGCCTGTATTCTGCCCAGTATCCAAGCTCCCCTCCCTGGGACCTGGTAACCCCGAAAGCATCTAGCCCTTCACAATAGGAATATGTGGCCGCTCAGACAGCTGTAATGGACTATTAGCCCCATTTTACAGATGGAGAAAGTGAGGCTGAGAACTCAGGTGCCTTGCCCAGGGCCACAGAGTGAATCAGAGTGAATTTTGCTATTGGAGGTCATGTACTCCTGGCCCAAGGGCCTATGCTCACATCACCAGACTTCACTACCTCACCTCCCTGCTGGGAGAGCCACTGTGGGGTGATGGAGACACACCTGCAGCCACTCAGACTGGTCGTTGTTGAGTGCAGTCCAGGCATTGGTCTTGCCTGTCTTATCCAGGCGGGCGTAATGTGGGTACCAGGTGAAGCCATCGATGCCCCATGTCTTGTAAACGCTGGAGGCTGTGATCTGCTGGTCAGAGATCAGGCGGGATTTCATGCCCAGCGGCTCCGAACAACCTGCCGTGTTGAAATACACTGTAACACAATGGTTTATAGACACAGTGAAAGGAAGGAGTCCAGCAGCATAGTGATCCCAAACAAACACAGAGCAGACCCAGGAATCCCAAACAGACACTGAGCAGGGTCCCAGGAATCCCAGATAAATACAGAGTAGGGACACCAAAGACGCAAAGAGCAGAGACCACAAATGTAGAGGCATAAAAAGCACTGAGCCATGAGCACAGAGCAGGAACCCCAAATATACACAGAGCTGGGACCTCAAAACTCCCTGTCCCTCTCGAGAAGGCATTGGATTGGGTGGTACATTTTTTTCAGTTCTGCATTTTATCCTCTGCCTAATTTCCCCTGAGAGGACCATTCACTGTGTGGCAGCGCCCTCTGCTGCAGGAGGGCTATAGGGACAACATTGTCAGTACTGCCCCTCCAGAAATGTGGTTGAAGCCTGAGCCCCCATGCCCAGTCCTTTTCGAGGGCCACTCCTCTAAGCACAGCACAGAGCTCCCAGGCTATACGTGCAGAGTCCACTCCAGGGGCAAGGTCCCTTTTCCTTCTGGGCCCAGTAGAAATCCCCAGCCTAGAGAAGCCTCTTGCAAACCACCGCCATAGGGAAACATGCCCTAGGCTGGCGTGTGGAGGCTGTCTGAGGCCTTGCGAGCCCCCCAAGTGGGGAAGGTGGAGCAGCACCTAGCTGGATTGTTCCATGGGCCAGTCCACACTGTAACCTTGCAGCCAGGAAGATGTGACCAGCCCTGCAATTCTCGTTGTTACCAGTGGGTGTCACTGTGGTCACTGATGCAGACAAAGAGACGATTGGTGTGTGGGGAGGAGGGGATGGAAAACCAAAGCACAGACACTACTGGAATTAGACCTGAGCTCCCAGGGCCACGTCCCGCCCCCACCATGAGCATTGCCCACTTTCCCTGAAAGGCTCCAGATGAACTCCAGGCCCTGTGTCCGCATAGGCTAATTCCAATTGCTTGCCTTTGGTGTTCCCAGGGATTGGACCCCGTTCCGGTATTCCTGCGGGGCTCTCTCTCCCAGGTTCCTCACCCCTCCCTGTGAGGGACAGAGCCCCAGCAGAGTCCAGGCACAACTGGGGTCATGGCAGGGCTCCAAGGGCACGAAACAGAAGGTGAACTTAGAAGATTCATAGCGCTAGAGACGGAGGCCTCTATCCCCCAGAGCAGTTCCAGCATGGGCCGTGGCAGAACAAGCTTAACTCCCCCTCCACTCTGCTCTTGGCCCTTCGCCCCTAAGGGGAGGCTGGTATCCATGCCCCATTCGATCCTTGGCCTCTGCTGAAGTCCCCAGCTGTGACACGGACGCACCAATCCCACTAGCAATACACTGGGGCCACCAAACAGCCAGGCAACAGAACTGGGCCCATTATGCCAAGCACTGCCTAGCACATGTGTCTTGTTAGGAATGCTGAGCTAGCGAGAGAGAAATCTGATTGGCTGAGCCTACTGCTGTTACATTTTCTAGGGGACTTTGATCCTAAAGAATTTTGCAAACTCTACAGAAGCTGTTTCAGCCAGCAGGGAAATGATCTCAGCAGCTGTTCAACAGCCGCACAGCAGCGCTACTCAGGGGGTTGGGACGGAGTGCAGAAAGATCCGAACTGAGACTGCCTGGGAAGGATTTAGGGAGTAGAATGTCATTATCTAGGATGTGATTTGGCCGAGACCCTGGAGTTAACACCCCTATTCTCACAAAAAGAGCCAACGGATCTTTCACAACTCAGGGTCGTCAGTCAGAAAGGCAACACCTCCAGTAGCACAAAATCCCATAGCACTGCACTGGTCAGTAATGACTCCGAGGTGACAGCACCTCCCCTACCAAGTCACCCGCACCACTTCCTGCAGCATAGTGCCTTCTAGTGCCACACTGGGACACGAAGGTTAGCACTGACAGAGGGAAGAACACCCCCTACTGAGTCTCAACAGACGGTTCCTACATCTGGGATATCTTTAGAGGTCACCCATCCAAGCACTGACCCAGCCCAGCATGTGTGATCTGATCAGATCACAGCCCGTGCTGTGGACATGCACATCCATCCGCCTCAGAGATCCAACAGACGGGCGTGAGTGCCCCAGAGCAGAAGGCTATATCCATGGCCTGGAGTAGACATTTACCATTCAATTCGCAGCCAACCAGCTCAAAGCGCAGCGTGCAGGCCCTGTGACACATCACAGGGTAGATGCGGATGTACTGGGCTGTGATCGGAGGATTGAACATGTTGGACTGCATGCCGTCATTATTCGTGTTCCCCAGGAAAACCTGCAAAGGCACAAGCCAAGATGAGTGTGTTTAGTGGCCAATATCAAATCCTCATCCCTTCTCTACCCCATACCATTGTCCATAGTAATCCCTGACCCACCGGTCTGATTTTTATCTTGTAGACTCAATAACAAAAGCCATGCGACAGAACAGCTCACCACCAACACTGAAGAATGCTTTAGACTCAGTGTTGCCAAACCAAAATGTTACAAGATCATGAGTCAAGCCCCAAAAAACATGAGATTGGCTTAAAAATCATGAGATTGTATTAAAACAAGAAATGTTGGATTTTTTTTATCCACTTGTCTTGTGTTTGTTTTGCTGTTGTTGTTTTTTGTTTTGATTTGACCCTTTAGAGTACATTGGGGTCACATTTACGTGCTTTTCTCTGCAACCATGAAGGTTATAATATTTTTTTTTTATGAAGGCGGAGATTCTCATATAGTCACAGGATCACAGCAGCTGGGATTTTAAGAAATACACCAATTATCACAAGATGTGTGATAAAATCCTGAGAGTTGGTAACACTGCTGTCAATTAGTAGGTCAGTTTATACATCAGGTGACTTATAGGGAAGTAGATACAGTATAGATATGCTATTGGTTCTGTAAATATATACATATACAGTATTGTACACTACAGTATATAGTAGAGACGCTTGATTTATTTGTTACCAGTTCAGCCCCTCTAGCAAATTGTTCAAAGACCAGTCCTGTTTCCCACAAATGTATCTGCTGTCAAGACTAGATCTGATGGGGCTGAACAAATCATTGACACCTTTAGGGAGTTTATGTACTCTTCACTTTGCCTGGTCACTGTTTGCTCTTCTTGTTGTGTGGCCGGTCACCCAAGAAACGGGGCATTGGGCCTGCTCCCTGATAGGTTGACAAACATTTTGAGGCTGCCCAGAAGCTTGTGAATCAGAGCAAAGCAAACTTGGGGTGTTAGTCACAAATCCGGGATTCTCTGAATGTTGACTAGTTGTTGTGCTCTGTGTAGGCAGGTGTAGTGTGTGTGTATAATCATTTATATTATTATGAAATTGCTGGTATTTATTGTTCTCAATACCTTTCTGAGAACCCCCCGATCCTATTTGCAGCCCCTGCAATAACACACCATCTCCTCTGAGCAAACGCCACCCCCACGAAGTGACACAAGGCCCCGCCAGTGCCATAATTCCACAGTGGTAACAGGCCCATGTGCCAACCCCCCCACCAGTGCATCAATCTCCTTGCCCCACGCTGACACCACCCCCCCATTTCCATCCCATGTTTGGAGGCAGCAGGCCCATTACTGGTGTACCCACCTTGTCTCGATCCTGGTTCTCGTCCCTGAAGAACACAAACACACGTCCATCCTGGCTGTGCGCTACTTTGAAGGAGTGGACGTACTCGGCCCAGCCCGCACGGCGGGCACCCTGCGTGATGATCCCTATCAGCCGCATCTTCCTCAGCAGGTTTACCTGTGGCATGACATAGGGTTACTGGGATGGGGCGGGGAACATGCTACCGAGCCTGACACAGATTATGGTCCGCGCTACGCCCCTGCCCTCCCAGGTCTCCCATAGAGTATTAGTCTATGTGACCTGCAGCCCAGCTGGACTCCTGGGAATCAACTCAGCCTCAGCACCCTTGAAAGGGGCTGTCCTGCGGTGGGTGCTCTGTCCATCTGCAGGCTGCCCCATTGTTCCTGTGCTAGAACTCCCCATCCCCACAACCTCACACCGCGATCCCAGTCCTCTGATCAAGGAGGGAAGGATGCCCATCTGTACCACCAGAGAGAGCATTGCTGCAGAGCAACGCAAGGTGTTTCCTGAGTGCCTCCTCCCAGGAGATTGAGCATCCTGCATCAAGAAGTGCCAGCTGCCCCCAAAGGGATACTGCCTTGGGACACCCCCTTCTTATAGTCATGTTAACATTCCCATCTGAAACCGCTCCTTCTCCAAGGTGAAGATTTCAGCAGGGAATAGGACAATGGGTTCACATTCCCATTGGCCGACAGAATTCAGAGCAGTTCCCCAGTCCCAGCCCTGGAGCATGGGGAAGTGCGGGTAGGAACTGCCACATGTGAACAAAGCAGTGTTCCAACAAGCCCAGCATCCTGTCTCCAGCACTGGCCAGTGCTTGGTGCTTCAGAGGAAGCCTGTTCTGCAATGAGCTCATGACCCACCCAAGGGAATGTTTGTGTGTTCCAGCCAGCTGGTACCTGAATCCAGGGGCTCTTGTCATAGTTGCTGGAGGTCCAGGCATTGACGATTCCATTGTTGTTGAGTCGGGCCAGCTCAGGACCCCAGCGCTGCAGGCCTAGGAACCCATAGTACACAGATGAGGCCGAGAGCTGGGCATCTGCAATGGCCCTTCCCTCCATGCCCAGCAAAACAGCACAGCCTGGAGCAGGGAAAGGGAAAACGGGGAAAGAAAAGGGAGGGAGATTGGGAATGAAAAGGAAGAGGGGCAGGTCATCGGTAAAGGAAGAGCGAGAACAGAGAGGAAGAGGAGAACAAGAGAGAAAGAGAAGGTGACACACTGACCATCACATTCCTGGTTCTCTGGAGAGACCTCCTGTCTCATGGGCATGAAATGGAAACTAGACCAGAGCAAGGACCTTCATTGACCACTTGGGGCACTGGTTTGGTGTCTCATTAAAATGAGAAGGTGGCTGGTATTTCCTGCTCCCCAGCCACATCTAGTTTCATCCTAACCCCTCCCCACAGCCATGCCCACAGCACTTCCCGAACAAAGATTGTTCAGGCCCAGTTGGTCAGCAACTGTCTTGAACGCTCTCAGAGAAGCTGTCCAGGTATGTGCAGAGCTCTCCATGCAGCTTTTCACCACCGTCACAGACCTGGACAGCCTAAAGAGGGAACGCTCCTTGTCTGAACCTCCCTTCTCCACTATCCAGCCACCACAGCTGTCCCATCACAGCAACAAGATGTAAAGAGATCTGAAAAGGGAAAGCCCTCTCTGTGATGGGTTATGATCCAGTCTCTGGGACTATCCCAGAGTCATGAGATGTGAGAAGAGCAGGAGATCCTCCATAGGGGATTCAATGCTCTCTCCGGGTTGCCTCCTCCAGCACTAATTTCATTAGCACTGGGCTCTCCAGTGTCATGGGGCTCATGGACAACAACAGAGCTGACTTCAAAAGCCATCAACCTCCGTTTTTCCTAATGCCAACCAACAAGGCCTCCTTTGTGCTTGCTGGTACTGCTGAGAGCAGAGCGGGGCAACGGGAAGTTTGCGGGGGGGGGGGGGGGGGCAGGATCTGTAGCTGCTTGTCACGGTCAGGGACTTACGGACATGGCAGGTCTTCCCCAAGAATAGAGAGGGGCATTTGCAGGCATAGTCGCCGTTCAGGTCTAGGCAGGTGCCTCCATTTTTGCATGGCTGTGAGGAGCACTCGTTCACGTCTAGGGGAGACAGAAGCGAAGATGATGAGAGAGAGAGAGACTCTGCCCCCCAGGCTCAAACCCAGCACCACATGGTGGGACAGGGTGTCCCGTCACCCACGCAGAGAGTTATCAGCAAGCAGCTGCTCTGGCAAGCTAAGTGAGCGTTTTAATCCAGACTGCATTCATACCAGCCCTCAGGTGGCTGCTGGGCTGCTTGTAGAAGTGGGGGTTCTAGCCAAGATGCCCAGCTATGCCACTGTGGGAGGGAGCCTCTCCTACTGGAGTGGACTGGGCTTAGGGGCACTGGTTCTTCTATGCATCTGTGTGAAGCTCTGGGGAGGGTCCCACGCTACACTGCAGATGACGCATAAATTCCCCTCTGGAGCAGGCAGAGCCCCAGGTGTCCTAAAAGCAGAACTGCCATTGACCGGGCTATGGTTAAGATGCAGCAGCCAGACACACCCATGGCACGGCCTTTTCCCTCAGTATCTTTCTCATTTCTATAGTTCTCTCAGTGCACTCAATGCTGAACCCTGCATCCCACCTGGTGCCAGCCCCTGCATCCCACCTGGCTCTGGTCGGACATTGTACCCACCACCTGGCCCCACATCCTACCAAAAATTGGCAATCGCATCCTATCCAGTAACTCCATCTCTTCTGGCACCTCCCCACATCCCACCCAACACCAGTCCCTGCATCTCACCTGGTGCTGGCCTACTTATCCCAAGTGGCACCAGCTCCCACACCCCACCTCATGCTGGTCCCTAGGTCTCCCCTCCCACTCCAGCTCCTAGATTTCCAGGGGTGGCTCCAGGACCAGCGATCCAGAGCAGATCTGACAGCTGGGCTGCTGCAGAACGGATGGAATCACGTAACCCCTGCCAGCAGGCACAAGAGCCAGCAAGTCAGTTCAGAGGCATGTAAGGGGAGAGTCATCATGCGAGGCTGCCCAGTGCATTCCCAGCAGCTCAGGGTGAGAAACGTCCGATGAGTTGGTGGAAACAAACCCAGTGGGGTATTTTGCTGGATTAGTCACTTACACACACCCCAACAATATGTGGAAGGTAACTGGGTTACATACACAAACACAATCCACTCCATGGACACCTGGTCTCCATGCTCCCCTCCCACCTTGGCAGCTCCTCCTGCAGGGAGGGCTTTTGTCATGTCCCCATCTCCCCCAGAGCCAGTGCTCGGTGCCACCCTCGCAGAAGCAGCCCTGACTCACTCTTTTGGCAGTGGGTGCCTGCATACCCCGCAGGGCACTTGCAGACATATTCCATAAAGACATCGCCCCGGTTGGGCACCAGCTGGCACTCGCCATTGTTGTGGCAGGGATTAGGGTGGCAGGGGCCTGGGGAAGGAAACAGAGGAAGCAAATAGTTGTCAAACGGGACCAGGGAAAGGAAGAATCCACACGGTTCCAGGGCTGCAGGGCTCTGGTACAAGCATGCCTGTTACTGTGACTTGGTGACCCTGTAGGCCAAAAGCCTAATGGGAAGAAATTGTCTCAAGTAAAATTGTACTTTATTTTGCCTTATACTCCATTTTGCTAGCTTTGAATTAGTAAGAAGAAATTGTAGCCTTGAATTAGTAAATTGTTCTGAGTTTATTCTTTGTTGATTGTGTTAACATTCGCTCTTAGAAGGATAGAAGTTTTATGGCTGTAATTGCCTTATTTACGGTTTGGTGTGACTGAAGAATGTATGGTGATTAACTGAGACAGGACAGCTGGGCCGCATGGTCAAGAAGGGAGTGGAGGAGTCAAGAGGCACCAACTTTATTACGGGATAGCAGATTGACGACCCTAAAGCAAAGGCATACACCCCAAGGACGAGATAAGGAGTTGAGCCAAAGGGACAGATAAGAAACAGCTGCGGATCCTCCCCGGGAACAACTCAAAATAATGCTAAACAGCAACCTTGAATACCTCATGATTGACAGCTCCAATGTGACACAGGAAGGTCCACAGACTTGTGTGGGAACTTATCACTATAAAAGAAGGGTGCATTGCCATGGGACTTTGGGTTCGTTCTGAATCAACATCGGAGCTTTGAATGCTCCCCCTCCCTTGTGTGCAGTTTCAGCTGGCCACTGGAAGTGACCGAGCAACACTAAGGACCGT
>NW_020664418.1:37834389-37873712 GCF_002925995.2 Terrapene triunguis | reverse complement strand
GTGTGTGTGTGTGTGTGTGTGTGTGTGTGTGTGTGTGTGTGTGTGTGGAGAAGCGTATACTGATTTCAGTGCTCAAACTGTACTCTCAATAAACGCAGCGTATTGCCATATCCCCTTTTAAAAGATTCCGTTTGCTTCTTATAAGCATAACAATCCCAAGTCCTGCATGGATCTGACATAACTGCATTTGGCTCTGGGTTAGTGCTCCCGCGGTGTGTGTGAATCTGGTACAAGCCTGCACTGGTTGTCATCAGTGTTTGAAACTGGGACCTTCAGCTCCATAACAGAGATCTCTACCACTCCATTGCCAGGTAGCAGTAGTACAATGTTATCCTGCAGTAGACCGATCACTAGAGAAAGGTATGACACGTACTTTGACAGTCTGTTAGTTATTTCCCCATGAGAAGAAGCGCATCCTAAGTGTCTAAGATCTACCTGTGTTCATGTCCTTGTTATAGGCACCAGTTTTAGAACACCACCCTGCACAGATCATCCGCAGGGTTGGAACTTGGAAGCAGCCAGTGGACAGGGTCATGACAAGGGAACTTTGCTATGTGCTAGTGCCCCCAAGGCACACGTGGATCCAACAGATCCATGCACTTTGCTGTGTTATTGTCGATGCATCACAATCACATACAGATGAGATTCCAGTCTCAGAGCATCTGGACCCGCCTCCCGCATGGGCTGTACCTTTCTCTGTGTCATTGCAGTCAATCCCAGTGAAACCTTCAGGGCAGATACAGAAGAATGGAGTCTCATTGCTACCAGTCAGGCAGGTACCCCCGTTCTCACAGTGGTTCACATCACAGAAGTCACCTGTAACCAAGGCCACAAGTCATTACAAACACTAACTGCCAGGGAAACCACACATGAGCCAGCTACAGACCCAGGGCTTGGACTGAAATCTCATCCTGCAGGAAAATTCAACACAGATATCCTGCCTTTACAGAGATCATCCATGTTACTTTGGGTGCAGCACAGTCTACAGTGCCGTGGCACAGCTGTGTATGGGGGGCCCCAGGCTGAGTTCACACACGGTGCTGCAGGGCAGGATCGAGACCCACTGGCAGAGCTATGTATGGGGTTCCAGGACTGGAAGAGCAGTCAGGACAGAGGGGCACTGGCAGAGCTGGGAGGAGGGAAATTGCCCAGCTCCCACCCTCACAGTGTCCATGGCCCAGACCTACATTCTCAGTGCAGTTCTACAGCGTCTGCCCAGGAGACAAAGTCCCTCGTAAGTCCCCCAAGGAGTTTCCAGCTCTCCTCTTGTGCCTGAATGTCTCGCCCTCCTCCAGCACTGCAGGGTAATGCCCAAGGTGAGGCGTGCTAGGAGCAGGAGGGCGTGGGAGGCTCAGGGGGAACCATCAGTGCCCACTGTTCTGCAACTGGGCCTTTGCTTTGACTCCAGTTGCGCTAGTGAGCCACCAAGCAGCTGCTGACACCAATCTTCCCAGGACATCACCCCACATCTTGCCGTTTGACAGTGACAGTCCCCCATCTCCCATGTCCTGCCCCCTCCCCACCATAACCCCTCCACACCTTGACCATCCTGCACTGGGGGCCAGGGCAGCTGGTTCCTCAGTCTGTGCCCTACAGCTTTGTCCCTAGGCAATCTGTTTTCCATCACACAGATCTCACTCTTCGGGAACTTCCCTATTATTCAGCCTAAATGTGCTTTGCTCCAACCCATTCCTCCTAGTTCACTGGGTCAGGGGAGGCTGTGAAATGACCACACACCTCCTGGGAGGAAGGGGTGGACTATGGATACTCATAGCCAACATTGCCCTCCTGGGGGAGTAAGTGGAGGAGCGAACGTTCCTCCTTCCACCCCCTAGACCTGTATCCAAGCAGTGCAGGGAGCAGAGCGGAGTGGGGGCAAGCTGAATAGGGCTCCAGATGCACTCACCCCAGGAATCAGATGGGCCGAGCATCTGATATTTCAGTTAAGACGGTTCATATTTGTGAAAGATTGAAAAACCGGCATCTCCTAAGGAACAAACACTCTGGAAGCGCAGGAGCCAGGCTGAGTGGAGCAGAGGGGGTACCTATCACTGCCTAGAGACAGGGCCAGCTGCTGCTCCAAACAGCAAGCGAGCACGAGAGGGGTCAGCCCCCCAGGCAGCTCAGACCTGCCCCAAGAAAATGCATCTTACCCAGAGGGCACTTCCTGTCTGTGTCCATTTCCTGGGTGCAGGGAGAGGCCCCCAGGGTCCATCGGGGCATCTGCCCCAAGTAGTGCCCAGGAGAAGTCTTTCCACCTACTTCCACATGCTACCCACCTGTAGATGGCTCTGTGCAGCAGACCAGCCTTTGCCCAGGACCGCGCTCTGTGAGAGACTCCCCTGGAGATGGAAAATCTCCATTCCTAGGATGGGTGTCGTTCACACAGTACAGGGCAAGCGCCTCCTGCCCCATACCCTGTCAGCCAGTGAGGCCTCGGCACCCTCAACAGGGGCATGAGGGAAAGTCCTCTATAGCCATTCGGCCCCTGGTTTCGCTAATGACACTGCCTGCCAAGAAGCCAATTGTGAAAGTGATTTTGGCTGTGCCCGGGGAGCTGGGCTGAAACCCACCAGTTCATTTCACACAGCGGGGGAGGGGGACTGCCAAACAGCTGGCAGCTGGGTATAACTTCTAGGGCCCTCCATGCTGATCTGGGCAGATTCAAACGGGTGACCCCTGGGTGAAAGGTTGCGTCTCTCATTAGCAAGCACTGGGGCAGCTTGTCTCCTAACACCAAGCTTCTCTCTGCCACATCGGCTCATGCCGCCGGCGTTAGAGCAGGGGGTTAGCTCAGGTGGAGACCCCAGGGACAGCCTCCCCACACACACACACACACACACACACTACCTGTGTGGGTAGTTAATGGGCTGAGAGCTCACTGCCCAGAGCTGCACTGAACAGCACGGCTCTCATTAGCCTAAGCCATGGCTCAGGGAGTTATTACTAATTAGTCTTTTAATAGCAAGGCTCCTCAGAACTAATCCCACATCCCAACCCTCCACATCCGCAGGGTGTGCTCATGGCAGATGGAGCAGGCCGGCCTGTGTTAACTGGAGGCTTCAGAAAAGCTGCTGCTGCTCCTTTAGCCCAGGCTGAGAAAGCGGAAGAGCTTGGGCACCAGGTCAAATTGCTGCCTGTGCCGCCCAGCCTGGCTCTGCATGACCTCATCTTCCATCAATGCACTGCCATGAGCTACAGCAGAGGAGGAGGAGGAGGGAGATGCTGAAGGGCCAATGGGGAGTGGGGATGTCTTTGCCCATTTCATTCATCAAGGACTGGGGCTATTTACTTGCCCCATGCTCCTCAAGTCTCCTGGGCACTCAGAAACTCAGTATCAAGGATCCTTATAGCCAGCTGGCCAAGGCTCTACACACAGCGCTGGGTTTGTTCACAGAGAGGCACTGGCTACTTAGAGAGACACATGGGTGACAAGTGTGTGTCCCCCCAAGCATCTGCTGTGCCAGCTGCCTCCACTACAGGAGCATCTGGTTCACACTGGGGCCAGGACACAGCAAGACAGAGGAGACCAGGCAAAGGAGACTGGGCTGGAAAGGCCACTCTACTGCATTCCTCCCCAGGGCAGGGGCAGAATGGGCCCCAGTAAGTTATGCACATTTTAAGTATAGCAAGTAACTGAGCTTCCCCCTCCCCCTGGGGATAACTCCTCATCCTCTCTCCAGCAGGTCTCATTGGCCACACCCCACTGTTAGCAGGCACGGGAAGGGCCAAATTTTCAAAAGCCCCCAGTGATTTGGGGTGCCTCGGTGTCTGGGACAGCTGGGGCCAGATTTCCAGAGCCATGCAGCACCTCCTGCTCCCACTGCCTTTGACTGGAGCTGTGAGTGCCCTGAGAATCAGACCCCAACTGTCCCACATTGGGCTCCCGAGACACCCAAAATCACCAGCCACATTTGGAAATGTTTGCTTATGTGGCCCCAAGAACTGGCAGGGAGGCAAAAATAATGTCCTGTGAGGCTCTGGGCTCTGTATCCCAGCCCTAGCCCGGGTCAGTCCAAGACACTGTCTTGGGAGGGGGAAATGGGTGCCCCTCCCAACCAAAACTGACAACACAACCTGCAGGCCCCCCACTGCCCCTGTGCCAGCCTCGGTCCCTTACTGCCCCAGGGCCCCCCACTGCTCCAGCAAGTGCCCCCTGTCTTTTCCCTCTACTTCCCATGTTTCATCCCACATCCTGTCCCTCACCTCTCCTCATATTCCACCCTCTCAGACCCTCACCCCATCCCTACCTCCCACCCCCCAAGTACAGCCTCTTCACCACTGCCCTGCCCCCCTTCGCCAGCCCTGTGCTCACAGCATGCCCATTCCTCCCTTCCCAGCTAAGGGCCCTACAAACAAGGAAGGCTGTTTTGTTATATAGGAGGGAAGTGTTATCTAATAGTTAGAGCAGGGGTCTGTCAGCCGGAACTCCTGGGATCTCTTCCCAGCTCTGGGAGAGACGACTGGGGCCTGGGATGTCAGTCAGGACTATTGGCTTCTGTAGCGAGTGGCTAGAAGCTGGGAGCCAAACTTCCTAGATTCTATTTACAGCCGCTGGGTGTGAGTCCAGAGCTGTACCCACAGCCTCTCCCTGCCCTGTGACCTTGTTCTGTGCCTCACCTCCCCCTCTGTAAAATGGGGACAGGATCCTGACTCCCGGGGGTGGGCTGCCAGGATTTGTGAACTCACACCAGTGAAGCACTACTGATGAAAGGTGCTGTCTAAGAGCTAGGTGTTAGTGGGGGTCTTATTGCGGAAATGCTGAGCGTTCGCCGTACAGCGCCGTACCCCTCCGGCTGTCACCCCGGGGGCCCATTCTCCCAGCTCTCAACATCAGCCAGAAGTGGAAGGGGATTTAGAAACTGCTACTTGGCCCTCTCCACCCCCACACCTGGGGACGAGGCGAATCCCACAGCCAGAAGATCCCAGACTTTGATCTGCAGCGGCAGGCGGGCCAGGCTGGGTATGGCCCCCCCCTTCCAGAGCAGATTTTCAGCCTGGGGAGTGTGAGACACCCGGGAGGACAGACAGTGGGAGGTGGGAGAGGCCAATGATCCAAACCATAGGCGTAGTTGGGGGGCAGGTGGGGGTGCTGCCCCACAAACGACAAGCCTCAGACAGGTACAGAATTGGCCCCCACGCACAGCCCCATTGGAGCTGCCCCCAAATAGAGAAATCAAACTAAGCCTATGATCCAAACTCACCCGTCACAGCTAAAACCACCGAGACAGCGAGGATGGCACCGAACAGCGCCCGCAAAGGGCTCGATTCCTTCATCTCCCTCCCTTCGGGCTCAGGCTCGCCCGCTCCCTGTCCCGTCCGGCTGGACTCGCTCCTCGAGTCTGTTTGTGTCCTGACTTCTCCTCCAGCGGGATTAGAGTCAGCGAGCGAGTGAGTCAGACGGGCGCCCTCCCCTCCAAGGCTGAGCCTGCAGATTACACCCAGCCCCACGTGCTCCGGCTGGCTGGCCAATGACACGCGGCACCCACCCCAAACAGCAGCGGCGAGTTGCTCCTGGAGCTGGGTGCATGGGTGTGCCGGGATGGGGACGGGCCCACGGCCCACGCCTGGGGCAATGCACTCGGCAGCAACGTGCATGGCATGGAAACTCCCTTCAGAAGGCAGTGGAGTGAAAGTCCTTCGCTGTTTGGATGCAGCGCAAGGAGCAAAATGCAAACCCAGTGCCAAGGAGTTGTGCAAGAGACATCACTGCATGTGCCCTCACTAGTGCTTCGCCCCGGCACCTGTCGGTTTGGCGGTCCATAGCCCCCGCTTGCTGCATCAGTTATGAATGCAAAAAACAAAAAATGTTTGAGCCCGGACACCTCTTTCATTACAAATGAAGCATTGGTCTTCACCCCATGCAGCTCACTCCTGCTCCGCAATATTGCCTGCTATTCCAGTCCCGGTCCCGGGCTTTACACACAGCCATGCCCATGCCCCTTAGGTCTGACCTGCAGCACCCTACTGTTCAAATCCGGGCCCCCCATACAGCTCTGTCCATGCAGTTCACTCCTGACACGCAGCGCCCAAGCATTTGTGGAAACTGCACTCAGCTTGAAGCGTTGTCAGCTGAATCCTGTGGGGCGGGTGCATCTCTTTGTTCTGTGTTTGTACAGCACCTAGCACAGCAGGCTGGGCCCTCGAGGCATTGTTGCAACACAATAATAAACAAACAGGCCTCAGATTAAGTTGGACGCTTGCCAATGTTTTTTTAGTTCCTAACTAACTGCTGCTTGTTATAGTGCAAGGGGGAAAGTACATTGGCTTGCACAGACCTATGTTTGACAAAGCCCTGGCTGGGATGATTTAGTTGAGGGTTGATGCTTCTTTGAGCAGGGGGTTGGACTAGATGACCTCCTGAGGTCCCTTCCAACCCTGATATTCTATGATTCTATGTTTAATTAGCCAACATTCAGCATCATCATCTACACGTAGACTGCTAAGGACCCTTGTGCCAGTCAGAGTGACCAAGGTTGAAGGCTTTGCACCGGGAATCATGTAGTGAAGTTCCCTGATCTGCCTCAGTTCTGTGGATCCACACATCTCTGGGGCAGCCCCCGGTAGGGCAGGGCATGTACCCCTTCGCACGTCAATGGAGAGTTTGAAAGCACGGTGCACTGAGGTGGTTTTGTCCATCGTGGCGATGTGGCCAAAGAGCATGCAACACTGCTTTCGAATATAATGAGTGAGTGAAGGAAGGCCAGATCTTTGGGAGACTGTGACATTCGCACAAAGCCAAACCACTTGATGCTCAGGATTTGGTGCTGACAGTGCATAGGGAGTGCCACTAGCCACTCCAAGTCTGCCTGTAAGAACTCCAGATTTCTGACTCATATGGCAAAATGGGTAGTCAACATTCAGTCACTGAGAATGTTTTCAATACAGCTTCCATTTTTGTAGGACCTACAAAAACTATGCTTTCTACTTTTCCTGTGCAGCAGCAAACTAACTTACCCTCTTCCTGGAGTTGTGCTGGCATCATCTGGGGAGTGGAGGCACAAGGGAAGGTGTGTCTTTGCCATGAGAGGGTGCTAGATAGAAAGTCATGAGAGGGTGCTAGATAGAAAGTCTTTGTTTATAAATCTCTGACTGACAAATAAATAATGGGCCAAATGGATAGGAGACAATATTTCCCAGTTAATGGGAATAGCATCTCACTTCATCCAATTATCTCCTTGGCACTGCACTGCATGCCCGGGCACACTGCATGCCCACATGCAGAGGGAATCACTGCCACAGCAGATCCCTCTCCCTCAGCCCTTCCTAATGTCTACTTCAATCACATTGTCTCTTGATGGCACCCCAGTTCACGAAGCTCTTAGGCCCCAGGATGGGCCTGGACAAGGAGGGAGAATCGGGGTAGATGCCAGGGTTGCCAGGTGAGATGCTAACAATCAACCCAAAGCAGATAACAACAGGACACATCTCTACCCCTTCCAGCCCATCATATGTCTCTTTTCATTAGCTCTTGCAGTCAATGGGAGCACGGGGACCAAGACAGCAAGAACTGTTATTGGTTGTGGGGAGCTACAAAAGGGTTGCTGATTGGTTATATAAAATTTGGGGCTGGGCTGTGCTCCTGGGATTCAGTCCCAGCCTCTGTAGCCCGCAACTACTGGCCAGATTTGAGGTCTCCCACCTTTAGGCTGCTGCAGCTCCAAAAGCTCAGGCCTCCGGCAGCACAGTACTGAGGCCCAGGCAAAGCAGTGACCAGGACCCCAGCCCCAGGGAGCCACAGACCAAGACTTGACTGCATGCTCTGCAGGGCAGTGCAAGGCCCTAACCAGGAGGGCACTGCTGCTGGTTTGGGAAATGAGAGAGCAGGCCAGAAATAGCATATGGGTCTCACCTGGAGCAGCGCCCAGCCATTGGCCTGCACCACAGTCAGAGCCGTTAGTAAAGAAGATGAGAAATAAAGGGTTACAAATCTGGCATTGGAGACAAAGTTGCTTAATTACCAGCCTTGAGGAGTACTAATGAGCTAGCCTAGCATGTGCTGTCTGCAAGGCTCCAGCCTGCATGACCCCTTTCAGCCCCTATGTTGGGGCACAGTTTTTCCACTGAGAGCCCCTGTCCCTTGGCATAGTGGTGGAAGCTCATGAAGATATGAGAGGAAGCAGGGCACTTCCTGACCGTGGCAGCTGTCGGCAACACGTGCCCCACTCCTGGCAGGAATATGGGGACAGGGGGCTGGGTAGGGCAGTGCCAGCTGGATGGGTCTAGCTTCACTGCTGCCAAGGCTCAGCAGGAGGAGTGGCCTTTGTGCAGCACAATCCCCCCTTTCTTGTCCCGTGTCAGGCAGGAGAGAGCAGAGGGAAAGGACATCATGGCTCCGGCCACTTCTGGGGAATGGTGGAAACGAACTTCTCAGTGCAGCAAACATGCTGGGTGGGCAGCCTCAGTCTGTGCAGTCTGCGTGGGCTGCCACATCTTCCCAGCCCCCTCTACCCCCCATTAGTTGTGCTCCTCCACCTTGCCCCTCTCTTCCTGCAGCTCCAAGGGCTCTTCACCCCCCTTTCCCAGGGCTGGGGGCCTGCAGCGGGGTCCCTGCTCCCCCTTCCAGGCTGGGGGTGCAGCTCCAGGGATTCTCCCCCCATGCTGGAGGGAGAGAGGAGGAGCCGAGGATCTGCCCTGCACCGCTAGCCTCTTTCTGCTCCTTCCTCTCCTCCTATGAAGAAGGTGTCAGGCTGCTGAGAGGAGGAGAGAGCTCTGCCTGCCTTCTGCAGCAGCCCTGATTGGCTGCTCTTCCCCAGGAGGCAGGCAAGTGGGGCAGGCAGCCAATCAGAGGGGCTTTCCTGCAGGCAGGGTCTGGAGCTTTGGGAGATTGGCTGCAGTCACCCTGCAAGCGGGGAGAGTTGGCAGCGTGGTTCCTTCTAGCGACTCCCCACAAGCTCAGTGCCACGTGGCCACTCCGTCTCAGACTGGGGCAGACAACCTCAGTTGTAAGAGCAACTCAGCATGATGAGCAGGGGCTTAGCCAGGGCGGGGGCCCATCTCCCAACTGAGACCCTCTGCACAGCTCCTACTATCTCTGCCGAGGAGAGGCTCCCTTTTGACCCACCTGGCAGATCTGCCTAAAGACTCCAGGAGGGTGCCGGGTTTGAGTGCCAACTGTGGAAAGGTCCCGGCCTCACTCTCAGTGAGTCTAGCTGCCAGATGGGGGACTCCACTGATGGGCTAATTGGAACAAATGAACTGCCAGACTGGATCAGACCTGAGGTCCCTCTTGTCCACTGTCCTATCTCCAACAGTGGCCAGCACCAGACACTTCAGATGAAGGTGCAATAAACCCTGCAGTGGGCAGATGTGGAATAATCTGCCCCCTCCCATGGAAGTCTCATCCTAAACCCTAGTGGTTAGAGTTTAGGTTAAATCCTGAAGCACGAGGTTTATCTCCTTTTACAAAACACTTTATTTTAGCATTAGCTATTCGAACTCCAGAAGTTCTTGTTGTCCACCTCAATGTTCAATAACTTTGAATTTTGATAAAGTTCCTGGCTTCAACAACATCGTGAGTCAATGAGATCTACCGTCTAATTATGTCTTGTTTGGGGAAAGTGTTTTGTTCAGTTATGAATTTTCTGCCCTTCAAATTCATTTTTTTATTCTCAGGTCTCTCAAACACAGCAGGAGCACTGTCAATCCTTGTAAGAAACATCTGGGAGAGAGTGGGAGACGCATCCTTGACAGTAACAAGGAGAGATGTACTGGCACAGCCTACCTGTCTGGTGCCTCAGCATTACCATTAATTTTACTGCTGTTTATAATGCTGCTGTTGTCATTGTGGTTTCTCAGTCAATCATCTGATCATCAGCCATGCAAACTTTATTTAGTATTATAAGCAACACTCCTTCCTGAGTCTGATGAAGTGGGTATTCACCCACGAAAGCTTATGCTCCAATACATCTGTTAGTCTATAAGGTGCCACAGGACTCTTTGTTGCTTTTTACAGATCCAGACTAACATGGCTACCCCTCTGATACTCCTTCCTGAATGGCCCCTGTTTCCTTATTTACCTGCCTTCTCCCCCAACGTATATGCAGAGCAGTCCAGAGTAACAGAAATTGCCCAAGGCACTATGACAGGAGGTACCAGGCTCCTTACTGGAGGCCCTGCCACCTTGGCTCAGCCCTATGAAGCTGAAGAGAAGAGCAGCGAGTTTGGATTTCTGGGGTTGCCTAGATATGTCTCCAAGGATCATGTGCTGGAAGAACCAGTGAGACTTGGTCCCCCAGTAGTTAGAAGGGCTAGGAGCAGGCAGAGGCCAGTCAAGGCCCAGCAGGCCAAATAAAAAGGGTTGGCTGTTTATCAAAGGCCAGTTCAGGGTGAAGCTGTGGCAGGGACCTAAGAAATGTACCCTGGTCAGGGGCCTACTGCTAACAGTACATTTGATTGGATCAGCAAAGGACTATTGGTTTACATTATGGCCTTTCATGGCCATGTGGCCATTTGGAGTTAAGGGATAGGCCCACACCAGTTAAATAAATCCCAGGAGCACAGCCCCATGCCGCCCATGCCCAGGAAACATAGGGACCTATTAGCCACCTATTCCCCACCTAGCATCTCCATCTTCTGCTGGTGGCATCACAATCAGTGACTGCTGACATGAAGATGACTCCACAAAGAGAGGAGGTCTCTTCAGTTGGAGGAGAAGCTGCAGGAGGAAGTGGAGCAAAGAACCTGCTTTTTGTAGAAGCACCCAATACTAGGATAATTATTGTTGTTGTGTTCAGAGTACACTAGGCAGCTGGGAGCCTGAGAGGAAAGAGGCCAGAAAGGAGAACCCAGAAGTGGGTGGGGTGAGGCTCCCGGAATTGTGAGTCACTGTACAGGGGTGTTTACCCTGTAACTCAGCCACAGAGGCAGTTCTAGGGAGATGGATGGTCTTTTAAAAGAATAAAAAGCAGCATCTTTTCCTTCAGTCCCTAAGGACATAAATGCCACTGTGTTCCTGGCAATAAACTGGGGAACAAGTATTTTTTAAAATGCCATGGGGAAGCCAGATTGTTCCTAACTAGGATAGAGTTCAAAGTGTTCCAGGAAGCAACAGTGGCTTGTTAAAAGAAGACCTGCGAAAGGGAGTGACAGACTCCAAGGAATCATAGAAGTTAGGTTTGCCCATCACCTTCCAGCCTTATCTCCCTGAGTTCAGTGAATGAATACACATCCTATGCACCAGGAATTAAATAGGAGAGTAACTGACCTGTAACGTAAAAGAATAAATCAGCCATGGATGGAGGCAGCTTCCATGTACTCTAAACCCAAACCAGGTTTCACAGAACAGCCAAGCCACCTGCAAGGGATGGATTATTTAAAAGATTTTTGAGGGGAAAGGTCAACTTCACTGCATCCTACTGCAACAATCTAAGCTTCATTATGGAAGGCTTTATTGCTGGGTTTAGTTTCTTTTGCATCTGCTTCCACCGGGTCTAAGTATACTCTTACCCCTTTCGACCCAAGGGGTTAGCCAAAATCTAGGGCTTGAGGATTGTTTCAGTTAGGAGGAGAAATTGATGATGGAGCCATGTATTTCTTTGATGCAATCCTGTTTAATTACCCCAAGAATATACAAAGTCAGGTTTCTGTTTCTCTGAACTCAGGAGGACTGGAACAACAGTTTGCTCACAGTTCCAAGCCCCCTTCAGCCAGCACTCAGCCCAAAAAGCTCTCTAGGCTTTTATTCAGGGCCCCGGCCTCCATTCTTGTTCTGCTCTCTTCTTGGCTTTCTGCTCCTTCTCTCTCTCTCTGTTTCTGTGCTGTTTCCTGCTGCTTCCATCTCATACATACCGACACACTGCTCCAATCCAATCAGTCCCCTTCCCCTTTGTTTATCAGATCATAGTTGACCCCTCCTTGGGCCACATGGCTAATGTCTACTTCTGCCTTGCATGAGGCTTTCAGCTTTGTTTTGCGTGGAGGTCCCTGTAGTTTCAGCCATTTATTCCATCAAGGAGCTCCATTGCTTGTACACTTATCCTGAGTGAAAAGCGGCTGTTACACCCACCAGTTTCAACGAAGTTTAATCCAACTCATAACAATACCAGACGTGATCTGGAATATTTCAATGGCCTCTTTCAGTCTGTAATAAAGCCCGGTGCATTGTGGATTCTTCTCTTCCCGGGGCGGCCCAGTACCAGAGTTCTAGGCGTTTTGGTTCTAGGCACTCCCACTCTACTCAGTGCTGGTTACTCCTCAGCTGGAGTAGTGTGTCCAGTTTTGGTCACCAATGTATAGCAAGGATGGAGAGAAACTGGAAAGGATCCAGAGGTGAGCAACAAAGATGATCAATGGGATGGAATTCAAGCCATCTAAGCAAAGTCTGAACGGGCTGAGTATGTTTAGTTTGGAAAAGAGAAGATTAAGGGGGTACATGATAGCGGTCTTCAGATACTTGAAATGCTGCCATGAAAAGTTGTTCTCTTTTGCCACAGAGGGCAGGACAAGAGGCAATGGGTACGAACTACAGCAGAGCAGATTTAGAATAAATCTCAGGAAAAACTTCCTAACTGTAAGAACAGTAGGACAATGGAAGAGACTCCTAGGGAAGTGGTGGAAGCCCCTTTGCTGGAGGTTTTCAAAAGGAGGCTGGAGCCATCTGTCTTGGATGGTTTAGACACAACAAATCCTGCATCTTGGCAGGGGGTTAGACTAGATCAGAGGTTCTCAAACCGTGGTCCGTGGACCACCAGTGGTCCGCAAGCTCCATTCAGGTGGTCCGCGGATAGTTCCCTCTAGGGTGCATGCCTGGACGGCCGCACATGAGAAAATGAAGGGCCACCCACCTAATTAGTGGAGCCGCACAGGCATAGCTCCACTAATTAGGTGCTTGAACCCTGGAGAAGACACACATGTGAGGTGAGGTGGTAGCCCTGGGGGGAATAGGAGGTAACTGGGAGGGGGCAGTGGGGTGAGAAGAGGGGGTGGGGGGGGAATTTGGGATGTGCAGGGCTGCAGCAGCCAGAGAAAGAGGCGACTTCCCCAGCTCCAGGGCTGCAGCTGCCAGGGAGAGACCCCACTCCTTCCCAGCCTCAGCTCTGTGGCTGCTGTGGTGGGGGAGAGATCTCCCCCTCCCGCTCCTTCCCAGCCCCAGCCTTGGGGCTGCCGCTGCCACAGCGGGGGAGAGAGGGAATATCCATTGCATTAGAAAGGTAAGACTACTGATATTAAAATATGAGTTGTGTGCTTTTATTTGTAGAATAAAAAAAGTTTATTTTTGGTTTTTTTTATATATAGCACTTTTATCCAAAGCGCTTTACAATAGTTAGCTAACGGTACAAACAACATTAGGAAAGATCATTAAATGGTCCGCTGAGACCCTCAGCAATTTTCAAGTGGTCCGCGGGGAAAAAAGTTTGAGAACCACTTGACTAGATGACTCTTGCAGTCCCTTCTAATGCAATGGTTCTATGTTTCTGTGGTTGTCATTTAGGCCAGCACCAGGTACTGAAATCCCTCATGACACTACACGGTTGGTGTTTGAATTCACACCATGGCACTTGGCTTTAGGGTCAGCTTGCTTGGCATTTGCATCCACTTTTTCCCTTAAAGTGGACCAGTGTTAAACTTGACAGAGTTGCTTCCAGCCTAGAGCCCAACCCCACTCCCATATCCTCTGCGTCTTAGAAAACCTTTTTATACATCACCCCCAAGTCACTTCAGCATTCAGGCCCCAAGGCCGCCTCTCTGCTCACTATGTGTCTGCAACAGGTTCCCTCCCTTCGGCCCCACACACAGAAGAGTAGGTCACAGCAGCACAATACGGGCTGTATTTTATAACTCAATATCTGGGTCCCGGAGAGATTTCCTAGTGCTATGAAATTAAGCCTTCTATAACAACACACGTGCTTGTTACTTTGAGGGGGAGGAAGGTGCAATCTATAATGCAGTCTCAAGAGGATTAATCCATAGCCTGTTCCTAATCCTTCTGACAGGGCAACCAGGCACTCGCTGCTGGGATCTGCACCCAGAATCACCTGCTTCAACTGCTTCATCTGCCCTGACCTAGTCACTGGCCAATCTGCATCCCAAATCCTGGCGACTGATGGCCAGAAAAGACATCTGGGATTTTTCACAGTCTCTGCATGAGACTTGACCTTTCCTTATTCTCCCCACATAAAAGAGCTTCCTAAATTTTTACCTCCCTTACTGATAAAGGGCCATTATTTGTAGGAACCCAGAGTATTTGGCTGTGCTAAAATTTAGGTAACTAAGAACTCAGGAACATCTAAATAAACCTACCTACTGAAGGATAATAATCTATAGCACATAGCGCTTTACAGCCATTTCTTGTCCAGTTCCCCTGGGAGGGAGGTAGAGCATTATTGTTCCCAGGTTATAATGAGGAAAGTGCAGTGCAGTGACATGATTTTGCCCAGTTTACAGTGCAAATCTGTTTCAGAGCTGAGACAAGAACCCAGGCGGCTTGACGGCCTCTGCTCCAACCTCAATAAAACAAGATTATATTCAGATTGATATTAGTGTATCTAAGGTACTTTTATATAACCCCCCATTACCATTGTATCTGAGTGCCTCCCAGTCTTTAATAGACTTATCCTCACAATGCACTGGGGATTGTGGGGATTTCCCCATTTCCATCTGGGGAAATGAGGCTCCAACTAGTGAAGTATCCTTCTCCTAATAGCACATATCAACAGTCCTTTCAGACTGGCCTAGACAAGCTACAGAACAATGGAACCATTGTAATGATTAGCAAGGATGAGTGGACTGAATCTGCTCAAATACAAAGCAGATACTTGCAGGCAGATAAGCACTAAATAGTCCTTCTTTTTGGAAACCTATTGCCACACACTCCTACATCCTAAATTATGCTCTCTCCTAACTTTACTCTTGCTATTTCATTTGATAACTGAGTGATTCGAGCCAAGGGATAAATGCTGGTCCTGATTTGACAATGCCCTATTCAGATGAGTACTGTTTACTCAGGCAATTTGTCCCATTGATGGGATTAGTGTGTGGGTAAAACCTTGCAGGATTGGGCCATGAGTTATATGCTGTTGTGCTCCCATTCATTTAATTGGGAACCACACCCTCCCCTGGCAGATGTGGGCGCTTTGTTGCAGAGCATCCCAACGCCAGCTGCACTCATTGCTCTAATCACCCTTCTGGGTGACCTTCACTCACTCAACACGCAGAATTGCCACCGCTCTGGCACAAGAAAAAAAAGAACACAGTGGCACCAGGAAGCAGCCCTCTTTCAGTCTTTATCCTGTGAGGAGAGTCCCCATGTCAGGCAGCTGGATCAGCATCTTCTGCCACCACATCTTGGGTCCATGTTGTGACGCCCTCTCATCCTGATACAACATCCAGGTTCTTTTCATGTTCTGCGGGAAATGAGACCCGCTCCCCACATGGGGACTTTCCCATCATAATTAAAATATGCTGGGGAAGACCCTCCCAGGAGGGGGGACATTCTCCTAGACCAGTGGTTCCCAAACTGGGGTTTGTGAACCCCTGGGCATTCGCGAAATTTTACAGGGGGTTCTCAGGAAAAAAATCCCTAATGGCAGACAGAGCTGTCCCTAGTGACCCCAGGGAGCATGGGGCCAGGAGCCTGGAGCCCCTGGACTTCCAAGAGCTAAGCAGACAGGGCCGGCCCACAACATTTTGGCACCTGAGGAGGGGAGCTCAAATGACGCCCCCATGCCCCTTCGCTTGGGCCAAAACTTTGAAAGGTCTCAATTCTGCCTTCTTCCTGTTCTACTCCTCTCATGGTACTGCTCTGCTACCTACCCCAATAAAGGAGAACTAACAACTTAAAATGCCTTGTTCAAAAATTTTGAGTAACACTTAACTTTCAAATGCCTGAACAGCAAATGTAACTTTTCTTGTCTGCATAGTAAACACTGGGATTTTTATCTGTTTGAATAATCAAAGTGGTGCTGTCCGGGCCTTCTTGGTTGCAAAGATTTGAACTGCTTCCTGAAGGTCCACAGTCTGGGCCATGTTCTATTGAGATGGTTGCAAGGCCGACCAGCCTCTCCTGTGTCATTGTGGAGTGTAGATGTGTTTTTATTAACTTCAGCTTGGAGAAGTTGCGTTCTCCACTGGCAACAGTTACAGGAAGTGTTAGAAGTATGCACAGAGCAACAAAAGCATTTGGAAAGAGGGTGGTCATCTTATTTGTGTACATATATTCCAGAACAGCCTTTGGAGTTGATCCTGCTGAAATGTATCTTGAAAGGGCTTTCAGTTCATCACCTAAAATCACTCGCATCAATATCGCGCATCTCATCCTGTGTCAACACTGTCTCTAGTGCCCTGGTATAGTGAGGAGTTTTGGAATATCATACAACATCCCAAATATACTGCTGTGTTCCTTGAGCTGCATGAAACGTTCTTCAACTGACTATTGCACAATCTAGCACCTGGTTAAAGAATTCAACTTTGAATTGTTGTTTGGGGTCTCTTATGGCAGTGGTTCTCAAACTAGGGCTGCAGCTTGTTCAGGGAAAGCCGCTGGCGGGTCGGGCCGGTTTGTTTACCTGCCGCGTCCGCAGATTCGGCCAATCGCAGCTCCCAGTGGCCGCAGTTCGCTGCTCCAGGCCAACGGGGGCTGCAGGAAGCGGCGGCCAGTACGTCTCTCGGCCTGCGCTGCTTCCTGCAGCTCCCATTGACCTGGAGCAGCGAACCGCAGCCACTGGGAGCTGCGATCGGCCGAACCTGCGGACGCAGCAGGTAAACAAACCGGCCCGACCCGCCAGCGGCTTTCCCTGAACAAGCAGCAGCCCTAGTTTGAGAACCACTGTCTTATGGGATTATCCCGTGCCTTGTAATCAAAATGTCTTCTTCTTCAGTGATTCTTGTATTCTTGAATGGGTGGGAAAATAGCTTCAGTATGAAGTTCCTCTGCCAACTTCTGTTCACTCCTCAGAACGTTTTGAAATCCCTCATCTGATCGGTAAGACTGTAGGTATGACTTTGCTTTGTCCAATTGTTTCATTGCTCCAGATATATCAAGGTCAACCCCTTGGAGTCTCTTGCTTACAACATTTATTTCAAATAGTATGTCATGCCACAACACTAAGCCACACAGAAATTTGAAGTTATATATGTTTCTGGTGATGCCATTTCCCTCTGCCACTGTTCTCCCACAAACAGTTCCTGTCATAGCATTATCCTCCATAATGGCAACCACGGCATCATCTATCTTCCCAATTTGGTGTTTGATAGGCTTTATCGCCTCCACTCGACTTTCCTATCGTGTGGCAGTCAGTGGTTTCAGTGTCAGAGAGGATGTTTCCAGATGTTGCTTCAAAATTTGCCATCGATGAGTTGATGCAGAGAAAAATACATAGATGCTTTGAATTACATTAAAAAATCCAGCAGCCTCACTAGAAGCTGATGCTGCATCACTGACTACCAAGTTCAATGAATGAGAACTGCATGGGACAAAAAAAGCTTGAGGATTTAACTCTCGGATCCGTGTCTGCACTCCACTGATCTTTCCTCTCATGTTGGCACCATTATCGTAGCCCCGACCTCTCATGTCAGCTATCGCAATTCCCGTATCTTCCAGCTTTTTAAGAAGCACATTTGTCATACCAGCTCCTGTAGTATCATCAGTGTCAATACATTCTAGAAAATGCTGTCTGACAGTCACCATTGCAGGGACATTTTCACTAGGTTCTGTTGTTGTTACAAAACGCACCATTAAAGTCATTTGTTCCATATGGCTGATGTCAGGTGTGCAGTCCAGAATAACAGAGTAATATCTTGCTGACTTGAGATCTGCCACAATCTTCTGTTTGACTTTTGTTGCCAGTAACTGTATGATCTCATTTTGAATTATTTTTCCAAGGTAGTGGTGCGTGTACATTTCTTGGGTGGTGACTCTTCTTAGATGCTCCTGGAGTAAAGCATCAAACTCAGCCATCAGCTCCACAATTTTAAGGAAGTTTCCATTGTTTGGCGCATACAGCTGATCTGAAGTGCCACATAGTGCTAGGTTTTGGGTAGCAAGCATTCTCACAATGGCAATGAGCCTTTTCAGAACATTTTGCCAGTAAAGAGACTCTGATGCTATCTTCTCTCGATGCTGATCATCTATGGTGACCTTTAACCTTAGTCTCATCTCAAGCTCTTTCCACCTATGGAATGATCTCTGGTGATTTGCTGCCTTCTCATCGCATGCCAGATTTCTAGCCAGATTTTTCCAGTCCTTTGTTCCTGTAGAACCCAATGTGGCTGGAACATTAGACTGGAAGAGTTTGCAACAAAAACAGTATGCAGCATTCTGGGTTTTTGAGTACATAAGCCATGGCCTCTCCACTTTGTCACCATTGGGGATTTCATGCCAGTGATGTGTTGGATGGAAACTTATATTTTCATTGTCTTTGGGGAACATGATGTTTTTCACTTGCTGTGGCCCATGCAGTACAAGGAAGTCCCTCAGGCTGCTGCTCAAGTGGGTCCACAGTCCTGGATCATCTAGACGTAAGGAATTAAACTCAGCAGCAGCTGTTTCTTGCGCCTCCACCACACTCTTCTCTGATCTACACTTTTCTTCAGGAATGTGCATGGTTACATCCATTTGAGATGGATATATGGATGCTGCAGTAGCTGCCAGGTCACCTGCACTCTGACTAACTGGAAGATCAGGCATCTCCTCACCACTCACATCCTCACTGGGGCCGGAAGGCTCACCGTGAACATTTGTGTCTATGTATCTCAGGAGAGCTCCTTCCTGCTTAGATAGAAAAGCTTCCTTTGCTTTCTTTCTTTTTCTGAATGCCGCCCCAGAGGGGCGTTTTCTTCTTTCACTCATGACTGCTGTTCTGTGCCAGCTATAGTGGCTCTCAACACTCAATTGAAGAGGACAAATAAGCAGGCTGGTAGCAGGGCCTGAGTGAAGGAAGATATCAGGGAAGCAGCAGGAAACAGGAAGCTCCCTGAGAATCTGGTGTTAATCAGTCCAGGCTCCTGGGGGTGCTAGAGAGGTACATAAGAGGCTCCTCCTCCTCTCTCCTGCCCCCCAGAGTCTGGCACCTGAGGCGGCCGCCTCAGTTCGCCTCATGGTAAGGCCAGCCCTGTGCAGATCAAAGCAAGCATCTCTAGCACACTGAGGAGATTTAAACTCTATAAGAAAGGAAAGGGAGGTGGATATATTTTGCTGTTTTTAAAATTAAATAGGCAGCTAGTATTGTTTTTAAAATTATTATGAAGAACAAGTTTAAGCTTTGTTGTAACATGCGTTGTTTGCCTGGACTGCTCAAGACCTGAATGCTTGTGTAGGAGGAACTCTTTGAGGTGGTTTCTTAAATACCTTCATGCTGTTTCACATCTGATACTCCAAGAAGCCTTGTCTTATAACAGGCTTATTCAAAGTGATACAAGCTACAAAAGTGAGATCTTGGAAGAGTATTGCCGTTTTCATAATGTAATAAAAATACTGTAATGATAAATAATACTTGATCATAAATAGTGTGTAATAAGCATGTCATAAAAACAAATTTTATATTTCCAAGATCACTGCTTTTATAATTTATACTCAGGTAAAGGAGAAAATTCCTGGAAATATTCATTTTTAGGACGGGGTTTGCGAGACTTGACATTTTAGTGAAAGGGGTTCACAGGTTGTTAAAGTTTGGGAACCACTATCCTAGAGAGACCCTTCTGAGTTAGGTTTAATTGGGAGTTTCAACCTGCTCCTGGAAATGGTTGATATCAAACTCTTAGGAGCCCAGATTGTCTCTTGCTCTGTATTTGTCCAGAGGGGCCATGTTCTCCATTGCGGCCTCTTAGTGCTACCATATAGAAATAAAGAATAACAATAATGAACAGGGATGACATAGTCTTCCAAGGAATTTACAGAAACCTGTTGTCAGCTAGTTAAGAGATGCAGTTTCTTAAAGCGTATTCCCCTTTTGCTTTCCCCTCCCCAACCCTCCTCTTTTCTCCTCCCCCTTCCTGAGCTTCATATCTATGTAAACAAAGGAGAGAGATTCCTTCTCATGCCTGGCCCTGATTATTTCACTATGTTTCCCTTTGATCTCTTGATTTCTGAGTTTAATTAGAATGTCTAAATTCATGCCCCAGCCGCTCTGCCTACACGCCTCCCCCGCCCCACTCAGATCCCCCGGGGCCTGGTGATCAGGGTAGGATTTGCCATAGCTCAAGGACTCGTTTATTCAAACAGTAGTACTTAAAAGATACATTGGGTGCCCTTTTAAGAAGCCTTTCAGGCCTTGGCTACACTAGCGGTGTACAGCACTGCAACTTGCTGCGCTCAGGTGTGTGAAAAAACACCCCCCTGAGCGCAGCGAGTGCAGCGCTGTAAAGCACCAGTGTAATCAGAGCCTGCAGCGCTGCACGCTCGCTCGCAGAGCTGCAAGCTATTCCCCTCGGAGAGGTGGAGTACATACAGCGCCGCGGCAGCGCTGTGAAGTCCCGAGTGTAGCCAAGGCCTCAGTTGCCATTTCTGAGACTGGCTGAGGCCAGATAGCTTTCTACTGGAGAACACAAGCCTGTCCGGATACTATCGTCTCTCTCACCCACCCATCCACAACTTGGTGCAGGATTTTCCAGGCTGACTATGCCTGCCTTGGTTGCAAGTCTTACCCATTCTTTTTCCCCTGCAGTCCCTAGGGCTCAAGGCAGCTTTGGCTACTTGGCGCCCATTGTGTCCCCTAGGCTTTGATTCAGGTAGGTGCAGAGCTTTGATGCAGCGTCAGAAGGGGACAGTGCTTTACAGGTGAGGCAATCACTAAAAATCTGGTCCTGTCTCTGCCAAGTTGTCTCAGATGCCAGGAGACTCCTATAAACCATAGGGCTGACTCCCATGGTGCCTCAATTGAAGCTCAGTGGGAGCCCAACACAGGACTCTGGTGGTGCCTCTGGGTACGTCTACACAGCAAAAAAGGACCCACGGCAGTGAGTCTCAGAGCCAGGTCAACTGACTTGGGTTTGTGGGGCTTGCTCTACAGCAGGGGTGGGCAAACTTTTTGGCCTGAGGGCCACATTGGGGTTGCAAAACTGTATGGAGGGCCGGGTAGGGAAGGCTGTGCCTCCCCAAACAGCCTAGTCCCTGCCCCCTATCTGACCCCTCCCACTTCCCGCTCCTTGACTGCCCCCCTCAGAACTCCCAACCCATCCAACCCCCCTGCTCCTTGTCCCCCAACCGCCCCCTCCCGGGACTCCCTGCCCCTAACCGCCACCGGGACCCCACCCCCTATCCAGCCCCACTACTCCCAGTCCCCTGACTGCTCTGACCCCTATCCACACCCCCGCCCCCTGACAGGCACCCCCGGGACTGCCACACTTATCCAACCCGCCCCATCCACCGTCCCCTGACTGCCCCCAGAACCTCCGCCCCATCCAACCTGACTGCCCCCCGGAACCTCCCGCCCCTTATCCAACCCCCCGGCCCCGGCCTCCTTATCAAGCCGCTCAGAACAGCATGTCTGGCAGCTGTGCTGCCCGGCTGGAGCCAGACAGGCTGCCGCGCTGCTCGGTGGGAGTGCGCAACCCCGCCACCCAGAGCGCGGCCCACGTGGCAGCGTGGCTGCAGGGGCTGGGGGACAGCGGGGAAGGGGCTGGGGGTTAGCCTTCCTGGCCTGGAGCTCAGGGGCTGGGCAGGACGGTCCCGCCGGCTGGATGTGGCCCGCGGGCCGTAGTTTGCCCACCTCTGCTCTACAGAGATAAAAATAGCAGTGTAGACGTTCGGGTTTGGGTTGGAGCCCAGGCTCTGAAACCCAGTGAGGGGGGACAGTCTTGGAGCCCAGGCTCCCTCCTCAGTCTGAATGACTACACTGCTATTTTTAGCCCTGTACAGCAAGCCTGAGTCAATTCACCTGGGTTCTGAGAGCTGTGTAGACGTGCCCTCTGAAGCCTACGGGGGCAGGGGGGATATGTGAGAATGGATGAGGCCCTCTGTTCTGAATAGACTAGAGACTGCATTTAGGTAGATTACGGGTTCTTCTCTCTGGCTCATGAATTCAGGCTCCTTCCCTGCAGCTTCCTGCCTCCTTGGCTGCAGCTTCCCAAAACCACATGTTTGCAGGGAATGGAAACAACAGCAGGAGATGGTCTGGCATCCCCACCACAATGTCAAGGTCCCACATCCAGAAGAGTGGCTCCAGTCACTCATTTTCTGTTCCCACATGACTACTCCTTTCCTCAAAAGGAAAACAAAAACCCAAACTCTAAGCCAGGCATGTGTCCCACCAGCAATCCGTGTGGGAGCGTCAGCGGCAGAAGTCACCCACCAGAGCTCAGATCAGGGTCATCAGCTGCTTACTATGCAGGGACAGAGCTTGTGGCACACTGTGGAGGCGAACAGGAAGGGAAATGTACATGGTGGATCCCACATGTTTGTAAAGTATATCAAAATGTATAACGTGCTCTGTAAGCACGGAGGGGTTTTATTACAGCCAGAGCGCTCAGTTTATAAATCAGAAGAGAATTTTTGTAGCTGCTGCCACGGCAGATTCCACCTGGCTTCCGCTACCTCTTCTATCACCTCCAAGGATAGAGACTCCCCAGTGGGAATTCAGCTGGCAGCTCGGTGGTGAGGTGGGAAGCCAGCTCACAATCCTGAGGATGTCTCAGCTCCGCAGAGCTAGTTTTGTAGAAGTGAAAAAGCCCTTTTAGTCCCAACCAGCCCATCTCTGGGGGGTTGCTGCAGGATTTTCCCTATGGGACATTTTCTAGACTTGGCTTTTGCCCTATCTAGTTTTAAGTGTCCCAAGTGATGGGGCTTCCATCTCTGGAGAGACTATGCCACCAGGAAATCTATGTCACTGCCAGGAAGTTTATCTTGACATTCAGACTAAATTTAGTTTTCTTAATTCCATTCCATTTCTCTTAGTCTTACCCATCAGCCCCCTGAAATCATTCCTCTTTCTTCTCAAGACAGTTCACTTGTTCCACCTCAGGCCTTCTCGACCTGAGGAAACCTAGGAACTCTAACTCCTTATTGGTGCAGCTCCACTCGTGGTAGCAAGGATGACAGTGACACAATAGTGAAAATGCCCAAGTCTCATCTATACTACAGCTTCCCTCCCAAAGCAGGGGGAAAGAATTGGCACGGGGGGAATCATTCTGAAGAGCAGCCTGTTCTGGGCAGCTTCCATTTTCATTAGAAAGATTATGCTACATTTCTCTCTTTCTTATTCTCCATACCATAGTTACGGGCTCCATCGTAATATCCTGATTGAAACATTTCCCCATATTTCTGAAGGGAGCTGCTGACCAAGACATTAACAGATTCCCCTTTTCCAGTCACAGCCGTCTAGAAGCCTTTGTATTATTGCGCTGCCCTCACTTGTGTCTCCAACTCCCCCCAGTTCAATATCTGCTGCAAATTCCATGCATTCCTTGTCTTCCCAATTGCTGATTGAAGTGAAATGGACCCAGCTGTAGCACTGACTCCCTGGTGAACCCTCTAGACAACTCAGTAATGGCTATTTATCCAGACAGTCCTTCTCTAGTAAAGTCAGCATGTCTGACCTGGAGCCATACAGGAAACAGATATTGGGAATGAGATGGTGTTGGTTTCACAGTTACTTTTCAGGCCTTCACAGCACTTGATATGAATAGCTTTGTTGATCATTTGCTCAGTGGCCTTTTTTTTTTTTTGGCAAATTCCTGGACAGGATTTGTTTCTTCTTTTGCCATTTAATGACATGGGGCCAGCATTAAAACACAGGAAGCAGCGTTCCCTCTAGGTGTCTTCTGGGAATGTGGGAGCCGCAAGGAAGTGTCTTAGGCACTGGTGGAACTCCCCCTGGACAGTTACTTATTTAGCCCCACCACATTCCAAAAATTGCATTTCAGAACACTTAGCAGGGGAAAGAACCTGATTCATTACAGGGGAGTCTAGTAAGCTAGGAACATACACATTTAGGTTGCTTGCGTCCAGGGTTTGGCATCCCACCTATTTTTTAATGGAAAAAATGCTGTGGGTCACCTACATCTGGACCTGTTATGATTCAAATCAATTCAATAAGACTTCATTGGCATGACAAGCTACATGACTGCTCCTGAGTATAAGGCGAGGACAGAGCTCTCAGATATCCGTCAGAGCTGAATATGATCCACCCTGGACAGGGTTACATATTGTAGTTACGGTTTGATCCCCTCTGTCCATACCTGATCTGCTGTCAGATTCCTCCCTTAGCATGATGCCATCTGAGCTGTCTCTCTGCTTCCTCCCAGGATCCAACACAGTCTCCCCTCATCGCTTTTAGCTGAGACATCTTTTATGATGCCTAATCACTGGAAGAACTATCTTTTTTGCACATTCCTTGTATTACAGACATTTCTGTTCTCTCTGTCTCTCGTCCTGCGCCCCCTGGCTTTGTCTGTGTCAGTCTCTCATCTGTCCTTCTCTCTGCTAGGCCTGGCAGACTCCAAAACTAGCCACATCTGATATTGGGTAAACAGGAATGGAGTCAATTAAGTGCATTGTGGAAATTGACTATTCAGCCTCACCCAGGGTAGGAGGGCAGGGTGCAGAGAGAAAGGGCAGACCAACAAGAGGGCCTTGCCATTTGCAGCTGGAGATGCAGAGAAATCACCTTGTGAATCATTTAACATGGCTGCAGCCCTTAATTGCTGTACAACAGCTAATGCAACCTTCTTCGTTCATTTCTGTCTTTTCTTTTTTCTTTATTCTCTATTTTCTCTCCTCTCTTATCTTCTTCTTCTCTCTGTTTTCCTTTCTTCACTCTCTTTCCCCTTGTTTCGCTTCCTGCCTCCCTTTTTATGTCTTTCCACATGTCTTTTTTGCTATTTTTTTTCTTTTGCTTCTCCCTCTGCTGTTTCCTGTCTCCCCTGCTAATCCCTGGTTGCTTCCTCTCACTTTTCCTGAAGTTCCTCCCCACTCCATGTGCAAGAGAGAGCAGGAAAGCGACAGTAACACACTCCAATCCCTGAAACGTGGGCATCACTTTGGACATCTTACTAATTTTGCTTTGCTGCTCCGCTCACACCTGGAGCAGAGCACAGAAAATGTCTCTAGCATGCTGTGCTATCATCTGTATCACTGTACCTTTCATGCTGCACCTCAAGTAGGGTGACCAGATGTCCCGATTTTATAGGCACAGTCCTGATTTTGGGGTCTTTTACTTATATAGGCTCCTATTACCCCCCACGCCCTGTCCCGATTTTTCACACTTGCTGTCTGGTTACCCTAACCTCAACGGTACCTACCGCTCCCCTAGTAGAGGCTGCCCTGTGAGCAGTCCAGCATTGTGGGTGGTAACAAAAAAGCAGGATAAGATTGGTTTGGGCTGACAATGTGTAAGGGTTACAGAATTTGGCCTGGATACTGCGGTTAACATCCCAACTCCTGTAAAAGGCGCCAGAAGATCTTTAATGACTATAATTGGCTAGAACCTTGGTTTTTCATCTCAACTCAAAGACAGCATCTCCAGCAGCCCTTTATTACTACCTCGGAGCCTTAGCTCATGTCTCGAGAGAAGAGTGCAGTTAATTGAGTCACCAACACCATTTCCTGCAGCATAGCACCCCCTAGCACTTGCTCTTTGCTAACTCAGAAGAGTGCCACCTATTTAACCACTAATTCTGATATTTCCTGCAGTACTTTGCTTTACCCTGGAGGGCTCTTTTCCAAGTACCAACCTGGTCGAACCTGCTTAGCTTATAAACTCTCTGATAATCAAAGTGAAACCTGGGGCGTGAATTCCACATAGATCAAAAATGAGGAAAATGTCCCCATAATCCTTGTGAGGTGGTAATTTCACAGGGACTTCTGTGCTTGAACTGCCAAGTTTTTCAGACTCCTCGGTTTCATACAGACCTTTGCATGAGAATTGCCAAATTTCACAAGGACCCCTGTATGTGAACTAAGCTTCACACAGACGCCTGCATGTGAACCATTGAGTTTTGCATTACTGCAATCATTATTATTTTGATATTATTCTAATAGGAATGTCTAAGGTGCCCATACTCATGATATCTGGGCATGTTACACGCATTAAGATGCACAGCAGTTCCATCCCAGAACAGGAACAAAATCCTCCATCCTCACAGAATGAAGTTGCTTAATAAGAGAAATTAGTAGGTGATTAATCTCCTTGTGCATCTCATATTTTAGGAGAAGGATCCCCAAAGATGATGAGGCTGGCATCATGTCCTAAATATCGTGAAACTCGGGCTCAGGTTCATGTCTGCTAGGAATAAATTCCAAACCTGATGTCTCTTCACTGAGAAGATCCTGTTTGTAGGGTCAGGATCTTGAAAAGAGCTTGGTATTGTTCTGGGCAGTTTAGGGTGACCAGATGTCCTGATTTTATACAGTCCTGATTTTTGGTCTTTTTCTTATATAGGCTCCTATTACCCCCCACCCCATGTCCCGATTTTTCACACTTGCTGTCTGGTCACCCTAGGGCAGCTGTATGTTAAATCAGCTGTAATTTCCAAATGGTTTTCAGGGTTAGCCTTGCAAAGTGGAGCATAACCCTGGCAGAGTCAGGTTCCCACTGAAATCAGTTTGCTACGGAGTCAGCTCCATTACTTATTTTCTCCTGATTGTTGTATTAATTTGACCCAATGGCAACATAGGCATCTGACAGAGTTTACAAAAGGGTAACTATTACTCATGCAAATACAGGTAGGGCTAGCTCCAGTCCTGCTGCATATTTCTACAGCTACTGCACAGTATAGTGTGGTGTGATTTCCTGGGATGATTGTTCTGCCCCCTGCTGTGATTTTGTGGAATTGCTTCAGTGAAAGAACAGGGAAGTTCCCTGATATATTTATTATGGAAGATTTGGTAACACCTCCATAGTTCAGGCTGCATTGAGCTTTTCACTTAAGCAGGATTGAAATCCCTGTTTCACTCTCCACATTTACCACTATTCATACGGCAACTTTTCTAGAGACAATATTGACAAAATCCATCAATTCCAAAATTTGGGACTGACAGTCTCGCTTGTTTGGCTTCCTGTAGCTAGACAACCATAGTCATCCCAAACTCCCAACTTCACAGAAACACAGAACAATGTCAGCTAGGCCACTCAGAACTAAGCAGAAGATAAATGGTGTGAGCAGTCTGGTTCCATTTTGGTTTAGGTGGAGCCTATCCCTCCTGTAAAGGCCAATCCTTCCCCGGTTCCTAATAAACCTAAATCCCTCCTTGCTACACTATTGGTTCATCCATGCATTGAGACCTTACAGTTCTGCCTCTGGCTCTGCACATGGAACCAGAAGCATTGTAGAAAATGCTACCATGGCTCAACTAAATACTTCTTTTTTCCACACGCAATCCTATCTATGAACACAGACTTTCTCACGTACAATTAGCACATTATACGCTTTGCACCCATGCCTAGATCTGCAGGGCACACATCTTTATCTATCTGAGTAAGGACGTGCAGTGCTTGTGAAGAACTAGCCATGTGCATTGTGGGTGGTTCTGTGTTGGAATGGAAAATGAGGCTGCTGAGGAATCTGGTGTGTGTTTCTGGGTGGTAGGGCCCACGAGCTGAGGTCGATGTGGAGAGGAGCGTTGGCTGAACGGATGTTTTCCTGGCTGTTGCAGTGGTTGCATTGCTAGGAAGTACACCTGAGCAGAATGCTTGCTAAGTCAATGCTGGTTTGGGTGTGGCTTATCTCAGGGAAGGGCTGGGAACAAACACCTCTTTTATTGGCAATGAAGGAGAGTCCCGGAAAATAAACCAAACAGTCACCCCAACACATTTGACTTATTAGTGCCACAGAGGCACCAGGCATTAGTAATTATTATGATGGATTTGTTAGGCTGCCAGGAGCACCAGAAAGCAGGAGCCAAGTGCACCACAGAGACAGGAATTTGGGGGCTCCCGGCCCCATGCGTGCCCATCTCTCTCACCCAGAGACACTGCTGACGGCCACAGCACATCCAGGGTGGGACTAGCCCTTTAAGAAGCTCATGCACACCCACCCACCTACCTTCCCTCCCACCTCCTCTACTTCCTGCAGAAAGGATTTGGCAGCAGTTGCTGCCAGGAGGACCCAGGAGTTGTGCCTTTACTGGCCTGGGAGTCAGGAATCTGTGGGAGTGGGGAAAGGAGACTGATTTGCTGGCTCAGTGAAGCAAGGTCTGACACTCAACTGGACGGCATTTCTGTCTGTCTGTAACACAATAACTTTTGAACACAGCAACCAATCAATTCTTAAATGTCAAGGAACAGTCTGTGCCTCAGTGGGCAGAACCCTATTAATTCTGGGCTAAATCAGAAAAACTGAATGGGAGAAATGGGGAGCACAGGGAGCCGTTGGCATGTGGTTAGCAGAGGCAGCAGCTTCAAAAGTCTCTGGCATGGTGAGGAGAAGGGGGACCCTGGTCTGGGGGGGCAGGAGGGATTGGGGGGCACACAGGGCCCTGGCACAGGTGAGGAAACTGGCGAATGTGGAGTGTCATGCTGTCTGGAGTTGGTTCTCAACCGAGAGTGTCAACCTCAGGACAGACTGTCAAGAAGCAGCGCAGAGACCCCAAACTGGTTGTGTTTGTGTATTCCATAATTAGATCTCACCCACTCCAAAACAAGTGTGATTTCCTAAAGCACTATGACAGCCTTACCATGGAGTCACAGACAGTCCCCTTGGCCATTCCAGTCTGTCTTGACACCCAGGCAAAATGGACTTAGCGTTAGTTGGTTGCTATACACCAAAGATCACAAAATAATCAGGTTGCTTCCAGTCCCAAGAGACCAGTCACTTACCCCAGGTTAATTTGTACCTCAGATCTCACACCAAAGACATTGCTTGTAACCACTCCTGTAATAAACTAACTCAAGATTTATTAACTAGGAAAAAGAAATGAGTGAGTTATTACAAGGTTAAAGCAGGGAGACCTATATACACAAATGAGTTACAGTCTATGGTTTTAAAAGGTTATAGTAATCTGTCAGCGCTGAATGACTTTTAGGGCTAACCCAGGTTGACTCTGGGGATCTCTGCTTCTGTTTCCTAGCTCCAGCCCTATGAGAGTCCATAGGTCTTCTTGATGGTTAGAAGATGAGCCTTCCTGACTGGGTTTCCTGTTTCAGAGCAAACATTTTTACAGTCATAAAGCAAAAACTTAAATGTCACCTTATAGCATGTGATAACGATATTATAAGTGAGATTAATGCATGCAGCAACTTACAAGCATTATTGCATATAGACTAAACACATTGTTGTAAGTTCAATACCCATCTTAACCATCCTAACACACAGGGGAAACAGACTGGTTTCCAGCAATGAATTTGTCAGTGCTCATCTGAGGTCTAAAGCCTGGGCAAGAGCTGCCAGCGTCCCAGGAAGATTGGGTGACACACACCCCTGGCATGAGGAAGTGGGATGGGGGGAGGTTATAGGAAGTTCCTGAAACAGAGGGGAATAGGAGGGTGCACACAAGTTTCTTGTGGGGGGAATGGTGGAATGGAAGGAACCCCTGGTGTGGGCAATGAGCTCAGCCTACAGAAGCTACAAGGTGTGTGACTCCCTAGTAACGGAGACACGGGAAAGACTAGAGGACAGTAACTGAGTAGAGAGTTAGCTAATGGGTAATATAACTAACTGGGTTTCGTCTGTGTTAAATCAATGGGTTGGACTGGGGCGGAAGTGGGGTGACAGGGTTGGAACTTGGCAATGAGGAACTGGGTGAGGGATAGTGAGAAACCATGGAATGGAGTCAACAGTGAGGGGGGGTGGAAATGGAAGAGGGAAAAGCACTAGATGAGAATTGGCCAAGAGCCACCTCATTGGCTGGTTTGCATGTTGAATCCCTTCTCCCATCCCTGGTCTGTGTCTGCAGACCGTAAGCTCTTTGGAACAGGGGCCTGTCTATTTATAGATCAGCAAAGTGCCCAGCAGCCTTTTGGGCTCTGTTTTAAAAAAAACGTGTATACAACACAAAGAGCCCTGTGCATCAACAGTCACATAGCTCACCAACCTCAGGGCTGTTTCACACTCAGCTCCCTAGCTGGGGAGCAGATATCCATTTCTCATGGCAAAGCAGGCACAGTGTTGCAAGAAGGAAGAATCATTTCCTTTGAATAGCTTACCATTTTCATAGCTTTCTTTTTTTCACGTCACTGACCAGCACTAAATTTGCTGCAATTTGGCAACCAGGTCCCTGTCACAAGAGATTTTTCTTTTTCTGTTCTACTCTTGCCACACTTGTAGAGTTCTACGTCTCAGCACTCCCTCCGAGGGTGTGATGGGCTCCGAGAGTGAGGTACTCAATCAGTGGGCAGGCCTGATGATTAGGAGAGAGACTGAAAAAATCATGGGACCTTTGTGCAAAGCAAGATCATGGCTGAGAAGGAATAAAAATCCCCCATGGTGGCAACAGCAGCCAAAGGAAAGAAGGAGGTGAAAAATTAAAGATAAAGGTCCTCAAGGCCTTACTTAGCTCTGTCCTCCTGGCTATACAGCTTTGGGCCTGATTCTCACTGCTTTGCACCCTGTGTCATCATATACACCGGTGCATTTTGGTCTAAGGTGCAGAATTCTGAACTGCAAGTCTCTTTTCAGCCACTTCGCACAGGGGTAAATGACCACACAAGATGCAAGACAATGAGAATCAGGCTGTGTTTTTTCTATGTCTGTACAGCTCCTAGCACATTTGGGTTCTTCTGCAATATAAATAATTAACCAATAAGGCTCTCTCCATCCAAAGCATTTAAGCAAGGGGATTCTAGTAATAGCCACACGTATCATACTGCCCCTCTGGAGGGAAGTCAGAAGCATGGAGCTGCTGGCATGGGGCAGCCAAATCCTTTCCAAGTAGGGAGGCTGCCTGGTAATCGGACACCTCACTCTCACTCTTCATTTACGAGATTTTTTTAGGCTGCTGCGCAGATGGCATTTCCTGAGAGCTGCACAGACTCAGCCTCGGCTCCTGGCCAGGCAGCTCCACCCGCCTGTACCACACTGCTTGTCAAAACACAGACAGTCACAGGAGTAGTGCTGTGCTAATCAACACAAGGGTTTGACCTTAGCAACATTGGCTCATGCCACGCATGGGGGTGGGGAGGGGGCAATTTCCCCAACACACATGAGCTGTGGGGCCATTTTAACATCCTGCAGGCTCATTTATGTTCACACACATGTTGCCTCCCTCCCAGCATATCCTTGTTCCTGAACCATAGTGTAACACTGAGGACCTGTGCCTGTTCCCTTGGAAAGCCATAACAAACTTCCAGTGACTTCAATAGGAGCAGGCTAATAATGCCCCTTCTCTGGGAGCATCACTTCTCCTGCAGCAGAAGCACAGCTACTAGCTCCACTCCTCCTGTTCTATAGACTGGGTCCCGCCAACCTGCCATCTGTAAGTATAAGGGTTTATAGTGCTGGCTATTCCCTTCTCTTCTCTATAGGTTCTTATACTGTACCCATCACTGTAATATCGGCGCGCCTTCCAGTAGCAGTGGCTCCCAAACTACATGGACTACAGTTTGGAAACTTGCAGTACAGTACTGCATTAAGCAGTGTGATTAACAGGTCTCACATATTTGTTCTCTTATCCTCTCCCTGGGGAAGAAATGTGTATGGTGGGGTGTTTTGCTATATGTTTATGTTAGAGAAGATATCACTGTAGTATCTGCGCACCTCTCATATTAAATAGGTCAGCAATAACATAGATTCTTATAGTTAACGTTGAGAAACCCTTTGTGTTTAAAGGCTGACCCTTCTTAGTACCCTAAAAGCTGCACACTTACTCAGGTTGCCTTGAAATATCGTATGCCTCATAGGGGCACAGGGTACATGTAGTGATCCAAATTTGAGGTCATATGACCTGTTGGTTCCTGAGTCACAGCCTGCCGAAGCAAACAGCTTTTCGAAAGGTTTATTCTGGCAAAGGGTTGTTGTTGTTGTTGTTGTTTTTGGCCCAGATCTAGAGCTCAAACCATGGCTTTGATCCTGGCACAACGGTCTCACTCATTTGAGGGGTACCCCAGGGAGTGCATGACACCCCCTAACCCTTTGGGGGAGCAAGAGTCAGAACCTTATTAGCAAAAGAGTTGGGCTCTCCAGTTAGGCTCTTGAGGAAGGGTCAAACAGCAGATAGATTACTCTTAGCATGTGCAGAGACTGAAGCCAAGAGGATTTGCAGGGGAAAAGTTTTCACTACAGCTGGATAGCTTGGGGGGGAGCAGCAATAAACCTTTGATCCTGATGTTACGTAGTTTGAGTCCCACCTTGGGCAGAGATCTGGAAAAGTCTGCAAGGCATATTGCTAAAATCTGTCCCTCTCGGATTGTTTCCCCCCCACGTTGGAGAATGTAATAATAAAAACACACGGTGTTTTAGGAGTGAGGGTAATAGGGGTTTGGGGCTGCATTGAGGGGAAGGTAGAACTGGGAGGGGGGATAAATGGGGATGAGTAGTAGGAGAGGTCAGAAGCTCAGGGGAGGGACACTGGAAAGGGAAAATGGGGTGAGTGACAGGTGGGACTGGGGGAGAATAGGGGCAGCCCCACATTCTCCCCTTCTCTGTGTGTGCCAGGATTTGGGGGGCCCCTACCCCTCTAGGGGAGTCTGAACCCCTGTTCCTCCCCCCCCCAATGTGAGCTGGGATATGGGAGTCCTTTCCTCTCAGCGGGTGTCTGAACCACTCCCTGTCCCCCCACCCCCCCGTGTGTGTATGTCAAATTCAGGGCAACTGCAACTGTATTCCCCCTCCATGGTTTCAGCAAAGGCACCCACCCTAGGCTTCCAGCTCCCCAACCATCACCTCTCTGGGGTAGAGATATGTGTCTCTCTCTCCCTCCTGACTGGCATATTTCCAGGCTGGGCAGTTCCTTGCCTACACTGTGAGTTCCCCAGCAAGTCGAACTGACTAAGCAGGCCTGCTTTGCTTTTCTCCTCAGAGGCTATAAACAGCGTAATTGCCCATGGTTTTAAGCTACCACACAGCTTTTTTCTAAGCAAGCACATTTATTCATAAGGTAAAAGCATTAGAGAAAACATACTAAAAACAATAATAGAACCTACACACTTGTTAATAAGCTTACCAGAGATCACCCCCCACTCCCATCTCCACAAGAGCTCAAGTCAGTGTCAGTCCTTCCAACCCTTCCCTAAGGACTGGGGCCCTCTCCTTGGATAGAATGTCCTGTCCATTTGCTGGATCAGAAAGAAGACCTTGAGTCAGTTTAAACTCAGGCTGTTTATCCAAAAGTCCTCTCTTTGTCTGTTAAGTTCTCCAATGAAAGCCTGAGTCACACTGGTCATCACAAACATTCTGAGATGTATGTATGGAAAATATGTGAAGCGTTATATATATATACTAAAAATTATGTGAGTTAAGGCAAGTCACTGAAAGGTGATCCATATAGTCCTGACAGGCAAAAGGGAAGACACTCACTCTGGCTGGTCACATGCAAACTGAATATTTTTTTACAATGGACGCCCATTTATTTTTTGAGCAAAATGATAATCAATAGATTTTTGGGGCTGGAGGGAAAAACAAAAACAGGAGAGGTTATTCTGTTTAGGAGTAAGACAATGAATTGTTTAAACTATATCTGGGGTGCAGATGAACCCCCAGTTATTCCTTCAGTCTGTGAGGACAAGCCACCAACAGACTTGAACTTATGAGATGGGGATGCATAAACAGGGGAATCTCAAGGAGGAGTAGAGAGGTTATTTTATCTCTATTTGGCACTTGTGTGACCATTGCTAGAATAATGTGTCCAGTTCTGGTGCCCACAATTCAAGAAGGATGTTGATAAATTGGAGAGGGTTCAGAGAAGAGCCACAAGAATGATTAAAGGATTAGAAAACCTGTCTTATAATGATAGACTCAAGGAGATCAATCTATTTAGTTTATCAGAGAGAAGGTTAACTTGACTACAGTCTATGAGTATCTGCACAAGGAGCAAATATTTAATAATGGACTTGTGATGGCGTGCACACACTGGATGGGAAAAGGTTAACTCCTCATTGTGGGCTAAAGAAGCTACACCCCCACATCTCTACTGGGCATGCCCCAGGTGCAGCACGATATAAAAGGGAGCAGCCCAGCTCAATCTGGGCTGACTGCTGAAGAAGAAGGATGCTTGGTAGAGGCTCCAACCCTTGCTTGTGGGAGCCAGAGATCCTGAGAACCAGATTGGAGGCCTACAGCTGACCGACTGGAGTCGGAGTCCCAGGGATTTACCTGTGCTGAGGAACCTGGAGACCCCGACGCTATATGGACTATGACTTCAGGAAACAGGGTAAGAAGCGGCTCAGGGAGGGGGAGTGAGTTGTAAACCCCCCCAAAGCAGAGTCAGTGTGTTGCAGTAGGATCCCCACTGACTAGGTGGCGGACACACTTGCCAGTGGCAGGGCCCTGGGATGGGATACAGTGCAGCAGGGAGCACCCAGGATCCCCCTATCCTGGCCATCACCCTCTGGGGTGGTGGCCCCTGTCTCTTGCCGTTGGGCCATACAGCCCTGAGGGAGAGGGCATCCGTATCGACCTTAGCCATTTGGCCTTCCTGCCCTGAAGTAGAGGGTGGCTCGGAGCATGGGGTGCACTCATCCCGCACTGGATGGAGTTCCCCTAACCATCACAGGGCACTTCAATCTAGCAGAGAAAGGTATAACATGATCCAATGGCTGGAAGATGAAACTAGACCTGTTCAGCCTGGAAATAAGGTGTACATTTTTAACAGGTAGAATAATTAACCATTGGAACAATTTACATTGTTGTGATGGATTCTCCATCATTGACCATTTTTAAATGTTTTTCTGAAAGTTCTGCTCTAGGAACGATTTGGGGGAAGTTCCAGGGCCTGTGTTATGCAGGAGGTCAGACTAGATGATCACAATGGTCCCCTCTGGCCTTGGAATTTATGAATCTGTGAAAAAAACACGGGAAAAGGACTTGGAGTAAACAATCTTGTAGGAGATCAGGGAATGCTCATTACTTAAATCTAGGCTCTAGAAAGTAGATTATGATTTTGTTTTATATGTAACCATTTGTTTCCAATATTCTCATTCACTAGCACTCGAATCTCTGTTTTTTAATAATAAACATATTGTTTTCACTCTCCATCTATCTAAGTGCTGTATGTTAAGTAGAGCGGTGATCCTGAGTTGAATCTTACAAGCTAGTGTAGTGTGTCTTATTCCTTTGGCAATAATGAATCTGAGGAGTTCAGTGGAACAGAGGCTGAGCACTCCAGAGGGAATTGGAGGATGGTGGCTGGCGTGTGCCTATCGTTAACCCATGCAGCAGGGATCGGCAACCTTTGGCCTGAGGCCCGCCAGGGTAAGCCCCCTGGTGGGTCGGGCCAGTTTGTTTACCTGCCATGTTCGCAGGTTCGGCCGATCGTGGCTCCCACTGGCCGCGGTTCGCCGCTCCAGGCCAATGGGGGCTGTGGGAAGCAGCGCAGGCCGAGGGATGTGCTGGCCGCCCTTCCTGCAGCCCCCATTGGCCTGGAGCGGTGAACTGCGGCCAGTGGGAGCCGCGATGGGCTGAACCTGTGAACGTGGCAGGTAAACAAACCGGCCCGGCCCGCCAGGGGCTTTCCCTGAACAAGCGGCGGACTGGCTTTGAGAACCACTGGTTTAGCATAAGTGGTTAGCACATATAATAAGGGACCATTCAAGATAGAGTGGCTTGTTAATACCTCAGCAGTTATAGGACAAAAAAAGGGGGTTAGTGGCTTACAGATATTACAGTGTGGTATTTTGCCGTGAGTTCCTTTCCCAGACCTGAAGCAGAGCTGTGTGTGGCTCAAAAGCTTGTCTCTGTCACCCACAGAGGTTGGTCCAATAAAAGATATTACCTCACCTACCTTGTCTCTCTAATATCCTGGGACTGACACAGCTACACTACACGGCATTTAACCACCATTTTTTCACAGTGTGTAGGTAGATGCTTAAAAGAAGATGATAGGGACCCCAGAGACCACGGATCAATGGCAGATTTCCCAGAGTAAGTAGTGCAGGATTGGATCTTTAGCAAGGAATCCAGAGCTCATCACTGCCAAGGAGAAACCTCAGAGACATAGTTAGGATTGTGGTTGGTTTTATGCTGAATTTTTTCAGTTGAGCAATTCCATTTTTGTCTGTTTCCGGAGCGATCTTCTTCATGATGAGTCAGTTCTTACGAGTTAGTCATCCCTCCGGATACACAAATCTTTGGAAAATTTGACTAGTTTCGTGAGAGCTTACGCTATGTGGGGAGTTTAAACGGTAAGTAAACAAAGGAAGAAAAATGTCTGAAATCAGAGGATTTTTTCTAATTTTGTAAAGTGACCATGATGATAACATAGCTGGGAACAGTTGTTGTTAGGAGTCTAACATTTGTCATGCAATGGGGCCCTTTTGTGAGGTTATCAGAAAAGTGGCTTTGTAAACTTCATATCGTGGGGCTCTTTATTTGTTTTCTCTCCTTGGCTTCCCTATCCTGTGGGCTCACTTTATCTATCAAAAGCAGATTTTGCTAACAAGTTCCACCTGGCATCAGAAAACCAGGTGGTTTCTTTCTGCCACCTACGTCATTGCCAGTGATAAAGATCCTGCAGTCAGAACTCAGCTGTCAATTCTGTTAGTAATGCCTGAGACAGAAGAGTTTCCAGGTTGTTCTCCCATAGCTAGACTCTCAGTGCTACCAAGAGTAGAGTAATAAATAGTGAGCAGGTATGACTCACTTGTGAGGACAGGTGACTCAAAGCCAAACACAGGGACTGGTGCGTTGAATAAGCAGATGCCATTTTGACAGTCGCTATTCTGCCTACAGTACACTCAATCTCATTTTATGGGCTAGTAATAATATATAGCATTTACAACTTGACTAGGTAATGTGTATAGCTAGTTTAAACCACACTGCAAACATTAATAAACCAATCCATTCTCACATCCCCCAAAATTAGTAAAGTTTATCCTTGCTTTAAAGATGGGGAAATTGAGACACAAGGGCTGTGTGGCTATATGGAGGATTTTCTGAAATTCACTTATCTATTGCATCCCCATAGGTGGCAGGAACATTAGGAGCATCAATATCGATGTGCTGTCAGTGACCTGATCACATTGGTTAAAATGCAAAGCCAGCAACTGTCAGTGTCTTATCTACACTGGGTGCACTCACTCTTACTTCCGCTGGTGGGATTGTACTTATGCTAGAACAGTGGTGAGTACAATTTGCCTAAAGTGTAAGGAGCACTGCTCAAATCTACTTAGACTTGAATAGTCTTAACATTACAAATGCATTCAATTCAGATGGAAACTAAAAGATTCCTTATCAGACAAGAACTGAATTCATTGGTCTGTGTTCCTCCAAAGCAGGTAAAAGGAAGAACTTGTGCCCATGGGTGCCAGGTTAGTATAATTTTTGGTGGTGCCCAGAACGGTTCCAAGCAGAGCCATCCTATCCATCGTATGGACCGGGGCAACTGCCCTTGGCCCTGCTCTTTGGGGGGTCCTGCGCTTCAGGGGGACGTGGGGTCCAGGGCAGCTGGGGAGGTTAGTGGGGGGCCTGGCGCCGTCAGCAGCAAGCGACCTGGCCCCAGCCTGCCCTGCTGGCTCCCAGTGTCGCTCGGGGGAGGAGGAAGAAGCTGGAAAGAGGCAGGGTGGGGGCTCGGGGGAAGGGGCGGGGAGGGGGTGGATTGGGGTGGGAAGAGGCAGGGTGGGGGCAAAGCAGGGCTGGGAAGAGGTGGAGTGGGGTGGACTGGTGCCAGGTCGCTTGCTGTGCCGGCGCCAGGCCCGCCGCTAACCCTGCAGGCCGCCCTGGACCTCGTGTCCCCCTGAAGCACAGGGCCCCCCAAAGTGTGGAGCCCAGTGCAGTTGCCCCGCTCCGTCCTATGGACAGGATGGCTCTGAAAATTTAAGCCCAAACTTTGGTGGAGCTGGGCCCACATTCCTGAATATTGGTGGAGCACGGACACCACGGGCCCATATAACTCGCCGCCTATGCTTGTGCCTAAAGAACAGGATTGAAAGTGAGATCCGCATTCTGTTCCCTAGCTGCCACTGACTCTCTGGATGAGTTAGGCAAGTCACTTTGCCTGTCTGTGCCTCAGTTTCCCTCTCTGTGGAATGGGGACAACAATTGTGACCATCTCATGTAGGTGTCATGAGGATTAATCAGTGTTTCCAGAGGCCTGCATCCACAAAGGTATTTAGGCTCCCTATTTTCATTGAAATCAGTTGAAGTTAGGAGATTAAATACCTCTGAGGATCTGGGCCAGAGAGCTTTGTAATCTCCAGATGAAGATAGCTTTGGAAATACAAAGCATTATTATAATATAGTTACAAAGTTTAAAAAATAGTATCAGAGGGAGAGAGCAAGAAGAGGCACAGGCCAAGGAGAAAAAACAGCTGAACTGAGCTGGAGGGTCACTATGAAGAAGAAATGCCCAGGGAGGGAGGCTGTTCTGAACTTTGGGAGCTGCAGGAGAAATGATCCTCACCTCATTCCCAGCTCCCTTTGAGCTGTTTGTTGTTATGGTTCTCATCTGGAATCATTTTGGTCTGGGATGGCGAGTGTTACATCCTAAGGTTTGGGATTCACAAGCAGGAGGAATACAAGGATGCCTGTTTTGGGGGGGCCTGTCTCCTCTAAGCACAGAGAATCCAAGTGCATCTGGATTCTGCTCACAGCAGCCACTTCCCTCACTGGAAGACCTCTGTAGGCTCACGTGTGTCTTCACTGGGATGAATAATCAAGATGCTTGTCACTCACTGCTCTTTGTCCCACCTCACCATGTCGCACATGGACTCTCTGTGCACCGATGGGAGGAGACTGACTCCCATTGGACAGAAGTCTTTCCCGCAGCACATGAACTGCCACCTGCAAGAACTGAGCAGCTGCACTTAAAGGGGAAGAGCACAAACTGACAGGCTGAAACCCAATGCATGAAAACTTAAGACACTGGGGAAAGTCAATGCCGATTCCTGAACCAAGGCCTTGTCTGGGACCCCTCAGGCTGAAGTCCAATGTCAAACTCTGCAGATTAATGGGCTGACAGCAAACTGTTGCCCTCCACTGGGACCCTGCAGTCCAAAAGCTGATAGTAAACCAGGGCTCTTATCTGCAGGCTAAAGGCCTGATGCCAAAGCAGGACCACCACATGGGACTGTGTGGGGTAAAGCATTGTGCCTCCATCATGACGGAGGGTGACTGGGCCAAAGCTGAATGGGTGGCATTGTGACCTGTTGCATGGGATGGCAGCACCACTCAGATCTGACAGGCAGGGCCGGCTCCAGGCACCCAAGCTGGTGCTTGGGGCGGCACCTGGAGGGGGGGCGGCGCGGCGCTCCGGCCGCCCGGGAGAGCGGGGCCACAGCAGGGCTCGCCGCCCTCTCCCCGGCCGCCAGGGGGAGAGCGGCGAGCACCTGCCGGGGCTCGCCGCCCTGCGCTCTGGCCGCCGGGGG
>NW_020664418.1:37788722-37834289 GCF_002925995.2 Terrapene triunguis | reverse complement strand
GCCCTGCCCCCGGCGCTCTGGCCGCCAGAGGGGGAGAGCCGAGTCCCAGCCGGGGCTCGGCGCCCTCCCCCCGGGGCTCCGGCCGCCCCCCGGCGCCCTGCCCCCAGCGCTCTGGCCGCCGGGGGGGGGGGAGAGCCGAGCCCCAGCAGGATCAGCCGCTGCGGGGGTGAGCATGGGGTGGGTTCGCTCTCCACCCTGGGCCTCCCCTCTGCAGCAGGCCCCCAACCCACCCTCTGGGAAACACTGGATCTAGGGTCAGACTAAGGGTCTGGCACTGAGCTGGGGCCCTCCTGGGGGGCTGGGCAGGCTACAGAGCAGTGGGGAGCCAGGTACATGGGGCCTGGCAGGTGGCTGGCTGGGACCAGCCCTGCCCGCAGAAAAGCCAGGCCGTGTTGGTGACTCAGGAACAGGCCAGCTCCCCACCCGCTTCCCCGGCCCCTACCCCTCCCTTTCGCCATCCACCCCATCATAAAGCCAATGGCCGTCACCGCCCACCTCTGACTGACAGTGACTGAAAGCCAATGGAATCCAAAGATCCACCTCAACTGCTCCACAAGCAGCCAACAGCTGAGCAGCTACAGGGTGTGAGCGTTTCCCCACCCTTACCCCGGCCTCCTGGCCAACCTCAAGCCGTTTTTGGGGAGAGTGGCGTGGCCAGTCTCCAATCGCATTGCACGAGAGGTTGCTAAGGGGTAGTTGGTAGCAGGGCCGGCTCGGCTGCAGACCGATGGGAACTGGTGCCGGAAGCGTCGAGAACAGCGACCAGGCTGGGCCTACAGGTGAGGTGGGCAGGGGCCGAGACCCCACCCATAACATCCCGGGGGCAGGGCGGGGAGACGGGTAGCGATCGGTTGTTCTCCCTCTCCCCGCCATCTCGTGAGGGGAAGGGGCGCCGGGCGGGGATCGAGTGTCCCGCACACCCCGCATCCATGGGGGGGAGAAGAGCCGGGTAGGGATTCAGTGCCTCCCTCTCACCCCACATCCATGGGGGAGGGGAAGCGCTGGGCAGGGATCTACCCCCCCCCGACCATGATGGGGGGGGAAGAGCTGGGTAGGGATTAAGTGTCATTACCCCCCCACACACACACACACACCATGATGGGGAGGGGCTGGGCAGGGATTGAGTGTCATTACCCTTCCCCCCCCCCCCCCCGACCATGATGAGAGTGGGGAAGAGCTGGGCAGGGATTGAGGTCCCCACTCCACATCCATCTAGTGGTGGGGAACCCAGCGGGGATATGGTGTCTTCCCCATCCCTCCTTGCATCCATCTGTGGGGTGGGGGACCTGGGCAGGAATCAAGGACCCTTCTCTTTCTCCCCCATCCCTTTGGCCCTCTCCTGCCTCTATGGATGACAAGGCCTTCCCTCCCACATCAGAGCAAGGATAGCCCTTATTGCACACTTACTGGTGTTCTGTGCAGCCCAGTTCAAAATTACCCCAATATCACAGGCTTTCACCTGTACTTTACAGAGCCCATGCCTCATGTGGGTGCATATGACCTCCAGAATGTTCTCTGGCATTCATCATCTGCTTTCTCCCTTTCTTAACATGCTCTTCCTCCCCCATCCCCATGACAAAAAATTCTCACCCTTCCTGAGGCTTTACGTGTTCTGGATATTTGCAACCTGTTCTCATGTCTTGTCCTCTTCCCTTTCCCTGTTTCCATTTAGCTATGCTGCATGTGTTTAGTTCTTTCTTTGTAATTCAATCCCTTCAACTCAGGAGCACTTTTATTACTTCTGGTCATTGGCATCTGTCTGTGCAGTCTACCAGGTGCAGTTATTTCAGTTCTATATAAAGGGACAGTTGCCTCCCAGTTTGGTGATGTGATGCCTCTGTGTGTGCAGTCCAAAATTGCATTAGCCTCTATTGCACCCATATCACATTGCAAACTCATGTCTTGTTTGCTGTCCACTATCACCCCTAAGTCTCCTTCAGCTGTTCTTGCCTTTCAAGTGTCACCTTCCCATTAGAAAAAAAGGATTGTTTGCCTTACTCTGTAGGTTGTAGCTATCTAAGTTGTACCTCCATTTTCCTGCTCTTTAATCTCTTGTTTTCCTTGTATTATTACTTTGTTCTCACTGGTGTCTGAAATACCCTTCTGATTTGGGATCAGCAAACTTAATAAGCCATAATCTGTCTTTCCATGTCATTTAATAAAGATCCTAAATAAAAATGTACATAATATGAAACCCTGCTGCACCCTTCCTTCCTCCCGTCCCCAATAATATTTGGCATTGTTATAGCACCTCCTCATCCAAGGATCTCAAAGTGCTCTGCAAGGGTGGAGTAGTATTGCTATCCCCATTTTACAGCTTGGAAACTGAGGCATAGAGGTGAAATGACTCGAGTCGCAAGTTGATGGTGGTAGACCTAGGAACTAAAACTCAGGTCTCACTTCAGTCTGGTATTCTATCTACTGGATACATTTCCCTCTGCTACCTCCTTCCCTGGCCAACTCCTAGCACCTACCTGATAAATTTCTGAGGCAAGATGGGTGAGGTAATGTCTTTGATTATGCACTGAATGAGGTACACCATGTGTTGTGGTAGGCATGGGTAAATTGTGGGGTGGGGTGGGGTCTTCTTTAAGTTCTTTATTGTAGGTGGTGTCAGAGTTGTTGGTTGGCCTCATTCACATAGTCACCACAGTTGAGGACTACAATGGCACCCTCTTTTTCTGCTGATTTGATCACTATCTGGTGGTTAGATTTCAGGGACTGTATAGCAGTCTTCTTGGCAGTTTAGAGATTATGATGAAAATGATGTTTTTAAGGACTTCACTGTCAAATTTTTTTTTGGGGGGGGGGCGTCCAATACAAGATATTACCTCACCCACGTTGTCTCTCTAATAGCTTTGGGCCAACACAGCTACAACACTGCCATATTTCTGGCATTCTGTAACCAACTCTAGATGTCATTTGACTACCACTTGCGGTCTGTTCAGTTGTCAGTCTGAGAGACAGTGCTCTGTCCGAGTCAGTTTGGGTTTTCCAGGTAAGATTTCATGTTACACTCTATCAAATATTGTACTGCTGTTCATGTGTTAGAGCTGTTGTATGTCTTTCATCAACTGATGTTTTAAGGTATTTTCTTAAAAACTCATCCTTGTCTGCAATGACTAGTTCTTTATTAAACCAACAACTATGCATACATAGTTCCCGCTTTCTTTGGCACCTAGATAACTACCTGTTTTGGTTTTGATTGAAGTTATAGTTGTCCTATTGTCATGGTAAGTACCAGAATTGCTATTTCCTTTTTTTATATATAAGATGACTACCATGCTTCCTTCCTCTCACGACTGCTGGTCTAGAAATGCCCGTGGGCCGGGCTTATTAATCGAATCAACTGACTGGTACAAAGTGTTCAGTTTTTCATTTTATTACTTTTTATCAATCGCTGTTTTATTAAGCTAAATAGCTGTTACTGCCTAATTGTCATAACTCAATTTCAATGAGATGGGCTTTAAAAAGTAGCTCAGCCATTTTAGAATTCTCACTGTACCCTTCCTCATTTTATTAGACCTACTTGCTTTCATGTTTGGTTGCCACTTCTCTACTTCTATCAGCTGGACTTTGGCTAGACCTTCATTCTGCATTTTTTATTTGTTTTTTTGGTCCCCTTCCTTCAATTTTTTTCCCCCTTGCCAAACCTTAACTCAGTTCTTATATGCTGGTTTGGTTCCTACACCACAAGGGATGCTTGGGCAGACTGCTGTTTTTCTCCTGGTCCAGTAGAGGTGCATAGAGCCCTGCAAATCTGTGGATATCCACTGACCATGTTTGCGGATCAGATGTGTATACAGATTTTGTATCTGCGCAGGGCTCTAGAGATGCATTCATTTTGCTCCATTGTTCATCCTCTTATAGGCTTCATTAGTGAGGGCACAGGACAGAAAGCTGCATCTTTAGGCAACTGGATACAACAGGCTCTAATCTGTGTTTTCTTTAATAACCCCTTGCCATACGTATCCTGTAGGATATATTTGCAGCTTTTTTGCACTGAGCGTAACTTGCAGGCTTGTCTACACTTACAGCACTGCAACTGCACCCTCTTAATGAAGACGCTGCCTACACCAATGGGAGAGCTTCTCCTGTCAGCGTAGGTACTCCACCTCCCTGAGTGGTGATAGCTAACGGGAGAAGCTCTCCTGTCAACATAGGAGGTACTGCACTGGGAGTAGGTCGATATAACAATGTTGCTTAGAGATGTGGATTTTCCACACCCCTGAGCGACGTAGTTATGGCGAAATAAGTTGGTAGTGTAGACTGAGTCTCAGTGGGGGATGGCAGTTGCCCCAGGCTTTACTGGTGCTGGAGAGGGATAAACTCTCCCTGTTTCTCCTGGGGATGAAGTAGCTTCTTACAGGAAGAGCTGTGGCTGTATATCCCTTCTGTCACCATCCCCCACTGTGAAAAACAGCTTCTTCTGGATGGAGCTTTGGCTTCTGAGTGAACTTTTTCTAGCCCTCTTTTCTCTTCAGGTGATATCTGGGCTTTCTATTTAGTGAGCTAATCCAAGATTGCTGTAAAGCATCATAGATGGGAGAAGCACTTGTGTGACAGATAAAGCTGCACCCTCAAAGATGCTTCCCTATCCTGAAGGGCACACCGTCCCAAATATCAACACTGTCGTGGGTGGAGGTAATAGTTGAGGGGGATGAAGTGATGAAGGAATAACCAGAATAACACTGTGGATTTGCTTGGCAGGTACAAGTCAAGTTGGTTCCAAGTTGTAGAAAAAGATGGGGTTTGGGTGTCTGGCGCTCAGGTGCGATGGAGACAGCTATGAACAAAGCAGTTAGAAGTTAGTAAGTACAAAATCAGTTGCTCTTTGGACTGGGATTTGTAGCATCCGTTGTCTACCTGGGCTGTTTTGTATTTAATAATTGTAAGTAAACAGTTTGCTAATTCCAGTAATTACTCCCTTGGCCTTTCTGTTCCTCTTTTGTGTTTACAAAAGATTGCAGATTAATTTTAGTGGTGGCATTAGGATTTTATAATAAACACTTTCAATGGCCAGTAATACTGCCAGTAATACTTACCCAGGATAAATCTTGACATACAAAGTCTCAGCCTGGGCACAAACTAGCTCAGGGGTCGGCAACCTTTGGCACGCGGCTCGCCAGGGTAAGCACCCTGGTGGGCCAGGCCAGTTTGTTTACCTGCCGCGTCTGCAGGTTCGGCTGATCGCGGCTCCAAGTGGCCGCGGTTCGCCGCTCCAGGCCAATGGGGGCGGCGGGAAGCGGCGCGGGCTGAGGAATGTGCTGGCCACCGCTTCCCGCCGCCCCCATTGGCCTGGAGCGGTGAACCACGGCCAGTGGGAGCTGCGATCGGCCGAACCTGCGGACGCGGCAGGTAAACAAACCGGCCCAGCCCGCCAGGGTGTTTACCCTGGCGAGCCGCGTGCCAAAGGTTGCCGACTCCCGAATTAGCTTTTAACCAAATTTTGCTTTAGGTGGCAGGTCTAGTGGTTTCACCTGCTCTGGGGCCAATATTTTGTATGGAATATTAAGGTTTTCTGAAGTTCTGTTAGTGTTTTAGAGTTATTTTCAGTTATGGTTTTGGATTTGTTCTAAAGATTATTCAACATACACTGTATTTGTGATGTAAAACATTACTTAAATGTTAAAAATAAACCTCACCTGCTGCTGTTAATCTAAAATGTGCATGAACTGTTTTAATATCTCCAAACATTTGAAATCTGATCATATGTACAAATAAACATTTCCCACTCTTTCTTTAAAAGCCAAATCTAGTGTTAAAGGTTCATCTGATGGATAAGTTAATCATGTATTTAAAAGGGTTGATTAACTTCAATACCAGACAACCGATTTCAATGTCAACGGGGAAGGAGGGAAACAGCCGTTTAAACTAAGCTTTTTGCTTAAAAATAAAAATAAATAAAAGCCACTGTTGTCGCTGGTACGTCTCCAGAGTTAGCAATGGTGGGAATGCTAATGGAAAGAGGAGTGCAGGCAGTTGGCAGCGTTTTAAGCACAATTTAACACTATCCAAAGGACTTTTGTACAGCATGGTGCTTACAATTCTGGTACTTGCTCCAGGGTAGCACTCCCATTGATAACATAAATTCAGTGCTGCTAGTGCTAGCAGCAGTGGTAGGAAACAAACATAAGATGTCCTGTGTTATCCCCTGTGTCACTGCATACATGCAATAGTAGAATAGTTGCCTGGTACTGAAGTTGCATCACACCATTAAGAAATTTCTGTTTCAGCATCTGCATCACTTCAGTTAAACAGCATGAAAATAGGTAGTCGGAAGTGGAATCGTGGGGAGATCGATCCAGGGCATTAGCATTCTTTGTCACTTTGGATTGAGCTCTCAGGAATGCTAGACCCTTCGATAACTCCTCTTTTAAAAAAGCTTTTGTTGTCACTTAAATAAGGTGTTTTTACATCTGTCACATTTGTAAGAATGAGGAAAATTAAATCTAACCAATTTATCACAATTTCAGCTGTTTGCTTTTTACAGTTTCAGGTTGTCTGCTCAAAAAAACCCAGTAATCTTTAATAGCTGGAATGTAGTTGATTTCACTTTCTACTTCTAAAGCATTAGCTCAGTACAGCAGATTCAGTTGCAATCTTTCCACGGGAATAAATTCCAAATACATTTGTGTACACTGGAACTAAAAATAAACATGGAAACATTCTTAGAATTGTGACAAAACTCTGCCTTAAAAAAACTAATTTGAGGGTTGGGGTTGCATCTCATAATGTCTATGGAAGGCATTGTGTGTGTCAAAATAACGAAATGTAATGCACACCAATACACTGACAGTGCAAACTATTTAACTAATTCTAATGTATACTTAATCTACAATCATAAGCTACGTACTGGATGTGTGCTAACCCTCACACGTATAGTACCAGCTGATGTCTCTGGCCTGGCTGGAGTTTGGGGTCCTCTGGCAATATGGTATGAATGTGCCCTTCTGTAGGGAAATTGTGGCAAGAATTGGTTGGGTCACGGGATGTGGCAGTGATTTTTATCCTTTGATTCATAGTAGGGGCAGGGTCTCAGGTTCTGCCTGGCAAGGAAAGCCATTTTAATGAACTAGAAGTGCAGAGTTTAGATTTATTAAATTTGTATTATGGTATGGCCTGGTAATCCTAGTCAGAATCCCATTTTTCTAGTTGCTGTTCAGACATGCATTAAAATCTGAAGTGCATATACTGTGAGAAATATGCATGATTAGTTAGGCAGAACTAGGTTAGAAGTATTAAAGTGAACTGATTTTGGGGAGGAAAATAAGCACCTAAGAACCTTTCCAGATTACACTACTCACTGAGTTTCACTGGGAGTTTGGCATTTCACTGCCCTTTGTGCCTTTGCAGAGATTTTTGGGGGGGAATGAGAGGGGTGTGGAGGGTGACATTTTCTAAAAACCTAAATATCAACGGATGGAGCTCTCGACTGACTTTAAGGCTTTACATATCTTGCATTCCTGGTCAGTCCTCACCAGAAGCTGAGAACTGCGTGTGCCAGAAGCATTCTGTGTATTGTTCTTAACTAGGTGACTATGTGTTGGGCTTCTTTAAAGTGGTCCTTGTACTTCTGCTTATGTCAGTCTTGAAATGATGTTGCCTTGTTTTTAGTTTTTGAATTTATGAATATAAAACTTAAAATTAAAGAGTTCCCCTAAACTCGTGCTACTAGTTTTCATTGGCTGCTTTGTGTGAAGGGCTCTGCAAGATTCCTCTTCTCATGCATGGTCTCAGAAAATGGAATTCTCTGCGCACTATTCCTGCTTGTACATTTCCTGCAAGTGCTGGGAGACTGCACAGATAACCCTGGGCGGCTTCACGGGAAGATACTGTTCCCTCTAATGTTGACTGTGTAGGTATCATTCTCTAACTATATTTTATAATATTTGAGGCTGGCCTGTTTGTCTAGTGCTTTTGGACTTTGTCTCTTGGTTACTTTGCAGAGAAAGCTGTGATGAGCGCTCAGCCCTGGGTGGGATGAAGTGTATCTTATCACTCAGCAGCAACTCCTGCAGCTGACCAAAGAGCATCTGGGATGGGCCCTGCTTCCTGTTGTCTTGGCTGAAAACAGTTCTGATGTGGGGACTTTGACAGTGTCAGGCTCCCTACCAGGAGAAGGGCTCAATATACATAAGGCTTGGACAGTATGACTGTGCTTTCTTAAAAATACTGTGAGGGAACCTAATAGGCCTCCTAGATAGTTACACAGGTCCTGTTTAATAGGCCTAAAAGATCAGATTATAACTTCCTTGTTGGTTCATGTAGCTGTGACTTGATGCCAGCAGCATCCCGCCCAGGGCTTTAATAAAGTAGCATTGCACTGAAGAGACTGCCTGTGCAGTAATGGAGTGCTGTTGTAAGGTGCTCTGAGATTTGTGTATTTCCCTTCTGCTTAGTGTAACTCTCGCTCCAGTGGGTAGCATGTTAGGTAAATAACTTGCTACACTGTATTGCACACCTGTTGGAGGAGGGGTTGGTCAGTATTTTTTTCCACATACATTACTGTGAGACCTATAAGGTTGCCTGTTTTTTCTTTGTTTGTTTTTTGTTTAGGCAAGTTATCTACCATAACTCACAAAGTATCCAGGTTGCAGTTACCCTACAAAATAAAGACAAATATGGGGAGGTTGGTTCTTTGGCTTTCCAGCACATAAGGGATTCTCTACTTACTTCAGTGTTGCCAATTAAATGGGACAGGGGCCTTAGTTCTGCTTTAATCTGATGAATCAAACAACCTGCTATTATCCTGAAGCAGAGTAACACTCGTATCTTCTGATCCATGCGTAAAGGACTTCAGCATCGTCTCCACTATGACACCTCACTTGCGCGCCAGAGATCTTGTTTCCAAACCTAATCATAGTTTTAGATAAGATAGCTCTCCATATTCTGAGAGCTGGTCAGGCTGATGTACCCTAATGCCGCAAAATGCTTTATGATGGTTCTATCCCTTGATAAAGGTTACTCTTAAGTAATACTGAATGTATTTCTGAATGCAGTCTCCTTATATGCACTAGTTTGGTTTGCCTGGTTCCCTGCTATTTCGTGAACATGTTTGTATTTTAAGTTGTGGGAGCAAACATAGGGAAGGCTGGGAATGTGCTTGAGTACATGCGAGTTTCTTTGCTTTGTAAGATAAAGAGTCATTTGGATGCACCTTATCAAGGCAATAGCAGAGCCCTAATGGTTTTGTATCCGTGTACATCTGACCTGTACACCCTGTGGTTAAATGTACTGAAATTGCCATATTTCTTTTTGACAAGCAGGAATCTGCGAGGAAAGTTTGTGGAAAGTTAATTGGAGCAGCAGTTAATATTATAGAGAATCTGTCAAATGGGTTGTGAAAACTCCAGATTTGGAACAAGGAGGACAAAATGCAAGAGCTGCCTGTGATGTGTTAGATCTAAAATGGTTCTGTTGAAACATGCTGCTAAGAAGAATCAAAGCAGTTTCTTTTGGGAGACGGGAAGAAAGATTCAAGAGGCTCTGGCTGCAAACTGGACTTAAAGGGTCTCTATTAGCAGGGCCAAAAGAGATTCCCTACTTACAGAATTATCCAAGCAAAGTTTTCAAAAGTAAATTTGCTTAGAACGCTAAAGTGTATGGGCAGATCTCTTCAAAGTGCTCAGCTCCAAGGGTGGGTCTTTTGGATGCTAGCTGCTCTCCATAAAATCAGATGACTTACTGAACACTCCTGTCCATCTGGCCCCAGCTACATGGTGCCTTATGCAATGTAAACAGTCTCCCATAATCTTACAGCACCTCTACACTTGAAATATCTGGCTTGTGTGCTATGTAATGAAGAATTCAAAATCCACCAAAGGTGCTAGCTGAGAAGTTTCTGTCAGACCATGATACGAGCCAGATCCTCTGTTCTGAAGGCTGGACTGATTGACCAACCAAATCCCTCCCTTGAGCCATGATTTTGGCACAAGCTGTGAGTGGTCTTTCAGCACTGAACTGTGTGCTGCAACTTTGATTTGTTCAGTTTCCCCTCATAGGGCTTGTCTGCGCAAGCAGTTAGTTCTCTGCAAGCTGGGATTTGAATCTATCCCGCACTAGCTTGCTACTGTCTGTCTGTGGGGACCCTGCTTACATGCATTAACATTTGGTTAATGTGCTTTGAGTAGTCTCATTTCCAAGGGGATTAGATTATCTTCACAGGTGCTAAATAAGGAGACCCTAAGTGCAGGGTCTGTCTCAGAACATGCTTCTTAGGACTTCCTGCCAAATGAGCAGAAATTCCTTAGGGTGTTCTTTCAGCTTTTGGCAGGTACCCTTTTTGCGGAATCGTCAATTGATTTGAATCTCTGAGGAAAAGGCAGAACAAAAAGTTCTTGTTTGTGCTGATTATGGATGCAAACGTTTCATGTAATTGCATAAAATTTGAAATAGCAGTTTGATATCCTGCCATCCACATGTTACTGAGCCTGCAAGAAACAGATGTACAGTTTTATTCTTCTGGCATTTTATGCAATCCTTCGTACAGGTTGCTATTGAGACGTACGGTAACCTGTCAGTAAGAGCGGAGTTTGTCCCCTGTGGAAATGCCAGGTATTTGTATGCAGAAGACCCCATTTAATGCATTACCAACCCCCACCCCCCACAAACCAAATCTACTCCTGACTCATTCATTCTGTATGCCTGAACATAAGCAAACGGACTTTTAAAAACTAGTATTCTTGCTATAACCTCCAGTATTTAGTGCAGAGTGTGCAGTGACCTTCAACTTTGTTTTACTCTCAGTGGCATGTTTTCAAAAACTGTTCTAGTTCAGCGGTGCCTCTTGTTGACTTCTGCCTGTTTCTTTCTCACTGACTTCTGCTACTTTTTGCCTGGCTTATCCTCATCTAAATTGTCTCAAAGACTTCTGTCCTATATTTGTTTTTTGTGGACTTATTTCTTAACAGAAACCCCTAGCACTTACAGTGCCTCCCTCGGACCTATGTACAGCAGTATGTCACATTCAGCTTGGTGTGACATACTGCTGTACATAGGTCAGAGGGAGGCACTTAGACAATCTAACTGCTGCACTAGCATCACTTTCGACTTTGTGAAAACACGGTCAGGGTGACACAAGCCTGTCCACATAATTCCTAGACTATTTTTAAGGCCAAATGAGACCTTATTGTGTATTATGACTGATATAAAATTATTCTACTTAACTGCCAGGGGGCAAATTTGTCACGTACGGAAATGTAGCCAAACTCCAAACCTGGAGACAATGGACCTTTCTGTGCCTGCGTCCTGTAGATAGCTAACTGCTTAGTTTGCAAAATAAGCAAGGAGGACGGGGCAAGTAGATGGACAATAAGGGGTCATAAGAGGGGCAGATACATGTAGCTTGCTAATTATGTATGGTAATGATAGCAAATTTTGGCCAATCATAGAGCGATAGATTATCATAGTCAACTGCATATAATGCTTTGGTGTAAGTGTTTTCTTTGTTCTTGCTGACTTATGAGCTCGAACCCAATTGCAATTGAAATAAACGGATCGCCCCTCCCGGGGCTCCTTGCTTGATTAGCTATGTCCATCTCTCCTTATTCCTCAGCTGGAACGGACAGAAATTTCTATGACATGACCATATAGTCTGACCTCCTGCATAATACAGACCATAGAATTTCACTAAGTAACTATTGCATCAAGCCCATAACTGCTGGTTAAGCTACAGCACATCTTTTAGAAAGACATCTAGTCTATTTGAAGACCCCAAGTGATGGAGAATCCATTACAATCACTTGATATGTGGATCCCTGCAATCTTGTTTTCATGGAAATGTGGGTTAAAGGATTAAAAAATGTCACCATCTTAAACTTCCCTTGACTTACTTTCATCCCTCTTGTTTCTTACAGTGTAGATATAGTTCTAATGACATCTTATGGCTTCTAACATGCCAACTTATCAACAGTTGGTCAAAAGTACACTGAAGTTCCTTTGAGAGGATAGGAGGCATACAAATTTAAGAGTTTTCCTGTAAAGACAATTAAATATCATTGGTTAGCCCAGTGCAGGATAGCCTGGCTGATGGAATGTTCTCTAAAATAATATATGCAGAGCTGCTGAGTTATGGAGGGTGGAAGGCAGGGCTGTGATTATCTTCTCCAGAAGCTTGGATTCCAAATTAGCCTATTATGTCTATAGGGGATCAGAAGAACCAATAGTGAAGCATAAGTGACTGGCCTCTGAAGCTATATCCTTTTCACTTGCCTTAATGCAATGTCATGACATACCACATTTTGCCATGAGTGTTGGCACATGTGTATACTAGTGTTAATTAAATGGGCATGTCTGAACCTCCTGATTGCTGTTACAATCTTGCTGAAGAGTGATATGCTGTAAGTTGTGATGTCAAAAGTGTGGAAGCCAAACGGAGTTTGTAAATGAGCTTCTGTCTGTTAAAGTAAGAGTTCTCTTGGCTAAGCCTGTGTTAAAGCAATGGAAATGATTTTTTTTCAGTTTGACAGGTTAGCAATTCCACAATGCTGGTGCTGTACAGTCTACAGAAAGCTGAGAAGAGGCCTGGTAGACCCTTGCAATGGCAGGAAATCCTGGGAGATGTGTATGATCCCTGCACAGTACCACGTCTCATATGTCCTGTCTTCTCAAGTGCAAGGCTGACTTGTATTTGAAAAGTGCTTCTCACTTCCAGCATGTGTGAATTTACAGGATGCTTCAATGAAAGTGGGATCTGTCTTTTGCAGTGAAAATACTTACGTTGTGCAGTTCAAGAATTGCTACGCAGGGTAGATCAACTAAAGTAATCTGTGCTTGAAAAAAGGCTTCCATGAAGCAGATGTATCAAAGAGTACACTGTGTCACCATGAGTTTCAGACACAAGTTAATTACCATTATCTTTTTGCTTGCCGACATTTTTGTCTGCAGTGGGACCTCTACACAGTAATTTGTGTTCTTTCTGTTAGGCTGCATATCTCTCTACTGGAAGTGGTGGTAATGTGATCTTTGTGGTTTTATTTTAGGGTAATTCTACTAGAACATTGATCTGAACAGTAAAACTCGGATCCTTTGAGGACTGTCTGAATACTTCTAGCTCTGAAGAACAAGCAACACTGGTAAATATTTCTCTCGTTTATTTGGATGAATTAATATTTGGCGTGGGGAGAGAAGGGCTAAGGAAAAATTGCCCACTTAGCTCTGGCTCTGCTTAAATGGATTGCTTTACCAGTACAGTAGCTAGCTGGAGACCTAGAATCAAGGTCCCTTCTAGTTCTGCATTTCTATGATGTCTACATAGAGGCTGACTGTTGCATGTCTGCTTCTGGAGCAGAGGCTAGGCCAAAGTTGGAGACTCCCATAGTTTCTGTCATATACAGAGGGATGAAGAGTGTGTGATCCTTGTGTTTGTTTGCATAATCTTGTCTCTAAGAAGTTTGTGTAGGGCTCTGGGTTTTTAACCCTAATCTCGTCTCTTGGTTGCAGAACTACAGTAAGCCTAAGTGGAAAAATAAACTCAGTTGGCATTTGATACCCAGTTAGGATATTTGATATTATGAGGGGCAGGTTATCCCATATCTGTCCACTGCATGGTTTCTGGCACCTCCTCCAAAGCCTGTGGTGTTGGCACTGTCAGGTTACTGGATTTGATGGACCTCTGGTCTGATCCAGTCTGGCAATCCTTGTGTTCCTGGGCAACAATAAGTAAGACTGCGAGTTTGTCACGGAGGTCTTGGAAGTCACGGATTCCGTGACTTTCCAGGACCTCCATGACTTCTGCAGTGGCCAGTTGCACTGGCCACTGCTGGGGCAGTCTCAGGCCACCATGCCCCCCCCAACTCCCGCAGCAGCAGGATTTTGGATGTGGGTGGGGGCTCAGGGCTAGGGAAAGGGGTTGGGGCACAGGATGGGGTGAGGACTCCGGGCAGTGCTTACCTTGGGGGGCTCCCTGGAAGCGGCGACATGTCCCTCAGCTCGTAGGTGTAGGTACAGCCAGGTGGCTTCGCATGCTGCCTCTGCCCACAGGCACCGTCCCCACAGGCCACGGTTCCCGGCCAATGGGAGCTGCGGAGCCAGCACTTGGGGTGAAGGCAGCACACGGAGCCCTCTGGCCATGCCTCTGCCTAGGAGCCGAGGGACATGTCACCACTTCCAGGGAGATGCACAGAGCCAGGTAGGGAGCCTGCCAGCCCCTCCAAAAAAAACCCAGCACCAGTGGGGATCCTGCTCTCCCCCTCCCCCCCAAGTACCCAAGATTTAGTCAGGGATTTATAGTAAATGCCATGGACAGGTCATGGGCCGTGAATTTTTGTTTACTGCCCGTGACCTGTCCATGACTTTTACTAAAAATACCCGTGACTAAAATATAGCCTTAACGATAAGGAGGGTTCAGATAACATGATAGATTAAACAATCTTGTAGTTCAGTGTGAGAAGGAGTTTACTTTGATGCTATTTCATGATAGTGTCATCATGTCAAACTTGTCTCTAAATCCACTGACCCGTACTGCTCCTCTGGGGTGTTCGGTATTTCTAAAGAATAGGTATCCCATTACCAAACACACATTCCAGTGTTCCTATCCTCAAGCAATCTGAAGGATTTAGACTGTCTCTGAGTCCACTCACTGCTAGAGGGCTTCCTTCTGGCCGTGTCTGGGGATTAGCTCCACGACGGTCCAACACTCCTTTCTGCTGTTTGCTGCATGCCCTGCTGCTCTCTCGCACTCTCTCTGACTTGGGTGCTCTGTGTTTGTGGCTTGGCCCTCTGGCCAGGTCACTGTGCGTTTTTTCCCTTCCGGGGAAACCTTTTTGGCTTTCCATACAAAGGGTCCCAGGTAGTCTTCTCATTCCCTAGTGGCTGGTAGGCAAACTCAGGCCTGCCTTCTACTCCCAGTTCCAGCTCAGGGGCCCTCTAATCAGCAGCCAAGGTCTGCACCATCCTAAACCTTGCTGACTTTTCCTGAGCCTTTCCTACGTCTTCTGGTTTCCCTCTGGGTTTGTCAGCCCAAATGCTCTCCTCCCAGGGAGTGACTGCAGATCAGGAGTGCCAGAACAAGGTGGGGCAGAGGATCATGGCCCCATCACTTTTAAAAGTGGGAGGGCTATGCCCTCACACTTTTTACCAGCCATAAGGTGGGGGTGGAGGAGGGGGTGGGGTGGAGCGAGCAGGGAAGGAGTCTTGGGGGAAAGGGTGGTGTGGGGCCGGAGCCATAGTGTGGGTGCCAATAGCCCCCCCCCCCCACACACACACACTTTTAGGGAGCTTCCACCACTCCTGCCGCAGATTAAAACTCTAGGCCCAAACACACCTCCCTTCCCCCAAGGAGTGACTGCAGACTGCTTCCCTGCAACCCCTTTCTGTTGCCAGCTTCCTGGTTTCTATCTTAGCCCCTCCTATTCCTTTCCAGATGGGCTCTGTCCTCATTCAGGGGATTTTTTTAGTCCGTCAAATTCCTCTCAGCTGTGGTCTACCTGGTTAACTTCCCCCTTCTCAGCCTCATTAGCCCCTTCCAAGCTGGTGTGGAGTGATACAGTGGTATGACAGTTCTAGGGACTTTGTGTGGAACTATGGCTTGACCTACTATGAGGAGAAATTGGGCATGTCTTGGTTTCTCATCTCTTCCCAAAACATGGCACCACTCCCACCTTCAGTTGTGCTGGGCATTCTTTGGAGACATTGCGGTCAGCTAGTGGTTTCGGGATCTTGGCAGTGTTTGATGCTTAAGAGACCCACATTACTGAAATCATAATGCAACGCTGAATAGGAATAAATCTCCCTCCCTAACTGATCCCCCTGTCTGTACCAGAGCTACATGAGATGACCCTTTAGAGTCATAGAATGCAAGGCAACTCCAGATGTGACTTGTTTTGAGTGAACCCTGTCATGGGAGTATTTATTTGTGCAGCGAAGCATTCCTTAGAATATAGACTATTAGGGTTGGAAGGGTCCTCAGGAGGTCATCTATTCCAACCCCCTGTTCAAAGCAGGACCAATCCCCAGACTGATTTTTACCCCAGTTCCCTAAATGGCCCCCTCAAGGATTGAACTCACAACCCTGGGTTTAGCAGGCCAATGCGCAAATCACTGAGCTATCCCCCGCCCTTATAGCACTGTCAGTGGGATTCTGTATTTCATACTGCAGCTTGACTTGCTGTGTAAATATGTCAATACGTTGCAAAAAGGTTAAACTTCTTCTTTGTCTCTAGATTTAAAATGAATGCAATGCTGGAAACCCCCGAGCTGCCAGCAGTGTTCGATGGGGTGAAGCTGGCTGCAGTCGCTGCTGTTCTCTATGTCATCGTTCGCTGCCTGAATCTAAAGAGCCCAACTGCCCCTCCTGATCTCATTTACCAGGACACTGCTCTGTCGCGCTTCCTGCTCAAATCCTGCCCGCTTCTGACCAAAGAGTGAGTGATAAATACAGCCTTATAACTAATGAACTGTTTTATACAGTGAAGAGAAGTTGAGCTTAGCTGTTCTCAACCCACTGCATACAGTTGTACAAGACCACCATAAACCTGGGTATAAATAGATGGCAGGGTATTCTTTTGAGATGCAGAACTAAGGGCAGGGACCTATTTTTGTTGGCATAAAGAAAGCCCCTCCAAATGATTGTTACAGTATTGCCCAGGGTCCCCAGGATCCAGGCCTCATTGGGCATGTCTGGGAGCAAACCCCTCAGCTCGGGTAGTCACACTTGTGCTAGTAGGGCTTGAGCTAGCACACTAAAAATAGCTGGGCCAGTGTAGCGGCACTGGTGGAGGCTCAAGGTAGCCATCCAAGCTCAAGCCCACCCAGTTGCCTGGTTGAAGCTCTGATAGTAGCCCGAGCGGCCGCCGGTGCCATAATATCCACACAGTTCTTTTTAGCACGCTAGTGTGAGCTCTGCTAACACAAGTCTTATTACCTGGCTGTGAGGCTCACTCTCTGCTGCAGTATAGTCATATACACATTGTGTTGTGTGCTGTACAAATGCATGGAAAGGCAGTCCCTGACCCAGTCAGTGTCTTGGCTTACATCATTGGGATGTGTTCCCCACTATGGAAGAGTAGGGCCCAGCACAACATGCTTCCTCCTGTGGGAGGTGTAGGGAATATCTGTTTTAACTTCCCACACTCCAATGAGTCAGAGCATTTTGTCACTTCTAGAACTTGCAGCATAAGAGCTTTTCAATCCATTTGTCAGAGTGCCTGCAGTTCATTTCAAAGATGGGTGAAACCATCAAAATGTTGAGCAAAGCAGATCTTTCATAGCAGTCTAATAAATAAGAAAGCAATGACATGCTGGTTCTTGCCAGTTCTTCTTTGAGAGGGAGGCTTGTAAAACTAGCATCTGTTAGTTAACTGCAGGAGTGACCCTTTAAGGTATCAGGCCAAAACTTTTCCTACTCTGCTGTCTGCAAAGTCGATGTAACTTTTAACAAGAGAGAAGTAAAATCAAATGCTTAATACTGGCCTGTTACATTGAGGAAGAATCTACATGAACTTGTGTGTGAGGCTTTGGAAGGAAACTGACTTCAGTTTAAAGCTTCTTAAGTGGTTATACACAAGGAACGGAAAATATCTTGAGGTCCTTATTCTGAAACACTGTATTGATTGACTGGTTCAATCTGTGAGAATTCAGGAATTACTGAATTAACCTGAACTTTTATTTGAGTATGAAAAGTCTAATTGCTTCTATGATAGCAGGAACACTGTTTGTATTCCAATAGGATCTAAAAGCCTCAACCAAGATTTGGGGTCTCATTGTGCTAGGTGCTGTGCAAACACAACAGTTCACAGCCTGAGTCCTAAAAGCTTACAGGCTAAAGAGACAGACTAAAGCAGGGGTCGGCAACATTCGGCACGCGGCTCGCCAGGGTAAGCACCCTGGCGGGCCGGGCCAGTTTTATTTACCTGCTGACGCGGCAGGTTCAGCCAATCGTGGCTCCCACTGGCCACGGTTTGCCATCCTGGTCCAATGGGGGCGGCAAGAAGCGGCCGCGGATTCTTGCCGCCCCCATTGGCCCGGGACGGCGAACCGCGGCCAGTGGGAGCCGCGATCGGCCGAACCTGCCGTGTCAGCAGGTAAATAAAACTGGCCCGGCCCGCCAGGGTGCTTACCCTGGCGAGCCGCGTGCCGAAGGTTGCCGACCCCTGGACTAAAGGGTGGGAGGAAGAAAGTATTCTATCCATTTTACAGATTGGGAACTGAGGCTCCAACTAAGTGACTTCCCAAATTCACATACTAAACCTGTGGCAGAACTGAGAATTAAATCTACATCTCCTGAATCCCAGTCCAGCGCTGCAGCCCAAGACCATCCATCTGTTCCCAGATTTGCAAGAAATAGTTGTCAGGAGGCAATGGATTGGTCAAGTACAGTATGTTAACAAATACTCTCTGGGATTAGAGGTTCTACTCCAGTGACTCTGATCACATACACAGGATTATGCTGATCAGCCGTTCTGAAGGCACACGACTTGTGACCTTCAGTGCTCCAGAGGAAGGTGGGGTCCAGGTGGATGTACTCAACACAGGCTGTTGCAAGGGGCACTGGTCTTCCCCGTCTATCTCTGACCTTCATCTTCGTTAAAGTCTAGATCCTCCCTTTTCTAAGACACCTCTAGAATATAAACATCAAGAACACGGATAATGCAACACTTAAAGGTTGCGATTCTGTTGTGCAATAACTGGAGGAAATACAGAAGTAAATTTTCCACAGAGCCTTAACATGACAGTAACAGCCGGTGCAATATTGCAGTGTTTACTGTCCACGTTCTCACGGAAGCCATGGTGTCAAAACTCTGATCTGAGTGGGACTCTCTTCAGTCTGTAACTCTTCTCTAAAAGGAGGTACCCTCCCTTTGGGAGGGGTAGTGTGGTTGTCTTACATCTTTAATTTTAAGAATGAAATACATATAGACAAGGATTTATTTTAACTTCCATTTCCAGAGACTTTCAGGAAACAAATATTTAAATCTCTGTAAATGTGCCTGCAAATCATTCACAAGAGTAATTAACCGACACTACATGGAAATTACTTGTGCTCATACTCCATTGTAGTATCTTGTAAGGCTTGATTAAATACTAGCTGTTTTAGAGCATAAGGGAAGCTGATTATGCAGCTTACTTTGCATTCATGTTTGAAGAAAAAAAGAAAGTGCCACAATTTCTCCTCCTTTGTGTCTGTACTCAGCTTTCTGTTAAATCCCCCACTGGTGCAGCTATTTCTCTATAGTAGTGAACTGAAGATACGCTCTGGCTTCCAGACAGCCACAACTTCAAATTCAGTGTACATGGTGGAAAAGTAGTGTCCTGTTAACAGGTATTATTAAAGTGAGTGAGCGACTGGCGGTAGGGAGCTTTCAGGAAAGGGAACGCATGTGGGTAAAAATGAGAGAAGAATTTGGATGCAGTCTTGTAAAACTCTGTAGGAAATGCCTGAAATGATTTCTAAGGGTTTGGTTTAGTCCCAGCTTCACAGCCTTCAGCTGCATTTATACTTTCAAAATCTTTAGTTATACTCATCAACAGAAAGCATCTGTACACTTCATATATGAAGCTACTGAATCTGATTTTAGAAACTTGGCTGTGGCTTGTCCAACTCTGAGAGAAACCTGAGTCCAGAGTGTCTTCATCAGACATGCCACTCATGTTCAGTGCCTTACTAAGTGTAATCCTGTAGCATGTTCCTCTTTGATTCTATTATTTTTTTCTTGACAGACTTATTCCATGAACCACAAACTGGGATGTAAACCTAGTACCTTCCTTCAGTAGTCCAGCTGGTGTTAAGTGAATTAGTGAGGAGCTTCATAGTTGCCTGAGCCTGTTGCCAGCTAGATACCTGAGACTGGTAGATGCCAGTGGTCCTTGTAACAGGATCCCCAAATAAGTTAGCTACAAGATCTCCGCTAATCTCTTGTGGACTCTCTTCAGGCCCAGCCAATGGAAAGGAATTAGATGTGGTACATTACTAAAATCCCCATCTGCCCTCCTATCCACCATTCCACTGTTTTCATTGTCTGGCTCTGTCTTGTTCATCAAATGGAAATACCTTATAACCGATATTGTGGTAGCAGCAGGTCTTAACAGTCATAATTTAAGCAGCAGTGTCTCTTGCTTTGAGGCTCCTGTATCCTGATCAGTGACTGTCAGTCTCTCAGTGCTCTGGGATCAGGGCCAGTGCTTCCATTTAGGCGACCTAGGCGGTTGTCTAGGGCACCAGGATTTGGGGGGGCGGCAATTCGGTGGCAGGGGGTCCTTCCGCGCTCCGGGTCTTCGGTGGCAATTCTGCAGCGGGTCCTTCACTCGCTCCGGGACCCACCGCCGAAGTACCCCGAAGACTGGGAGCGTGGAAGGACCCCCCCGCCGCAGAATTGCTGACGACGATTGGGAGCGCGGAAGGATCCCCGCCTAGGGCGCCAAAAACCCTGGCGCCGCTCCTGTCTGGGATGACCAAAATTTGCATTTGTCTTTTGTCACCAGCTTGCAGACAAGTTCAGTTAAGTTAGCAACCTGCTGTCTCTCTTGTTCCTTTAGAACAGGGGTCGGCAACCTACGGCACGCGAGCCGATTCTGAGTGACACGCAGCTCCCCTGACGTGGTCCCGGCCCTCAGCCCCCCCGCCCACCGCTCTCCCCTGCGGGGGCAGGAGGCAGAAGCTTGGTTCTGCAACAGCCAAGCTTCCCCCCTCCCTGGCTTCTTCCCCCGGTGTGGTGCTTTCCTGCCCCTCCTCCTCTCCGTCCCTGGACAATCAGCTGATGGCCCTAGCAAGGGAGAAGGGGAAGAGCAGCAGCGTGCACACAGCTCCGTAGAGGAGGCAGAGAGAGGTAGGGACGGAGCCTGGGGGAAGGGGGTGGAACAGGGCATATCCCTTCCAGCCCCCTGCCATGAGCCGCTCAGGGCTGGGAGCACCCCCATGAGCCGAGCACCCCAGCCCTCTGCCCTGACCCCCCCCCCACACACACTCAGCCTTCTGCCCTGCACCCCCCCACCCCAACACACACCCAGCCTTCTGCCCTGCATCCCCACAGTCCCAGCCCTCTGCCCTGAACCCCCCCCACACACTCAGCCTTCTGCTCTGCACCCCCTCTGCACCAACCTCTGCACCCCTGAACCCCCCACAACCCAACACACACCCAGCCTTCTTCCCTACACCCCCCACACACCCCAGCCCTCTGCCCTGACCCCTGAAACCCACCCCCAGATCTGGGGTCCTGGCCGCAGGCCCTACTCAGCCTGCTGCCGGCCTAGGTGAACAGAACCCCAGGCTGGCAGCGAGCTGAGCAGGCTGGCGGCGTAAGATCAACATTTTACTTTAATTTTAAATGAAGCTTCTTAAACATTTTGAAAACCTTGTTTACTTTACATACAATAGTTTAGTTATATAATCTAGACTTATAGAAAGAGACCTTCTACAAACGTTAAAATGTATTACCGGCACGCGGAACCTTAAATTAGAGTGAATGAATGAAGACTCAGCACACCACTTCTGAAAGGTTGCCTACCCCTGCTTTAGAACTATAACTTGTTCTGTTGTCTGACTCTTACCTAAACAAGCACATCTTGTGTTCGTTGTGCCTTTTCTGGGCTATGCTTTTTGGTATGTGGGTTTTCTTGCTGTGCCAGTGTATATCCATTCTCTGGTTTCTTGGGGTGAGACTGATAACGACAGGAGATCTATTTCCTTCCCAGACCTCCCCTCCTCCCCCCCAAGACTTCTCATCAAGGATTTAAAACTGCAAACATGTTTCATATGGCCAGGGTTAGGCAAATGACTCTGGAAAAAGCCTTTTAATACATGCTGAAGGCACACCTAGGAATACAGCCTAGGTTTTTTTTACCCTTTTATCCTTTGCCTGTGTAGTAATTTTATATCCTAGTCATGCTGCCTGGCACCAGAATACTATTTCATACTGTCATGCTTTGTCCTTTGGCTGCTTCCTCCTCCTGAAAGGAGCAAATATCACGTTGTCTTATGCTCGTCTCCTCCCTCCATTCTCCAACAGCGGTCAAGGAAAAGACAGCAAACACTTAGTGTTTTACCTAACACAAACAGTTGACAAATTAATTGAAAGAGAAGTTATGATTTGGCAGCCTCAGGGACATGTGAACTAATCTGATGGTAAAGCAGGACGCTAATAAATAATCCACTGTGGATTTGTGAGAGATTGGAGCCCAGGCCTTTTCTCTCCACTCCCCTCTCCCTATGGTCACCTAGCACTGACTTTCCAATCTTCCATACGGTTGGTACCATACTTTCATTCGGCAGCTCGTGTTCTCCAGAAGACTACCATGATACTCCACTTCATCGGTTTGACTAGGAACACTTCTCCCTTGCCTCTAATGATAAAGCTTTTGGGGATATAACTTATGAAATTCACTGTGTTTATATAAAACTGTACTTAAAAAAAAAACAAACCCAAAAAACTGAGGATGCAGCATAGCTGAGGGAAACCCCTTTTGCAATGCAAGTGCTTCCTGTCTCTGTAGACAGCTTCCACAGACTAGATTTCTGCTGTCTGCAGTGGCTTTTTTCACAGGAAGGCTAATATAAGTATGACGCTTCCCAAATAGCTTTCATTTTGGCTTTGTATCCGACAGCTAAGACTCCAAATATGCAACAGGCCAGCTGAGCTGATGCAGAATCTCTGCTGCTAAATATTTAAGGGCTCTGAAGCCTTTTGGTTTAAGACAAGACTTTTTGAATCATTCCAGGGAGGTTGAATCATCTGTAAACTTCTAGGTAGTGAATAGGAAGCAAGCTCCTAGACTTTAAGGTCAGAAGGAAGCATCATGATCATCTAGTCTGACCTCCTGCACATTGCTGGCTACAGAACCTCACATGCCCACTCCTGTAATAGACACCTAACTTCTGGCTGAGTTACTGAAGTCCTCAAATCATGATTTAAAGACTTCAAGTTACAGAGAATCCACCATTTACATGAGTTTAAATCTGCAAGTGACCTGTGTGCCATGCTATAGAGCAGGGGTCTCAAACTCCTGGCCCGCGGGCCATCTACGGCCTGCAAGCCTCTCCAATGTGGCCCGCAGGGCTCCAGCAGTTTTGGGGCCGGGTCTCTGCCTTAGCCCCACCTGCTGCCACCGGGCACTCCCCCCTCAGGGGCAGCGCAGTGGAGCTGAGTGGCATCTGCCTGCTCGCTCCAGTGACTGCCGGCCCCTCCCTGCGGCCCAGGGACAGGGCGGGGCTGTGCCTCCACGCACTGCCCCCACCCCGAGCGCCCCTGCGGCCAATGGGACACTGTGGGGGCGGTGCCTGGGGGCAGAAGCACACTGAGGCCCCTTGGCCTGCCCCACCTTGGAGCCCCAAGTAAGCACTGCACCCCCGACCCCCTCCCAGAGCCTGCACCCCCTTCCCCTTCCCACACACCCCCCTCCCACTCCCAAACTCCCTCCCAGAGCCTGTGCCCCTCCCCACACATCCTCAGCCCCCAAACTCCCTCCCAGAGCCTGCGCCCCCTCCCCACACACCCCCTCCCACCCCCAAACTCTCTCCCTGAGCCTGCACCCCCTCCCCACACACCCCCAGCCCCAAACTCCATCCCAGAACCTGCACTCTAGACCTCCTCCTCCACCCAAACTCCCTCCCAGAGCCCAACTTCTCACCCCTTCTGCACCCAAACTCCCTCCCAGAGCCTGCACCCCTACCCCAGAGCTTCTCCCCCACCCAAACTCCGTCCCAGAACTTCAGGCAGGTTCTGGGCGGCATGAGTGACATTGGCCCACTGGGAGGATTTGAGAACTGGCACTGGCCCTAAGGTAAATTGAGTTTGAGACCCCTGCTATAGAGGAAGGCAAACTTTTCCCTGCCCCGGGTCTCTGCCAATCTGATCCAAGGGAAAATTCCTTTCCGACCCCAAATATGGCAGTCAGTTAGACCCTGAGCATTTGGGCAAGACCCACCAGCCAGACACCTGGGAAAGAATTCTCAAAGTGGTAATGACTATAAAGTTTCCAAGATCAGTCTTCCTGGGAGAAAGTCCAAAAATCCTAAACTTGGACCACTTCTCACTCCAGTCCCGCCCTGAAAGAATGGGGAGTGTAGCCTCTTAGTTACAGCATGGGAGTTGGCAGACAGGACTCCTGGGTTCTAGTCTTGACCTTGTAGCAGACTTGCTGTAACCTGGAGCAGAGCACTTAACTCCGTTGCCTCCTTACCCATCTGCACATGCACATAGTAACACCTCCAAGTGATGTAAGGGTTAATGCTTGTAAAGCACTAAGCTCCTCAGTTGAAATGTAGAGCACATGAAGTACAAAGTATCTAATGTCCATTTTTAAATGTGTGAGAATCTGAACACGGACACTTCCTAATAAAAATAGAATAGTTTTGTGTGCTTTGTTTGAGCTGCTTTAGAAAAGTAGATTGCAGAACACTCAAAAAATAGCATACTCTGAAAACTGTAATCTTCTGTCCACAAGCCACCAAAACTTAACCTGGAAACTGATTTGTTGGTATTGGTTCTATTAATACCAAATCATGTCCATTTCTAACAAATATTTTCCTCTTGCTCTCCCAGAGGGACTGTTTACTGCCTCAGTCACTGATGTATGGGGTTGGGTTTCCATTATACAAACACAAAGCATATGGTGCTGAAAATAGGCTCACAAATCCTAATGGTGTTTATATAACAGGATGTGCATGCACTCAGCCAGTTCAGGCTAGTTATCAGTTTAACACTATGTACCTATCAGTGACAGGGCATGTAAGTCAGTTACTATAGTAGGTAACCATCAATCCCAGACTTGCTTTCTTGTCAGCTTTGATTTGTAGTGGTCAGTTATTGAAATACATTGGTGTCTGCGGGTGGTGTAAAGTTTCATAAAGGATATTTATAGGATATCTACTGGAAGAAGTTATAATGTGCTGCCTTGGATGTCTGTCATTGGTCAGGGTATTAGTAATCTGTAGCAGACTTGATCATAACAGGGAGATCATTTTAGATGAGCCAGAACAAGGTCCTGTGGTAAACCACCCCGAACTCATTAGTTCGGCACTTAGTACCTTTTGGACTTGGATTCAAATTTGGCTGCTCCAGTCTCACTCTGGTAGTCATAAGTGAGAGTTCAAGTATTGGCTAGGAAGTTTCAGAAACTGTGCAGGTGCCAGCATAGACTTCTTTAGTTCTAGTGTCTCTAGCCTTCCTTACAAAAGGAGAAATAAAACTGTAAACAGCCTATTGAAATGCTACAGCATTCTTGATCAGTACACAAGATTGCCAATGCTCCTTGATACAGTGGAGAGACATGCTATCCTACACTGCAGTAGCTTGTTTAGGCTGGAGAATGAGAAGCTGCTTTCAGGGTATTTCTTTTCCTTTGGTTTATACTGCAGCTGCATTATGGAGAAGCTAAAAGGAGCCTTTGTCATCTCCTTGGACTCTGTAGTACAGTTTGGGAAATCTTAGTTCCTGTTCCCACTGGAAGACCACACATCATGTTAACTGTGTCGGAGGGAGCTACAGTTTTAAAACTGGGTCTCCTACCAGGTACGACTTACCATGATGGGCCCACTATGGACTCCTGAGTGAATTCTAATGGGTCATGTCTAACAAGCCTCTCTGCAGGTGCACCCATTTTGCCTGTTCTAGAGAGAAGGCAAGGAATCTAACAAAACTATGTAGGTCTGATCTCTAGCCCATGTTTCTCTGCATCATGCCATGCAGGACATATATCCTTCATGTGCTGCTCAGTTCCAATGGGCTTTAAAAGCATCTGCCTGGGTACGTGCCCTTCTGTTTTGGTTGCCTGTTGAGATTTTGTGGGAGCAGCTTTCTGTTGTAGCTCTTTCCCGTACAGAATACTGTCCTTAAACAACTACCTGATCCTCCGTATTAAACAAAACTCTGGCTGTCTTTTTCCAGTACTTGATACTCATGCTGTACTATTGAAGGTGTTTCTGTTCAGCTGGGTTGAGTTTGAAAATATTTCCTGTGATGACTTACTATTTCTTACAGTGTTGTACAGAATAAAGTTGAAAACGGGTAGGCTGTTTCTGTGTCTTGCAGAGGGTGGGGGTGCTGGTGCTTTCGGAACATAATGCTTGGCTAGCTGTCACTGCCAACGTATCCTCCTGCAGCAGTGGTGATAAACCACAGTGCATAGCATGGACACGCCTTTTTTTTTTTTTTTTTTTTTTTTAAATGGAGATATTCTATCTCCTAGAATTGGAAGGGACCTTGAAAGGTCATCGAGTCCAGCCCCCTGCCTTCACTAGCAGGACCAAGTACTGATTTTTGCCCCAGATCCCAAGGTGGCCCCCTCAAGGATTGAACTCACAACCCTGGGTTTAGCAGGCCAGTGCTCAAGTCACTGAGCTATCTCTCCCCCCCTTTATCATTTGTCCTGTGTTACTAATAGTAAAAGCTGAAGGTCACACCAATTCTAGAAATAAAGATGTGTACCCACAGGACTGTCCTTGCCAGTCCTACATAGACTTTAACCACAGTACTGTTTTGTCGGTGTTTCCCAAGGATTTTTTTTTTTTAAACTCACCATTAAGAGAAGCAGACAGCATAATTCTTCACGATAAGCCTTCAACTGTTTTAGTGAAGGCCTGTCTAAAAAATGGAGAGCCAAGTGACCTTTTGACTGGATTCTTATAGCTCTGATATGTTACCATTTGTTCCACAGAGCAGAACCTATTTGGTGGTTGTGGTTGGCCTGTTCGTGTTGCAGTATCACTCAAGGCCTCAGTAAGACTGTGTTGTACTCTGACCTGTACAAACTCAGTAAAATGGCTCTTACTCCAGAGAGCTTGCCGTTCAAATTAAGACCCTGTCTATTTGGTCTATAGTTTAAGTCCATGACTGGCTTAACTTGAAAACTTCAGTAGGTAAGAATTTGTGGTTATTGTAATAATTGATGTACTACTAAAGAGTTAGAAGGGATTTCCGAAAGGAAGAAGTTCCTACCCTATTTATCAATGTAAAGATATTTCTTAACTTCATAAGCGGTAGCTTAGAAGATTAAAAAAACAACCACCAACACCCCTGCGTAAACATGCTCCAGCTTTGCTAGCGTTCATTTAAAGATTTGACTCCTAGTTGATGACACCAAGAAAGAGGAAAAATAAGTCGCTTTTCCTCAACACGTTCCTGTCTACTAGCTACATTCCACTCACTAGTCAGATTCATCTATAATGTATATAAATAATTTATCCCACAGTTCCTCTGACTTGGACAAAGAAATAGTTTGTCTCTTGCACGCTGTTGTAACCTTACTGCATACTGGTTGGAGGCTTTATTTTCCAGTTATTCCAGCCTGTGACACGAGGCAATACAACTTACAGTAATTCTTAGCTCTTTTATGTGCCTTTTTTTGTAAAGCACTTTGAGATCTGGGGATGAAGAATACGAAGTATCGCTGTCCCTGTTTTTATGGATAAATTTATAATCTTTTGAAATTAAATCCAGTTTATTTTGCCCTTGTTTCACTATAAGTGGATTTTTCTCCTTTTCCACTGAAGCATCCAACTTCTGGATTTTGAGAGATGTTACCTAATGTTAGATCTTTGTTTCCATACCCAGATTATAGAATTCTTCTTCCTCTTGATATGAAAGAAGCTAAACCTTTAGGATTTCTTCACTTTCTCCAAGATGGTACTAGCCTCCTTAGGCATTTCCTCTTTTCTTGGCCACCAGCTTCTGTGGCTTTGATTTTGTGTGGGGGACTTTGAGCACATAGCCTTGTCACAATGAGACTGGGGACTATCTGAACAAGTGGAAAAATCCATTGAGTAAAGTGCTGAAGCTTTGGTAGGAGATGATTAAAATGAAGGCTGGGTAAGATTGCGTTTTACCTGTTCTAATAATGTTACCTTGATATAGTGGCTGTTGGCCTGTAAAGGAGTCCAAAGCAGGTTATTTAAACTGCAGATGACTCCTCATGTGTTCCTAGGCTAGCTCTCTTCATTTCCAGCAGAAGGAACCTAATCTTGGCATCAAAGTACTATTCTGGGTAGCCTGGTCATTCAAGGCTAGTGAGTGTTTATAACTTCTAACTACAGAAGTGTAAACACATGACTAATGCTAAGATGTCCTTGCCCTAAGCAAAGCAGCGAGATATTTCTAAATTCAACTCTGCTCAGCCACTTAATGGGTCTTCTGAAAAGCTGAGCATTTTGCATGCTACATTAAGGTAACGTGCCTAAAAAGGCTCTTCGCTTGCTTGCCTCCAAGAGCTTGAGTGAAATAGAATAAATCACTGTGCAGAGAGCAAGTTCTGCTTCCCGGACTCCTTTGGTGCAAGAAATAGATTTTGCCGAACCTCAAATCTTGTTCTGAATGAAGCGGGCATGAATTTCGAATGGAGATGTGGGGAGCACATAGGCAGCCTGTGAACATACCTGCACAGTCTCTGGGATCCCTGTGCTGCATCCTTTTACATAATCCTTTCTGTTGAGGCATAAGATTGCTAAACATGCACATGCAGTGTGTACTGGTGTAAACTACCTTAGGGTTTGTGGCTGTGCAGGCTGAAGTGTAAAACTCAACTGGAGCTGTGAAACAAACTGCCATTCTGGAATCACCCCTCTTACGATCAGTGCTTACATAATCATTTCTAACCTGAAGGCAGGAGTATCAATCCTCCGAGAAATACTTCCAAATTGACAGCAGTGATCTAGGATGACAGGATAAGAGGCTGGAAGCATAGCATAGGTGGGGAGAAGGAATGGACTATGAACCTAAAATAAAATAAAATTAAAATCTTAAGCTCTGCACACACTGATGGGCACCTAGAATGGTGTCCTGGCTCACCCCCTCTGGGAGGATCTTGTGGCTGTGGCACTACAGGGTCACCAAAGCTGTTACATCCGAATGACTGGATATGTGATCGTAACTGTAAACTGGGCTGCATGTAAATAAGGGGAGAAGTGAAAATGGAGCTTGCTGCTGTCGTAGATTTCTAATTAAGAAGGCAGCACTGAACAGTCTGTCAGCAACTGGACGCTGCAACCGTAGTTGCCAAGGGAACATTTTTTTTTCTTCCAAACAACAACAAAAAATATCTACTCTAGAGGCCTTAGCTGGTTGATTTCCCTCCCTTCCCCCCGCCCCCCCATTGTAGAGTGGCTTGCTGCTTAATGCTGACTGTATTCATTCCAAGTTTTGATGGGGAGACAGGTAGGAGTAAAGCGGAAGGATTCCCTCTTGCAGATAAGAATGCAGGATGACTTGGAATCGCTCTATTAGGGAACTGTTCCTAGTGCCATAGAAAAAGCCAGGGGTCAGATGTTCATGAAGTAGGATGTGCATTAGTCTCTTCAGGAGCTCAATATCTTTGTTTAGTTCCACAAGCGCAGTAGTATTGACATGCCAGTTCTCACAGGTAACATATGAATCATATTAAAGTTAGACAAACCAGTTACTTCTTCACTCTAAGGCTATCTCCTTGGTACCTAAACTCTTGAAAATAACCTTTAATGTTAGTAGTGTTAGGCCCAGCAAGCATATGGCTATATTTTTGCTCTTTCTATTAAAACTTATTTGGATAAAATGTTGTCCAGGAAAATCTTGGGCCTCTACAATCAGCTGTTACAAACAAGTAAACATTGGGGTGGGGCTGTAGGAAAATGAGTATGTAGGTCTTTGAACACATGCCTCTGCTAGACTGATGACCCTGGTTTCCAACAGTACTGTTGGGTGTGGGAGCGTGGAAATCAAAGATTTGTAAGGGAACAAAATGCTGATGAAGATGTGGGAAGTAGTTCCATTGAGAACCCATTTCCTTTTCCTGGCAGCAGCAACTTTCTGTCCCTGCTTGGAATAGAAGTGTAGCAACTTCTCTCCCAAACATACCTGTCCCTTTTGATAATATTATGTGTCTTATCCTGTGAAATCCCAGTGGCTCGAGCTATAACTGCTAATTGGTGCCAGTCCAAGGTTTTGGATGCTTTCATCCAGGCCCCTCTTCTTCAGTGTTTAAATATCTAACTCAAATATGTACTACAACCTCAGAAAATGAGTAAAAATACCAAATAAACTACCTCCTAATGTGGAATATAGATACCAGAATTTGAGATCTCTTTACAAAAGCAGAATATCATGATTTTGAGAAAATAGTCAGCTTTTTCAGTGCCGCAAGAGCTGGTCCTTGTGTCTCATCAGCCATATCTCCAGCAATGGATTGTGCCTTGCCTAATATAGCTTTGGGGTTTTCGGCCATCTCTCTGCATAGACCCTGCCCATGGAATTGCATACAGCTTGTGTACTACCATCTCAGTAATGCAATTTCACATTCTTGTTTTAGCAAGTAATCTGTGCCATTATAAAATGGGATTGTACAATAAAACTCAAACACATTTTTGTTTAGTTCCATCTTTCTTGCCCAGCATGTTACCATTACCCAGACTCTGTCCCCACCTATGGTCCTAGACTTAAGTCTCAATCTGCTCTTACGTGCATAGTTGCTGAACAATCTTGGGGTAGCTGGCATACTGTACAGTGCTGCTGGCAGTCACCCAGATCCAGTGCACCTCTCCTAGTATAGAGATGTCTGACTGATTAAAAAAAAATACATGCAGTTAGCATATGAAGTTGTAGCTTCTCTTAAAAGCTTCCTAATTGGATGATAGAATCTCAAAAATACCCTAAGGGATAATTTGCATGGTACAAGGTACCAGTTCTTTTGTAAACAAAGCAGTTGAGGCTTCTGTCCTCTGTTTTGCTTCTTGTAGAAGTACCTGTTTTTTCAGTTGGAATCTATTTTTATGCCTTCTTGGAATGTACACTTGCAGGAAGGATGTGTCTCAGTATAATGCCTTTCTTTTTTGTTTTGGGGTTCTTCAAATGTATCTTCCAACACTGTGCTGAGGGTATGGAGTGAGGGCAGTAAGCATAGGAGAATAGCAAAACATGTCAAACTGGATCTGAACTCTTGAGAGATACAGACTGTAACATCCTATTGTCACGGAGCAGCTGTGCAAGGTCCTTGTTTATATCGAGGAATGCCCTGGAGGAAAGTTCAATGTTTCCTGCTTTCGGTTAGAGTTTTGCATGTCTGATTCTGACATCCCTCTATCTCTTGGCACAAAGTCAGCAGCATAAATGACCACACCCTGATGTTAAAGCAGCATGAAGCAAAGTGGCCATGTATTGATTATGTCCTCCTGCATGACTAAAAAGGAGTTAACTTCTGGACTTTCAAATATATATTTGGAAACCGACTCCAGTTCCCCCTCAATCTGTCTTCTACCTTCAAAGTCTCTGCTATTGCCTGTGTAGCTCTCAAAAGCATTTGGGGGTAGATGTATATGTGCAATACTAAAATAGCTGTATTTAATTTCCAGTGCTGCTTTTATACATAGTTTGGAAAAATGTTTAGATCAGTGTTTCCCAAACTTGGGATGCCGCTTGTGTAGGGGAAGCCCCTGGCAGGCCGGGCCGGTTTGTTTACCTGCCGCGTCCTCAGGTCCGGCCGATCGGGGCTCCCATTGGCCTGGAGCAGCAAACTGTGGCCAGTGGGAGCCGCGATCGGCCGGACCTGCGGACGTGGCAGGTAAACAAACCGGCCCGGCCCGCCAGGAGTTTTCCCTACACAAGCGGCGTCCCAATTTTGGGAAATGCTGGTTTAGATCAATAAGGAGTAGGAGGAATATCGTGTGCCTTCAGATCATCTCAGTAGGCTGGTTTCAAAGAGTTAATGGTTGAAGAGTTGGAGCAGCAGCTCTCTTTCTTGGGTACTTCTGAGGTGCTCCTCAAGCAGATTTCTTGCCACATTTGTAAAGGAGGTGGCATTTCCCAAGGAAGATGAGGCTTTTTATTGTGTTGGTTTGGGGACTCTCTACAACATCTTAGACTGGAAGAGAGATTCCCACAATTTATAGGGCTTCAGAATTACTGTGGCCTGTAGAAACTTTCAGAGTAGCTGTAATCTCATTTTTTTTTTTTTTAAATGAATAAATTCAGCTCTGATGGTCTACTCTCCAGTGGAGAGGGATATGGGCTCCACTTGATCAGCCCTTTCTTCTAATACTCTTTTTTCCCTCTTCATACTCCTGTCCCATGGGCAATGTGAATGGGGTGCGATAGCAGGGCATACATACTGCAGCTACTGGGAGTTAAGCTGTATTATCAGTCGCACTGGTGTGTGCTGCTCTCCCAACAAATGGGAGGGATATCTTTTGTGAGAAATTGAAACATCATGTATGTTTCTGGCACGTGAATAACGTAGCTGAAGTCGAAGTATCTTAGTTCGAACTACAAGGTACTTACTGCGGGTCCAGACGTGGCAGGTAGGCTCCCCTGTTGACTCCGCGTACTCCTCTCGCGGAGCAGGAGTACCGGTGTCGACGGCGAGCACTTCCGGGATCGATTTATCGCGTCTAGACAAGACGCAATAAATCGATCCCAGAAGATCGATTGCTTACTGCCGAACCCGGAGGTAAGTATAGACGTACCCTAAGGTTCTGCTGAGATCAGCATTTAAAGCAGGGATTAAATCTGTATGTATGAGTAATATATTTTCTTCCCCAAATTTAAAGCAGTAGCTTTTAGAGTAAATCTACTAGTTTTTGCATTTGAATATGACCCTTGTCTCAACTAAAAATAATTTGAGATAAGGCTTTTCAGAGAGCCCTCTAGCAAGTTCCTCAAGCTTGAGACTTTTAAACTGACTCACTTGTAGACTATTCTGCAATCCAGTACTATTAATAGAAAGATGTGTGAACACTAGTTGTACGTTTCTATTTAACAATAGTTGTTATATTTCTAATCAATACTTGTAGGGGTATGCTTGCTGCTCATATATACATTAGCATTAGCTCCATTCACGTACTATTAGAGTGAATAGGGGAGAGTGCAACTGCTCCAGTCTGTTTAAGCCAGGGGTGGGCAAACTTTTTGGCTCGAGGGCCACATTGGGATTGCAAAACTGTATGGAGGGCCAGGTAGGGAAGGCTGTGCCTCCCCAAACAGCCTGGCCCCCTCAGAACCCACAACTCATCCAACCCTCCCTCCCTGCTCCTTGTCCCCTAACTGCCCCCTCCCGGGACCCCACCCCCTATCCAGCCCCACTACTCCCAGTCCCCTGACTGCTCTGACCCCTATCCACACCCCCGCCCCCTGACAGGCCCCCCGCGACTCCCACACTTATCCAACCCGTCCCCTGACTACCCCCCAGAACCTCTGCCCCATCCAACTGCCACCTGCTCCCTGTCCCCTGACTGCCCCCCCGGGACCCTCTGCCCCTTATTCAACCCCTTGGCCCTGACCCCCTTACCATACCGCTCAGAACAGCATGTCTGGCAGCTGCGCCGCCCGGACGGAGCCAGACACGCTACCGCTCTGCTCAGCCGGAGCGTGCAACCCCGCCGCACAGAGCGCTGCCCGCGTGGCTGCGGGGGAGGGGAAACAGCGGGGGAGGGGTCAGGGGCTAGCCTCCCTCGTCAGGAGCTCAAGGGTCGGGCAGGACGGTCCCGCGGGCCAGATGTGGCCGTAGTTTGTCCACCTGTGGTTTAAGCAAGGGTATCAGTTTGACTGGTTTTTGGGGGTGGGGGCTAGGGGGTGGGGGCAGAGAGAACTGGGGCTATTCCTTACTAGTTTCCTCTCTTCCCCACAGCACGTGATGGAGGAGAAGCTTCTTTTACAGACACAGACACACACTCTCTCTCTCTTCTCCCCCCCCCCCCCCCCCCATGATTTGACTTCCCCAGAGCGCTGCCTCTTGCTTTGTTGGGAAAGCCCTGCATGTGGCCGCAGCATTGGCTTGGAAGCTGCGCTCCCACATGCATGCTTTCAAGCTGTTCACAAGGGTCTTCAGAAAGCCAGCCTGATATGATTATCTGCCAAAAATCATACTTTGGAACAGAACCTGATATGATTTTTGGCAGTTAATCATCCGTCGGAACAGAATAAAAATACAGCCAGACTGCTCAAGGAAACCACTTGTACTTTCAGTGCTGTCTCTGTTAATAAGCTAGTAACTAAATAGGAGATAAAGTTGACTCCCTTTAATAGGCTGTGTGAAACTGAATGTGAAGATAAGTGTTGGAATTGTCTACTCTTAGCTTGTGAGTTCAACCCCCTTCTATGTTCGGAGTTGTAAGATTTGATAGTACGTCTGCTGCATTGCACTTGGCAATCTTAACAGAATGTAACTAATTCTTTTTTGTTTGTTTTTAATATTGAAGCATTACAGTAATTCTATAGTTAAGGTTGTATTAAGATTTTTTTATGTGTATATAAAATCCCTGTCTCTGCAATAATTTAAGACTTGGTGCCAAAGAATCTTGTTTGTGGAGAGTCTAATCTATATCTTCAGTGAGTCCACAAAATGTTTTTATAGGAATAACTTTATTGCAGTAGTACCCCTAGTGAGCTATGGGCTGTACAGACATAGGAAGACTAGATCTGGCAATCTAAAGATGCTACAAGCAAGGCAGTCAGGGTGATAGGAACGTGTCTGTCTTCCTTATGTATCCAGTTTATATTTTATCAATGACAAAAAAATTAGTTTTTGGGGGGACACTCAGTGTTGAAGTGCAGAAGGGACTGTGGTGTGAAAGGGGAGGGGAAAGGATGGGGCAGAGCTGTGAAGGAGTGCATTGGTGTAAAAGGCTTTAATTCAGGTCTCATTTTACTGAGTTATTGCTACTGCTTAAGCAGCAAAGTTGAATGGAGGAATCCACGCTCTCCTCCTGCTTTTGGCCAAGCCTCCACCCCCTGCTCAAGAAAACAGGAACTTTGCTTCATATGGTCTGGAGCAATAGAAGAGGAAGCAAATGTCAAAAGTTCCTGAAAACATCACAGAGCTGTTACTCCACAGTCGCTCTCGGATTCCCACGAGGCTGTCAGCTGTTCTTTAAACTTGCTTTGTGTAACATGCCCTGCATAGTAGGAACGTGGCTCCTAACTGGGATGTATGCTGACCTATGTCCTCTGGGACTAGTTTTCTCCTTCTAGTTAATGAATCATATTCATGCTTTTCATGTGAAGGGATGATTTGTGTTTGTATCCCTTTGAGACATGCGCTGAGCCTCTGTCCCCCTTGCATGGTGGTGAGGTGTCTGACCTTTCAGGCCTGTGCAGCTTTATGCCTCTCATTAACTGTGAATTCTTGCCAGCTGTGCTAGTGTGTTAGCAAAAGGGATAAAACCATCCCCTTCCTGCCCCTCCCCCAAACCTCCACATTTTCCTCTTGGGTTCCCGAGGAACAGTAAATCAGAGATAAAAAGCCATCTGCCCTGGCATCCAGCCCTAGCACGCTCCTGATAAGCTTAGTACAGATGTGCTTCCCTCCTTTGGCAGGAAATGCTTTATTTAGCTCCCTGCAATGAAGGGTTGTCCTGTGGTTTTTTTGTTTGTTTGTTTTTTCCTTCTGTTTAGTCCTATCTAGCCACAGGAGAGGCCGAGTGGCCCAATAACATTCCTGCCACTAATCTAGCACTGTGCTCTTCAGAGTTCTGTACAAGCACTGAGCCACCACCTCCTGTCAGGAAGGCATGTGGCATACTAATGGACTTGGCATGGATGGGACTGAGAGCCATACCCCGGAGTCCTAAAACTGGCTTGGCACTGACTTCCTATGTGGCCTTGTGCTCATGCTCAATGAGTGTCTGTATGGGTCCAAATTTCTAACTGGCTTCATGCCTGCTGACTAATTTAAAGTCAGTTTAAGCAACTTGTACCACTTCAAACCTGATCTACACTAAAAGGTGGCTTGCCCCATTTTTACGGCACCAGTAGACCACAAGGATCTGATTGGTTTCTGAAAGAGCATTTGTACGCTACTTCTGTCACTAAAACCTTTATGTGCTGGAGCCTGGCCTTTCTGCTGTCCGTGCTAACTAGACTTCAGTATGGAGACATTTCCTTTTCTTTCGTCTCTGAGCTGTCAAAGCTGCTCATTACAGCACTGCCAATCATTGTAGCAAATATATTTCAACCTTGTTCAGCTAACCGCAGGACGTGATGGAGGTAATGTCTCTGGTGTGTCAGAGGATTGCAAATTGACTCTTAAAAGCTCAAGACTACAAAACTGAATTCCCTCTCTCTCCTCGCAGGTACATTCCACCCATGATCTGGGGGAAGAGTGGACATATCCAGACGGCTCTCTATGGGAAGATGGGGAGAGTGAGATCACCACATCCTTATGGACTTCGCAAGTACCTCACAATGTCAGATGGAGCGACAGCAACCTTTGACCTCTTTGAGCCCCTGGCTGAACACTGCATTAGAGGTTAGTCAAACAACCACGTTGGAATGCATGGCTTTAGTCTGTCTGATTAGTGACTTGTCTAAATATTTGTTGAAGTACATTTGGAAAAATTACATTGCTGTCCTGGAGAAAGCCAGAAAGATTGGGGGCTAACTTTGACTCAATGGATGGGGGAGATGAGGACTCATAGCCCCCCAAATTGGCTATTGCTTACAAAATCCACACTGCTCTGTACCTATATATTGAACTTCAGAGCAGGGGCCCTAAAAGGTCAGTTACAGATATTTGGGAAAATCATGCTTCATGGCCTGTGGTGTCAGAACACATCCTTTACTGTTCTAGTGCAAGTCTATATTCCCAAGATTAAATGACTCTAAAACTGACAGCTTGCATTGTAGAGCCTTACATCCTGGTGTGGATAGGAGGGAATTGAATTTGGGTCTCTTTTTTTAATAAACAAGAAGTTTCAGAAAATAAAATGGGATAGGTTAGCAATAACTCCATATTATGACGTATGCTTGGAGTTGCCCAAAGGGTCAAGGGTGTTGGCTTTCCTGGCTGTGGGTCAACCTTTACAAAAGCTCCCAAACAGTTAAAGTGCACAGATCAAGCCAAAACATTTAGCTGCTGCTGTGGGAACTGTTGAGTCACAATGAAGTGGAAACACTTTATTTAGATGGCAATCCTGAAGAACCATCATTAGTGACTGCACAAGCCAGATAACGTTGAGATAAAAAGTCAGTGCAGATCCCAGCTCTCTCTAGAGTGAGCAAAGGGGAATCTCTGTATTTATAGCACTCTAGAAGGGGAGGATCTTATCATAAAGCAGTTTTAAACTAAACTTTTTTCCAAAGTCATCCTGGACCCAAGATTGAATCTCCAAAAGAGGAGAACTTAAACAAGTGTAGGGTACAAAACAAAGTGATTCCAGACATCAGTGGGTAACTATATCTGTAGGATAGGAAGCTACTGCCCTAGTAAATCAGAAATCATGAGCATCTTCATTTGACTAAAACATCATGCTGTCAGGGGGAACTCGACTTTTTGGCTCACTGGTACCAGCATGATTCTGTTGAACTTGGATTTCACTGAAACAATGTGAACTGTACTTCTCAGTAGCTGGCTTCACTTGCAGCCTGTGGCTCTAATTGAGCCCTCAGAAAAGGATGTTTATTCTGTCTAATCAATTCAAAGGGGTTCTCTTCAGAAATAAACAGGATCTTCACTTTGTGGTGGGATGCTGCACAGTGACAATCGCTGTCATTCTGGTCCAGGTCATTTGTAGAGCTGGAGAGAAACTAATGGGAGGCAAAACTTTGCAGTAACTAGAGGCTGCCAGTGAGCATGATGTAGAACTAAAGCACTCTTGTTTGATAACTAGTGCTGCATGACAGTGTCTTGGGACCTCAATTACTGTGTTTGCTCACACACAAAGCACAGAAATGCATTAGCTGACTTTCCGGAGATGTAACGATGTGCTTGTCCACGTCAGAGCACGTCAAGCCCTTAGCTGATCCTCTGAAAGATAATTAGGCTATGGAACAAAGAAGCTGAATGGTGACAGTAGTTGGTCATGAGTTCTATGTCAGACAGGCCAAGTTCATTTAGGGGACTATTTTGACTGTAGTGTTTTTAGCTAGTAAGTACATATAGGTTCCCTCAAAGTAAGCAGAGACCTTTAGTCCAGCAGTTTCACGTTGCTTTTGTCACTTAATCTTGGGGTTGATGAGAAGGTTTTGTTCAGTTATTGTAGAATAAATACTTCTGCTCAGGGCCACCCAGAGGATTCAGGGGGCCTGGGGTCTTTGGTGGCAGGGGGCCCCCGCCGCCGAATTGCCGCCGAAGACCCGGCACTTTGGCGAGTCCCGGGGCGGAAGGACCCCCCATCGCGGGTCTTCAGGGCACTTCAGCAGCGGGTCCCGGAGCGGAAGGACCCCCCCGCCGCCAAACTGCCGCCGAAGCCCCAGAGCGGAAGAAGCTCTGGGGGCCCAGGCCCCACGAGAGTTTTCCGGGGCCCCCGGAGCGAATGAAGGACCCTGCTCCAGGGTCCCCGAAAAACTCTCGTGGGGGCCCCTGTGGGGCCCGGGGCCTGGGGCAAATTGCCCCACTTGCCCCCCGGGCGGCCCTGCTTCTGCTGTAGAAGCCTGCCTAGTCTAGACTACCCTAATCAAAGGATGTCTCACCATGTTGACATATGCAAGAAATGGTACTTCAGAACAAGATGTTTGTTCACAGGATATGGGGTGATAGCAGCTACACTTCTGTATCTCCTACCTCCACCTTATTTAACTTCTGTGAAAGCGAAACTAAAGTGAATAAACCTCTGATGTGTGTCTACTTATAGCAGAGCTTCCAGTTTTTGGCCTAAATTGATTCCTCCAGTGAGCCTGGAGGGGATGTAGACTTAGTATCAATAATGTACCCTGGGAAAAACATCTTTCATTTCCCTCGAGGGGCATGCTGTCTGGTCTGTAGAATGGGGCAGCAGCAGACTTCAGAATTCTCGGAGAATTAGCAATCACAATAGATACTGGTGGGGGAAAATATTTAATGTGTATTGTCGAAAAAGCACTTGTTCCTAGCTGGTATAGAATTCTTGCCTCTAGGACAGGGGTTCTCAAACTTCATTGCACCACGACAGTGGTGACAACAAAAATTATTACATGACCCCAGGAGGGGGGGACCAAAGCCTAAGCCCACCCAAGCCCCGCCACCCCAGGCGGGGGGGCCAAAGCTGAAGCCCAAGGGCTTCAGCCCCAGGAAGGGGGCCTGTAACCTGAGCCCTGCTGCCCAGGACGGAAGCCCTTGGGCTTTGGCTTCAGCCCTGGGCGATGGGGCTTTGGCTTTGGCCCAGGGCCCCAACAAGTCTAAGGCAGCACTGGCAACCCTATTAAAATGGGGTTGCGACCCATTTTGGGGTCCCGACACACAGTTTGAGAATCTCTACTCTAGGAATTGTCTGTAGAACTGCTGATGCAAACTTTCAATAAGTCGCTCAAGAAATTCTGTGCAGCTCCCTTTTCAATAACAGTTGCATGCTTGTATTTTCTTTGCACTTAAGTTTTGCCACCCCACCTCATACTAGGCTAACTTCAGTTTTATTTGCTTGGTAGCAAAGTCATGTTCTAGCTGTCCTTATATCAAAGCTTTCCCATTGACTTGAAATAGAATGCTCCTAAAAACTGCTTGATTAAATGTCACTTCAACCTGCACCTGAGCTTTGTCTTATTTCTCCCATCTATTAAATGTGCAGAGGATGTCACAATGGTCATCTGCCCTGGAATCGCTAATCACAGCGAGAAGCAGTACATCCGGACCTTTGTTGATTATGCCCAGAAAAATGGTTATAGGTGTGCTGTCTTGAATCATCTGGGAGCTCTGCCAAATATTGAGCTCACTTCTCCACGCATGTTCACATATGGTAAGTACTCCTCAGCTTTTCTAACTCATTTTCTAGAAGTTAATTGGTTTCTGAGGGTCCCCAAAGTTCGGAAAACTAGTCCTGGCTTCTCTTAGTTGAGGGAGAGAGAGCACATACTGAGGAGCAGTTGTGGCTGCCATGAGTGCTTAAACCTGGAAAGATATTGAAAGGCAGGGGGATGAAGGGAGAAGAAGAGTGTAGAATCTCATGTTCGAGGTATGGTAGGTTATCCTAGGAAGGGATTCTCCTTGAGAGGTCTTGGAATATGTCATGTAACATGGTGAGCTGCCTAGGAAGGTCAGGTTCCTTTAGGTAGCCTGATATATCTCCATCCTGGGAAGAAAGATGGAAGAAATAGAGTACTGGCCCCTGAATGAGAAGTGAATGCCAGGGAAAGCTCAGGTAGTTCTGTGTCTTGCTGAATAAATGACAGTACCATGCTGGCTTGAATTTCATGGGCCTACTTTTTGGGTGTGGGGAAGTTTCAGCTTTCTCAGACTAAGGGAACAAAGGGCTTATCAGCATCTCTCCAGTGATGACGTGCCAGCTATCCTCGGCTACGATAGCTGATGGTAGTTCGAACCCGTGCTTAACCAGGTACAGCTATTTTAATTCTTAATTGCTCATCTGTAACATGATCTCTCAAGAATGGAAGCATCTCCTAAGACTGGTTACCCAGGAATGCAGTGCAGGCAGTTCAGTAACAGCATTCACTGCCTCGGCCTAGTTCGTATGACATGGTCTCCTTGACTTGGCTCAGTTTTCTTTTGTACCCTTTTTATTGCAAACATTTGGCATGGTGGGAATGAATGGAGATGCTCCATACATAGTGCTAGAGTGGAGGGTTATCAGTTTGTCTAAAACCCCTGTATCAGATTTCATTTTAGGTTGGAATTTACAGGGGCGGCTCTATGTTTTTTTGCCGCCCCAAGCACGGCAGTCAGGCAGCCTTCGGCGGCGTTTCTGCGGGAGGTCCGCTGGTCAGGCGGATGCGGCGGCGGCTCTGCGCGTGATCGCCTTTGGCGTACTTGCTGCCGAATTGCTGCCAAAACCGCGGGACCAGCGGACCACCCACAGAAACGTTGCCGAAGGGTGCCTGACTGCCGCCCCCCATCTCCCCCCGGCTTGCCGCCCCAGGCACGTGCTTGCTGCGCTGGTCCTGGAGCCGCCCCTGGGTATTTAGCATGCAGACTTCTAATCCATGAGTGGTTTTTGTTTTGTTTAAATTAGAAATAAACTGTAATATTCTTGAGCTTCCTGGCTGCTGCTTGCCTGCTGAGTTAGCAGTACCACATTACCAGTATTAAACTTTAGCGATCTTCAAGGCCATAAAGTATGGAAAGTGCTATAGAAAAACTAGACTAACTTTGGGGAGTAATGGGTACTTGGGAGCTGCTGTTTAAGAGAATTCAGTTCCCTCACCTTTTACCTGGGGAACCAGTCAAATCTGTGCTGTATGGATTGAGGTTGAGATTTTCCTAGAGAATTGCAGTGTCTAAACACCCCAGCAGTAGTCTGCATGTGGGCCAAGGTTTTCAAAACTGACTAGTGACTTTGAGTGTCTTGAACTTTGGCAGCCCAACTTGAGAGTCCTTCAGAAAGCCTAAGTCTTTCTTTCAATAAGTGCTGAGCACCTGCTCTTTGCAAATAAAGCCCCTTTAAGGTGGCAAGTCCTGTCTTCTTCCTCCTCCCAGCCACTACTCACTCTTGAAAATCTTGGCTGTGATCAGGCCAATTCTAATTTCAGGCCTAATAACTCCTGAGCCTGAATTGGTCAGAATGGTGGCTAATAGCAGGAACATGTTGTGAAATGAAAATAGTAATCTCATAACATTTAAATAGCTGGTAGATATATATAGACTCATTACAATTCTGCCTAGCGGGGCTTACAAATCAAGGCCATATTCTTTAAACATGCAGTTCTGTCTTCAGCTACTGTCAAATCTGAGAAGCCTTAAAGAGAGTCTAGTCCAGGAGTTATCCAGGAGTGATCTTACTAAAGATCATGGCACTCTTTGCCTAGACTCCACTGGGTTTCAGCTCGGACCCCAAGGTGATATTCTCTAGTGCAGCACCAGATACGTGGCTCTTTATTTCTTCTTATAGTCTTGCAAAGGGCAAGGAATGCCCAGCATTTCCTCAAGATGGTTCAGTAAAATAACTTCATTTAAAGAGTTCCCTGCCAAACAGCGAGCCAGGCAAGTCTAATAAATTCAGGAATGTAGACTTTCTTCTGACTCCAAGCCAAATAGGCCAGCATCCTTGTAGGAATTCAGCGACAGCTAAAATATCCTTTGGGAAGAGGATAACCTAAATCAGGGACCTTTTGAATTATTCATCCCATAGACCAGGCCTGACCTGTTGCTACTTCGGTTTCAGGTTTCTGAAGCTGTTGCTCGCAGCCCTCAAGTCAAATGGTCAGAAATTATTTTGACGGCTGGCTTCTTCTAGAGCAGTGTTTCTCAAACTTGGGACGCTGCTTGTGTAGGGAAAGCCCCTGGCGGGCCGGGCCGATTTGTTTACCTGCCGCGTCTGCAGGTCCAGCCGATCGCGGCTCCCACTGGCTGTGGTTCGCTGCTCCAGGCCAATGGGAGCCGCTGGAAGCGGCGCAGGCTGAGGGATGTACTGGCTGCCGCTTCCAGCAGCTCCCATTGGCCTGGAGCAGCGAACCATGGCCAGTGGGAGCCGCGATCGGCCGAACCTGCAGACGGGGCAGGTAAACAAATCGACCCGGCCCGCCAGGGGCTTTCCCTACACAAGCGGCGTCCCAAGTTTGGGAAACACTGTTCTAGAGGAAACCAATGCAGCCCTGCATTTGTCATCCTGAGGAGAAACTGCTCCTTAAGAATGTTAATACTGCAAAGTATTCTAAATCTGCTAAAACCGGACACAGCCGCAAAGCTTGCCAAGTTGAAATAGCAGGTTCTTTAAAAATCCTAGCAAATTCTGAGCACTACAGTACACTTAGCTAGTCAAAAACCAACCTGATAATGTGTCGAAAACGACCATGCTGATTGGAGTGGAGCAGTATTAGGGCTTATCTACAAGGTGGGGTAATGCGCTCTATGGAAATGTGATTTCTAAAGGGCACTAATGCGTTGTGCATTAATTGGGCCGTGTAGACCCTGCTAGTGTGCACTGAAGATTTCCCCAGTGCACTGCAACATACTACTGTGCTTTAGAAATCACTCCCCCCCCCCCACCCCCAGAGAGTACATTATTAGACGAGACCTTAGAGTTGACATAAATGGATTTTAAACAAAAATTATTTGGACGTGCATTGAAGGGCAGGCCTTGGGTTAGAACTGTAGTGCTATGGCCCCTGGAGCAGTGAGGAATTCTTCAGTTAAGCACAGCGGCTACTGAATTTACATTGGGTCAGTGTTGGACTTCAGTTCCTCTTGTTGTTTGGGTTTCAGGTTTTAACTGAGTGGCTCACGGATGCAGTGTCCTGATATATTCTGGCTTTGGCAGTGGTCTTTTTTCTCTGGAGAAATAGGAAGATGTTCCACTAGTTTTAAGAGGTACAGGGAGGAGCTGCTGAGATTTTGAAGTATTACTGGCTGATGGAAAAAACAGCCCTAACAAATGGTGTTTCAGAAGGGTACACTGAGGTGCTGCCAGAAACTCAGTCAATCTGAGTGCCAGAAACCCCCCTGGAGGCAGGTGAAACTCTCTTAAATCCTGAGCAGGCCACAATGATCTGTTTCTAATGCACTTTAAGTGAGGCAGACCTGTTGGTTCTTGCCAGCTTCTGTCTCATTCGTAATAAGGATCCTGGGCCTTTGCATGCCCACCCTTTAGCTAGCAGAATGCCTGTTGCCTCCCTTAGGCAGTGATTCAGGAGAGGATCCGGCTCACCCCTGAACTTTGCTGTAGGCCCTGGCCTGCTATTTCTTCCTGTTAGAGGTTCACTCTTCTCTAGCTCAGTTGTGCTACCATGAGAGCAGGGATTGGGAACTTGTGGTAAATACTAGCCTGAGAGCTCAGCCTGTTAGCCAAAGAGATGCATGCAGCTGTGTCCCTTCCCTGAAACTGCAAAGAATTAAAAGGTCTAACGGGCTGTGGCTCTGCCTCAGAGTGAATCCATTCAAAACGGGGCATGTAAGACTGGTCTAACGAGTATCTGACACGGGGGCGGGGGGGACGGACGGACAGAGGAAAGGGTGAAGGAGGACGAGACAGAAAATGGGGAGAGGAGTTCTTCTGCTGGTTGGTCTCCATCATCTCCGTCTCGGTCACTGGCTGCACCCCAGTAGGGGGTGACGGGAATATCCATAGAGCAACACAAGTTTATCTAAACACCCCATTCTAGGTTCTCTCCACTGGTTCCAGTCTCAAAGCAAAGTGCCCAAATGCTGGCTTCCCACTACCATTCTAGCTACAGATCTAGGCATCTGTTTGCTCTACCAAAGGCAGGGAGCACAACACAGATAAGAGTGCCCAGCTCACTTCTATCTGAATATACCCAGAAGTGACCTGAAGAAGAGCTCCGTGTAACCTCGAAAGCTTGTCTCTCTCACCAACAGCAGTTGGTCCAGTGAAAGATATTACCTCATCTACCTTGTCTCTTTAATACCCTGGGACCAACACCGCTACAACACCACTGCGAGTACCCAAAAGTGACTGTTGTAACTGCGTCAGGAAGGCAGGCTGTAACAGATTCTGCCTTCCATAGGTACTTGTCATGAGATCACCCCATGTACAGGGCACTCATAACAATACTTAACACTCTTCAGCCACACCTTTCAAAATGCTTGCGAAAGGAAAGGCTGTATTTCCCAAATAGGGCAACTGAGATAGAGATGAAGTGACTCGCTTAATGTTGATAAATAGTATAGTCAATTGTTTGACAACACTTGGGTTTGTTATGAAATATACGCAAGAGACCAAATAACCAATGTCAGTCAAGTTCATTGCTAGAAGCCAATAATAATAATATAGTACAGGAAAATGGTCTCTGGGAAGCTGTCTCATGCCGCATTCACCTTTTGCAGAAGATGTGGTCCCAAAGTTATGCATTTCAGCTGGTAGTATTTATAGGATGATTTTACAAGTTATAGATTTCCTTACAAATCACTAAAATTCAGCCCATCAGTTTGTCCCAGTTCCTTAACTTGTTGTTTTGTTCCTTTCTGTATCTTTGTTTTAGATACTAGAATTTCAGGTGCTGGTCCATGAAGGTACCTTCTAGGTTTGTACCAGGGTAGAACAATCATACACCGTAGAACCTCAGAGTTACGAACTGACCAGTCAACCACACACCTCATTTGGAACTCAAAGTACACAATCAGGCAACAGCAGAGACCATAAAAATAAGAAACAAATACAGTACAGTTCTGTGTTTAAATGTAAACTACTAAAAAAAAATAAAGGGAAAGCAGCATTTTTCTTAATCACAATACAGATTCAAAGCTGTATTAAGTCAGTGTTCAGTTGTAAACTTTTGATAGAACAACCATAAGGTTTTGTTCAGAGTTACGAACTTTTCAGAGTTACGACCAACCTCCATTCTGTCTTCTTCCTTTGGGGTATTCCAGTACTGACCTATGAGAATACCTCCCATGTCCTGATCCTGACAGCTTTCCTATCTACTTAAGCCAAAGCTTACTTTGGCTACTGCAAGGTTTTATGGGATACTTAACGTAAGTGAAAAGGATTATAGTAAAGGTATAGGCCAGTTTAGGCTACATAACTGCTATATTATTGTGCTTAATGCATACTAATATATGTGGTGCAGATAACACATTAATAATGATTTTTATACACATATATGCTATCCAGCATATATTTATCAACAATTGAGGTCACAGCAGGTGAGTTGCAGAGCCCAGAATAAAATCACAGGTCTCCTTACTCCCAATCCTGTGCGCTAATCATGAAATCAGCCTTTACCTTAAACAAAGGACTGAGTCTTTACCTTTAAATAAAGGAATATATACACCAGTACTAGAACACAAGTTGTCTGAGATTTGTTGAAGTCAGCCTCTCCCTCCCCATCTGGAAATAATTAAATTAAGTTTGAATTTGGG